>NW_026775577.1:81083254-81683254 GCF_030987335.1 Cornus florida | reverse complement strand
TGACCCCTACACTGTAAAATGAATAAATCAACACTGGGTCATCAACATCACTGCTCCCAGCCCCCTCTGAAACTCTCGGATTTCTCTGTGAATGTTTCCTTTATTTCTCTCTTCTGTATCATCACCAAAAGGCACAATATATATAGACAATTGTACCGACATTTCATAAATATCAATTCAAAGTAAAATGAATCAATTCAATTGCTTAGGGGACAACAAACTTTAGTGGACCCGCCACAACCTTTATCTCTTACTTTTCCTTATCACTTCATATATCACTTTAACAATCAAATTCCAAATACAAAGAATGCAATCTAAACTCACATCAGAACGTGGAAAAAAGGCCAAAGTCAAATAAATAATGCCAAAATATCAATCAATGGGACCTACCACCATAATTCATCTTTCTTCCTTTCACAATCTCGACTGCTTCCTTTATGCATCATTTCATCAATTGCTATATATATATATATATGTATATATATATATGTAATAAATTCAACCCATTAATACTATCAAGTGGGACCCGCCAACTATCACAAAATCAAAACCCATATTGGCTTCCACCTTTCGCCACCTGCCCATTCACCTCATCCCAATCTCGGCTCCTCATTTTGGCAGACAAGATATATACATACATATATATATATATATATATATATATATATATATATCATAACCAAATCAAACCATTCTCAACTCTTTTAAATAACAAGTGGGGCCCGTGGATAACCAATTCTATTTTCGCTTTTTCTTTCTAAATCTCGACCAGCCCATCAATTAAGCTTCCTTCATCACCATAATAGATATATAATCAAAACCCACTTTTGGAATCAACTTGCTCCTTCATCACAAACTGATGCAACAATTTATATATATCTATATATATATATGATCATTTATATATACAAAAGCTGTAAACCAATTCTGTTCCCACTAAAAATCTAAAGTGGGTAAATTCAATCAAAATAAAATATTCAATCTTCTTTCTTCTACCAATTTTCGGCTGCCATCTCCCATGATAACTAAAATCATGAAATAAAATAAAAATTAAATCTCCAATTCAATAATCAATGAACCAATTTCTAATTGGTAAATCTCCAATTTAAAATAAATGCTCAATCAAACTTAATATATATATATACAAGTGCATACCTTGTGACCATAATTTAAACCCAATAAATATTTAAATTGGGTAAGTCTTCAAATAAAAAAAATTAAATTATCAACTATGACAATTTAAACGTCATGAAATAAATTGAATTTCAACACTTAAAAATCCGGGTTGTTACAAGTCCTAGCCTTAAATTGTCTCCAAAAATCAATGCAACAACTACCTGTCTCAAAGCAAACGTGAGCCCTTACCACAATGGTAAAACCTCTAACAATCTATCTCCGAATCTAAAGGTGACACTACAAGTGACACTAATAGTGCAATGCTCTCTCTACCCGAAGCATCAAACAATCGACTTGATCCCAAAAGCATCATCACGTAAGAGAACTCTAGGAAAATGGCAACTATAACTATACCAACAACAACCAAATCAATCACTAAGACTGATCCCCAAAACAACCATCATCATCATCGATCAAAAGGACAACGCCTATCAAAACAAACCCGACATTGATTCATCCGAACTGCACTTGTACGGTAGCATGACAGTGTCATGCACCCACCCATAACGTACCTGCCCACAAAAAATGCAATCCCAGAGGCATCATCCCTAACAACCAGGGATCCTAAGAGGTCCATAACCCCAACATGGCCCAAAACCAACAAATCCAGCACTGTGGCAATGCCTAATGACTCATATCATGAGAGCCTAAACAAAAAGTGTCTTACCACCTACCTCAAACCAATGCTAGGTCAACATCAACCTATACTACTACAAAACCATGCTGACAATCACCAACAACCTCAAGGAAGAGTGCCTAAACAAAACCAAACACACCAACCATTGCACTAAGTGCAAACTCACCAAATAGCTCAACCTCAACTTGAACATCCCATGACTAATCCCAAGTCCGGCCAAATATGCAACTCAGCCATGCATATACAAATCAAATCTAGCATACCTCATATGTCATGTTCTTTACAATAAAATTTAAATCATGCTAAACAAATGACATACCACATGTAGCACATAAGCACATAAACATGTTATCAGACCAAAACATGTTATCATGAAGCACATAAACACATAGAGCATGGAAACATAAGCATGATATGCACCCAAAACCCATTGTCTAAGGTATTTAAACCTAGGAACTCTGATACCACTTGTGACGGCCCAAGTTTTTCAACCCAGTGCGTTAGTGATGAACCGAAAGTTGATCCGATAACGGATCTGAAATGTGGAAGCTAAAGATAAACCAAAGAATTTAGAGATATAAACCATCTCTAAGACACCAATGTGACATTCCATGAGGTCACGGAAGTTGAAGAGAGCAAAAGAGGGAACGAGAGTTAAAACGGGCCAAATTTGTCAATAAAGGGCAAAATGGTCAATTCACAAATAAAAGGAGAAAATTGACTCTAAACAAGTCAAACAAGGTGAATAAAACCTAATCTAGTCATTTCCTAACATTCCAAGAGGTTCCAAGAACATTGGACAAGAATCCCACAAAATGACCTTTCCCGATTGAAGTGAAAACTGACACTTCTTCAATAAAACATGCATAACTTCCACTTTATTTGGAATTTGAGAATGGAATATGTACCATTGGAAATTTGACTCAAAATCCTTGAGTTAAGGCTTAAGAATAACCCTATTTGGATTAGAAATGAAAAAGATATGGCCGTTTGAAGTTAGAACTTCAGTGCTGAAGCAAAACTGAAGAGCTGCGCAAATGAGGGCAATTTTGGTTTACCAAATAGAAGTAGGTGAGTTTTGGTCGACCAAAACTCACAGAAACATTTCTAAAGCCTTGTTTTTGAGGGTTGCTTGGTTCGGTAGGCTGTTTTGGGCCATCAGTCGACTGAACTGGAGTTTCAGTCGACCGAAACTCCTCGAAAAGCTGTTGAAACTCCTGTTATGAGTGTGAAAAGTTGAGGCTTCACCCAAGCCTCAAACCCCAATATTAAATTGGACCAAAAACATGATTTTAAGCTATATAAGCATACCAACAAGTGTAATTTACATATTAAAGTGTGCTACAATGGCCCATGGCCTCATTACATAATATTTACAAAATTTGACATGTCAAACCTCTAAGTTAGTGAGATTACATTTCAAAACTAAACTTGGAATCAAAATGCATATACTTGAACTTTAAAGTTAGTGGCCCTTGGCCTCATATCATACATATCGAATAGGTTTTAAATAGTGTATCTAAGTACACTTTACATGTCATAAGGCAAAAATAGTATGTTGAACCCAACAAAGTGTTACAACATCAATAATGAGACTCAAACATGTTAACACTTGCATGTGAACAAGAAAGCTTTAAAAGGAACATCAATTCTCCAAACCACCAAAGGCAAGAGCAATTCTCCAAATCTTGAATCCTGTACCTGAACAAATCCCCAAGTAACTTCGGGGTGAGTAAACAAGTTTACTCGTAGAGAATGAGCATGCATCGACTCGATTTCTTTAAGGATTTTTATAACAACATGAAACAATTTTAAAAAGGTCATGTCATCTAACATCTATGTCAAAGGTGAGACTCAGGGAGCATCCTAAGCTACCTTAAATCATTTCTAGCATAAATCACATCTTTCATGCAATTTCAACAACATAGGTGCATACTATACAAAACATCAAGACATAGGTTCTCAAAGCCATCACCTTGAAATCTAAAATGCGATAACATCTAAATAAAACAATTTAATACAATTAGAATTCTAATACCACACATCAAGATATAGATTCTCTAAGTTATCAACTTGAAATCTAAAAGTGTGAAAACAACTAAATATAACAATTTAGTATGGATGTACTTAACAACATCAAATCGCCAATAGCCAAAACCACAAGTCACAATTAAACATGATTATCAACTTGGAATTGAATGCGAAATCAAATAATAGAAGACTTGGACATCACGTCTCGGACTAAACCAAGAACAAAATGATTATTCCGGGCATTAACCCACTGAGAAGACCACCCTAGTGCGCACTATCTCAATTGGGAAGAACTCATACCTCTTGCACTAGAGCCAAACTCTAGCCATATCACAAGTAACAATGTCCCAAGACTCCAAAATAAACCAAATAAGTTCATAACTTATACATAATTTATATAATGCACGAAATCACCTTCCATGCACAAGTAGGTTGAAACCACACAATCCATGCTTTAGAATTTCAATTCTAAAATGACATACATAATGTCAATTACAAAGTGTGCAAATCATTACACAAGGCAATAATATATTCTATAAAGAAAACATGTTCTCATAAATATAATTTTAACAACAATGTACTCAATGCATAAAACATAACCAAGTGACTACACTACAAGTCCAAATCCATGATTTAAATATAGAAACAACTTCTACAACATAATCAAAATCCATGGAACAATGAAATAGAATTTAATTAAATCATGATAATTAAATCTCTAATTTCCAAATCAACTCTAAATGGTCCCAAATTAATATATGTTAGTGCACAAGTCCTAGTCATCACAATTATCAAGTTAAAACACAAGTAAGCCAATGGAACCTTTGAAATAGATTTTAATTAATGCTTTTAATCAAAATCTCTAGATTTTCATACTCATCCAAATGCTCTCAAATTAAAGTATGTTAAAGAACATGCCAAAAATTAATTTAAAAGCATATCACAACTTAATTTCATGCAAGATACGACCATGATAATTAATATTTCACAAAAGAAAAATATTAAATAAAATTTGCAATTCTTTTCCAAATAATCCAAATTTAATATATGACAACAACCATATCAAGGCATAATTTTCTAACATGCCATAATTTAATTATAAGTTACATATCATCATCAGAATTAAATCTCAATCCTAGAAAATAATTAAATTAAATTCTAGATTATGGACAAAAGCATGCATACAAGTTGTATAAGCATCAAAAATATGCAAGACAACAATAATATGAAATAATAACACCCCCTACCTCCATTTGAGATGAAATCTCAAATCCTCTCTAAAACAAAACCACTTCGAATCCGACGAAACTTCTAGGTTTTGTCGGGGATAACACGATGAACATAACCCCCAAGTAAGCCCCATCAAAATCACAACTTGGCTTCAAACCCCAAACTCAAGAAATGGCCAAAAATGGATTCTAATAAGGGGGAAAAGTAGAGCATGGCAAGGCGAACATAAAACACTAAAGCACTACACCTTTTTATCAAAGGGAACTGGCTGAAAAATGAAGAAGAAAGGTGGAAGCCCCTTGGTTGCCATAGCTGCCAGCCAAGAGAAAGGAGAGTGAATTTTTCTCTTAAAACCTCCTATTTATAGAAAAACCCTAAAAGTGTTCCGAAAGGGCCCCGTCGGGTCCGAAAAAGTGAAATTTGAGCAGATGGGCTCAAACGGCAAAACTTCATGAAGAAAAAAGATTCAAAGTGAGAAAATATGGACAACGGAAGAAACGGTAGCAAAAACTGAGTCTCGAACAAAAAGTTATGCCCCAAACAAGTTCGGCGGCAACCGGTGCCGGAAACCTTGAAACTGGAGAAAAATGACCAGAAGGGAATTCTAAGGGTACATGGCTCAACGAAAATTGAAAATGAATCCTATACAAGGATCCAGGATCAAAACAAGGCATTTAGCAATAACTTTCATTAATTGCACAATGGCCCCTCCAAAAAGTGAAAACTGCGAAACTGCCCCAGAATGACAATATCTTTCAAAAGATATTTTCTTAGATACCCCTGAAATAAAATATCTTCAAAAGATATTTACAAAAAACACCCCAAGAAATTGAAATGTTTCTGAAGAACTGTGCATCCATGCCCCTATGGACACCAGGAGCAACAAGAGTACTTTGCTGCAAAAGTAAAGATACGCATTTCGTGGAAACCACTTAGAATGAAGATACGTGAAGTCAAAACCCAACTTTGAACACAAGAAGTGAGGTTACGCCAACAAGGTGATAAACTGGGAACAGACAGAATAGGGAAAATGACGAAATAAGGAAAAAGACAAAAAGTGAATAGTGTAAAAAAATGAAAAATGTGGAAATAACTCGGTCCTCAAATGAAGTTGTCAATCCAAAGAAAAGAGTCTCAGAAATCATTCCAGAGCACTTGAGACGACACTAAGCGATGAGAAACTGAACTCAGAAAGGAAAAGACCAACGAAAAAAAAAAAAAATCCGTAAAAATCTGAGAAAAGGAAATGAAGGAAAAAGACTGGGTCATTACATATTTGCTTTTGCAACAACTTTTTTTTTTTGTCAAGTTATTAACCTAGAGTTTGGGCCCTCCACCCTTCGGTCCGAGAAATTCAGTGGTTGATAAGGCTAGAATCCTGACTACTTAGTGAAAATGGTTTGTTATCCTCCATTACCAAGAATGAAAGCTTTCAATGCACTACTAGCTTAATTGGGATATAACCAAATCAATAGTCAACAAAGCATGTACCCCATAAATGAATACTAGTGTGCGCCTGTACTAGTGTAGAATTCTAAAGTGAATCTCAAAATAATCACAAAATCAAGATGATGTGGACCACAAGTGCAAGCAAGATATCAAACTTTCGAAAATTTACTCCTAAATGGCATCCACAAGGCATATAAGGAGTATTGGACTCTCAAGTCAAGCAATTTTTAAATTTTAATCAAGAAAGTCCTCAAAAGATCAAAATCATAGCTAGTCATAGACCAATCATAGAAAATCCCTCAAATACACTAGTCATGCTCAAAATTTTGAATTGAATGCAAGTAAAGAACATACATTACCCCCAAACTTAAATAGCACAGTGTCCTAAATATGTAAAGAGAACAACAGAAATAGAGAAGAGTATACCAGTGCAGCTATGGCAAAGAATGACCAGGACATAAGTATCCGAAGTGGGTGGTATAACCCCCCAAACTTGGGATTAACTGTGGTCCTGAAAAAATCGCACAAGGATAAAACCTCAACAGATAATAAATGAAATATAATGGTGCACAGTGGACATGCTAGTGCAAGTGGGATAACAAATGAAATAAAGAGATAGAGGAATAAGGGTAGTCCTGAAAAATTTGGGTTGCACTCTCTCACTGAAGTCACTGGATGCACCTGATAATGGAGTTAATCATAAATAGATATATCAATATAATAATCTAACATAAAAAATATCATGCATAGAAATAGAAATAGAAACAGTATAGTGTACATCACAGTATCGGGCCAACAGACTGGCTGCAAAAATAAACTAACAGTATCAAAATAGCAGTCAAAGATCACAGATATAAATGATAAAGATAGAGAAAGATCAGGTAAAAGAGGTCAGTCTAGCGGGGCATGAACCACGAATATCTCTAGAAAGACTCTATAGCACAGTCAGCACATCCACGCGAAGAGTAGTCACATCAGTGCTGGAAGAGGCCACATCTGCTCAGAGGGAGACGACCGCATCCTCCAAAGTCTGGATACGCTCCCCTAAGTTGGGTGTCTGAGCTGGAGCGTCAAGAATAACGGGATCAGGCAACTGGTGCTCATCCTGACTCTACTCCTAAGAATGAAGTGGTGAGCCCTCTAGAGAGTGATGTGGTGACTCCTCTGGAGGCTTCTGCTCCAAGTCAATGTCCATGAAAGTGCCCTCTGCCGTCGGTGCATCTTTCGGATCCTCGGCTACTGCTGCTGCTGCCTCTGCCTCCTCGGTTGCCTCATCCTCTAGACTCTTAATAAGAGCATTATAACTCTTATTCTAGTCCTTCTTGCCATAGTGGTAAACCCCAGTCTTAGGATGCTCCTCCGGGTGAAAAGGATAACGCTGGTCCCGGAGGATCTGAGTGATCAAATTCGCAAAGGGTAGGAACTTAGCCCGCCTGGGATTGGTTTTGCTGATCTAATCTACGTAAAGCTTCATCATAACACTCCAATAAAGGGTAGGAACTGAACACCAATGCCCTGTGTAGAAAGCAAAGGGCTGCTAAAAAATCTGATCGCCTCTGAATCTTGTGCCTTACCATAAATACATTTCGATATAAAACCGAATCAAAGAACCACAGGCAGTCGGGCATGTAAGTCCTGGTGGCAAATGTGTCGCCTGCATTGGTAGGGCCATTCAGAGCTGTGGCCATGTCTGCATCGGATGGCCTTTAAAGAATAGGATAATCAATGCCGGGAGGGCAGACATATGGGCACTGGGAGGCTATGGCCAATGTCTACTCTGTAATGCAGATAAGATAGCCGTCAATAGTGGTCTGCAACTCAGCTAGGTCACTCGGGGCCGGCCGGAGGTTCCAGTAGAACAACCGAACGAGCCGTGGGTAAACCGGATTGGCCACTGAGGCCAGAATAGGAGAGATGTTGCACCAGTAGATCTCATCATAAGCCCAATTGGTCGTAATCAACTGAGAAAAGATGGTGTCATCAAAAACTGACTTATGAGACTGAAAAGCGCAAATATCTCCTGTCCACTCTCTCTCAGACCATGCCGGGCTGTGCTGAAGGTGGTGGAATAGGTAAAGGAGGTGGTGCATCTTCGGCCTCCTAAGTTGATGAAGATGAAAAAGCAGATGCAGAAGAGGAAGAGCGCTCAGACTAAGTGGGAGTTAGCTTCTCAAGCTCCTCTAGATCCTCTCTCTGCTGCCACACCCTGCGGTCATATATCTGGTGGGCAGTGGTCTTGAACCAGGTCATTGTCTGCAAAAAAGAAAGAAAAACTTGCAATTGTAGTCAATAATAGGAAATAAAAATAAAAGCACACAGATAGAAACATGTTTGTCAAGTTAAGATAAACAACTCAGAATAAAATATATGAATCTATGCAAGTGATAATGCAGCCAAGTATAGACAGTGAATAGTCTAATAAAGTAAAACAAGCTAGATATGACAAGAACATAATGCAACCAATGCAGAAACACAAGCATTGGGCATAAATAAGATAGCATAAAACACAAGAGAGGGTATATGAGCTTTATAT
The DNA here is from genome assembly GCF_030987335.1 of Cornus florida. Taxonomy (NCBI): domain Eukaryota; kingdom Viridiplantae; phylum Streptophyta; class Magnoliopsida; order Cornales; family Cornaceae; genus Cornus; species Cornus florida. Next base: position 81,674,198 of record NW_026775577.1, on the reverse strand, counting down.
GTAAAACAATGAAGTTCGATCGTTCATGAAAAGATGGGATCGATCCAAGTTGGATCAATCATGACATGATTGGAATCGATCGTACTCTGATCAATCAGAGCACTAGTGCGATCGATCGAACCTGTGGAAAAATATGGACAGTCACGGATCTGTGACATGGATAACATGGGGGCATCCAAACGGTCACTTCAAGGCTCGTGACCCCCTATATACCTCAACAAAGTATGAATGGTCACTTAAATTGGCACGTAACCCCCGAAATCAATTTCGAAAACAAAAGATATATATACACATATATACATATATATACATATGCTTAGAAGCTTCAAAAATGGCAACAAATCAACATAGAAGCTTTAGATCTAAACATGGAAACAAGGAGAACATGAAAATGAAACAAAAATGGAAAAGGAAATACAAAACTTACCAAAAATATAGGAGAGAAGTTGTGACGACCCTGGATTTTACAAACCCAATGTGTCCAGTGATGACCCGAAACGGATCCAAAATGTGGAAGCTAAACATGAATAAGCCTATAGAGATGTACATCATCCCTAAGATGTAAGAACGACCTTCTGAGGAGTCCTATGACTCAGCAGAAGCAAGACCGTAGTTAGGGTTTCAAAACCCTCCAAGGAATGGATCAAGGCCAAAATGGTCATTCCAAACTGAAATGGGTTTCACCATGCACACCATTGGAAAGATAATAAAAAATTAACAAAGATGGACTCAAGAATCACTTGATTTGGAGTTTGGACGGCAAAGATATCAAGTCTTAAAGTCGAAGGAAGGGAAACCCCATCTCGGTTCGAACCAAATCCTGATAATACCATACTAAAACTTGAATATCTTGAGGTACAAATGGAATCTAATTCTTTAATTAGTTCCATTAGAAATATTATTTCGACATGGTCAGTTTAGACTTAAGAACGGACCAATTCGGAGTTAAAACGAAGAAGATACGATGACCTGAAGTCGGAGGTGTAGTGCTAAACCAAGACACACACACACACAACAGGACAGACAAGTGCTCATCCAAGGGCGATGAGCACTTATAGATGAGCATGCACAGGGTAGTTCCTACTGCCCTAATTACGAGCGCTCGTCCCTGTATGGACGAGCGCTCGTCCACTAACAAGCTTAGTAGATTTTGAAATGTGATTTTGAGGACTTTTTGGGCCATTTTAAAAAAAAACACAAAGAAGAAACCCCCCCCCCCCCTCCCCCAAAATCATGTTTTCTACCTGGCATCGCAGATGGAAACAAAAAAACTCATTGTGAAATGTCAATAATACCCTTAGATCAGATTAGGCCCAAAACAACAAAAATGTAACTTTGCACCAAGTATGCATTTGAGCCCAAATGCATTTCTAGGCTGAAATGAATATGCACGCGAATGTAATAAGTGATTTTGAGCATGCGGGAATGGTCCGCGGCACCCGAAAATGACCGATGCAAAATCTGACCACCCGATGGCCAAAAAGGTGAATATGCACATAAAATGAAAAAATTGAAATTCAAAATTATGAAATGGCTTCAAATTATTGTTTGGCCCTTGGCCACAGTTCATACATAATTAATAAGACCCTATGAAAGAATAAAAATGAAATTCCAACACCCGATGAAACCTTGGTGAAGCAATGACTTGTCATTTTTTAATATTTTCATAATATTTCATGAAGTCAAAAGTTACATAGGATACAAAATAATGGTCATTGGCCTTCGGCCTCATCTCATACATGTCAAATACATTGTAAAAAGTGTACTTACGTACATGTTACATATATGGAATCAAAGATACAAGTTTTGACATATAAAGCTATAAGTGGCATTTCAAGCCAACCTTTACAAGAATTGAGACCTCTAAGTCTACTAATCATCCAGCATAATGAGAATCTCGAACCTTGATTCCTAAACCTAAAAAATGTCCCCGGTAACTTTGGGGTGAGTAACATAAAGCTACTCGTAGGAGATGAGCATGCAAGGACCTAACATTTTACAAGTTTGCATAATTTAATCATTTTGGTTCATTCCACCTAACATCTATGTCAAGGTGCGACCCAAGGAGCATCCTAAGCTACCTTAAAACATTTCTAGCATAAACCACATTTTTATGCAATTAAATAGCATAGGAGCATACAAGACAACGCAACAATATATAGATTATCAAAATTATCAACTTAAAATCTAAAATACGAAAACAACTGAAGTGGGTCATGCCACCTAACATCTATGTTCCAAATGAATCTATAGGATCATTCCTAAGCTACATTTGAACATTATAGCATAAATGTACTTAACAACACCAAAATTGCTATGATTCATTAAAAATCACAATGCCTAAATGTACTTAACAACATTAAAACTGCGATGATTTCTTAAAAATCATAATGCATAAATGTGCTTAACAACGTTAAATTGCTAATAACTAAAACCACAAGTCACAATTAAACAATGGTTGTCAACTTGGAATTGAATGCGAAATCAAATAATGGAAGACTTGGACATCAAATCTCGGAGTAAAACGAAGACCTAAACGGTTATTCCGGGCACTAACCCGTTGGGAATACCACCCCAGTGTGCACTATAAAAAGGGGAGAACTGGTACCTCCCACACTAGAGCCAAACTCTAGCCATGTCTTTGTAACAATATCCCAAGTGACTCCAAAATAAATAATTAAGTTCACAACTTATACACGAATTAAATAATGCACGAAACCACCTTTCATGCACAAGTAGGTTGAAACCACACAACACATGCTCTAAGTCCACAACTACTATGGCATGAAAGATGTCAAATATAAAGTGTGCAACTCATTACACAAGACAACAATATATTCAATAAAGAAGACATGTTCTCTTCTTTTTTTTCCTAAATGAAGGATTTTATAAAAAATATAAACAATATAGTACATGGAGAAATAGTAAGGGCATACCCTTACTATTCAAAACCAAAACCTGTTTCAAGAAAAACAGGCCAAAGAAAACATAAAGCTAACCAAACAAGATTACAAAATATCTTGGAGTGTAATCCCCATAACATCAAGAACCTCCTATGTAATACATTTAGCTAAATCCAAAGGAGCTCGACATATATCATTATGCATCCTTTCATTTCTTTCTTTCTAAATAAAATATAGCACAGCTGTGAAAACAATACGGGCCAATTTGTTCTTCTTTCCAGTGAATCTCTGATGGAACACATCAACCAGATCATGTACTACATTCACCTTCTGAAGATCCCAACCCAAAATTCCAGAGATACTGGACCACACTTCCCAAGTATAATTATAGCTACAAACCAAGTGATCCAATGTTTCAACATTATTATACCACAAATAACATCTAAAAACAAGAAAGAATCCTTTATAATTAAGATAGCAGTGCATAAGAATAGCTCTCTGTATAACAAGCACAGCGTGAGTTGTCCATCTCGGCCTACCTCCACTCCAACACAGACCTGCCCCGCAAACCTCTTGACTTGGAGTTCTAAAAGCTTCCCACGCTGCTTTAAAACTGAAAGGAGTCTTCCATCGCATTTGATCTACTCCAACCAGAATTCTGTGATTATGAAATACCTGAATCATGTCTTGAGTTGTGCTAGATAACAACTCATTATCCCACTGACCATCAATAATCAAATCATTTAATAAAAGGTTTTTATTTCTACTGAGAAAGCCCAACATTCTATGATTAAAAATGTCACCAAGATGTTTCCCATCACACCATGGATCTAAAAAAACTTTTATATTATGTCCATTACCAATACTATATCTACAATTAACTTTAATCACATCTCTAACATCAAGAATGCTTTTCCATATTAAAGAGTCAGCAACCCTCGAAATAATATTCCAAAATGAAGCATTTTTCAGATACTTTTTCTTAAACCAAGCCACCCAAATTCTATCTTTAGATAGCAAGAAATCCCATGCAATACTGCACTTGGAAGCTTTATCAATGTCCAGCAATCTATGCAAACCCAACCCCCCTTCCTCCTTCGGAGTTGCTAGTTTATGCCATCTTAAATCATACATCTTCTTCTTATCTTCCATATGACCCCATATATAATTCCTCATTCTCCTCTCAATCAAATTAATAACCATAGAAGGAACAGAGTATACCAAAGTCCAATAATGAACTAAAGGCAAAATACAAGCTCTAGCCAATTCTACTCTACCAGCCATAGAGATATAAAGAGCATTCCAACTCGTTGTGAGAAAGATAACTTTATCAATCAATTCAGTGCAGTTTTTGGTACGCAACATTTGATCAGAAATGGCACCCCAAGGTATGTAAAAGGAAATTTTCCAACTTTACATCCAAGACTTCTAAGAATTACAGCCCTTCTTCTAACAGATTGAGTGAGAAATACCTCAGATTTCTCCTTACTAACAGCAACCCTGTAGTATTTTCAAACTAAATCAACACTTTCTTTAAAGTTAACACAGTAGCCATATTTGCTCTCACCACCATCAATAAGTCATCTGCAAAAAACTGGTGAGTAATAAGCATACCAGCTTGGACTGTAGCATCAAATGGAACAATCTTACCACACTGCACCTCAGTTGCAATCATACCTGAAAAGTATTCTGTGACTAAGGTAAAGAGCAAAGGAAAATAATGGACATCCTTGCCGTAGACCTCGCTTTGGTTGGAAAAACCTATAAGGAGAACCATAAATAATCACTGAAAACCAAACCGAGGAAATACATCTATAATCCAATTGATCCATTTAGTTCCAAAGCCAAACAATTCCATAATTTTTAAAAGAAAAGACCACTGGACTGTGTCATAAGCCTTCCTCAAATCAATCTTCCAAGCAAGAGTGGGTTTAGCATGTTTTGCACCAAAACCCTTCAATAACTCATGTGCCATGATAATGTTATCTTGTATTCTTCTACCTTGAACAAACGCAGTCTGCTCTTTACCAATTAGCCATACCAACACCCCTGCCAATCTATTAGATAGAACCTTGGCAATAACCTTGTAAAATGTAGTACATAAGGGAATTAGCCTATAGTCTCTAACCTTTAAAACCTCTGTCTTCTTTTGAATCAAAGTAATAAAGGTACTCTTATTACTTCTCCCCATATCAGAATGATCAAAGAAAGAAAGAATAACATCTGTAAATTGCTCACCTACAATAGTCTAATATTTTTTATAGAATCTTGCAGTGAATTCATCTGGACCAAGAGCTCGATCAGGCCCCATAGAAAAAACCGTGGTCTTCACTTCCTCTCTAGATTTAGGAGCTTCTAAAAACCCAATATCCTCCGAATTCAAAAAAGTTCTGATAAATTTCACATCCGAGCTGCATTAAACAGGCTGATCATTCGCATAAGCAGACTTATAGTACTCCACAAATTTATCTTTGATCTTTGTAGTGTCAGAAATCACCTCACCTTCATCATGTAGAACTGTGATATTATTCTTTGATCTGTGTTATTTAATTTTCTGGAAGAAATATTTTGTACATCTATCTTGATCCTTAGTCCATCGAATTCTAGATTTTTGGGCTAACACTATAGCTTCATTGGATAGAGCAGTCTCTAAATTCATTCTTCCTTCCTCCTCACTCTTAATCAAAGCTTTATTTAAAGGATCAGTATACAGTGACTGTTGAATATCAGCGTTCAAACAATAAACCAAATTGACCCTTATTCCACTGCTTCACAGCTTGTTTCACTAACTTTAATTTACAAAGGAATTTCTTAATTGGATCACCAGTAGTCCTCACTATCCATACTTCAGCAATTAAGTCAATCACTGTAGGTTGATGGTTCCACACTGATAAAAATTGAAAAGGATTTGGACCATCTGTAATCTTCAATGGACTTTTAACCCATAATCCCCAATGATCTGATGTTAAAGGAAGAGTCAATTCAATTTGAGAGTGAGGAAAGGCCTGCTCCCAAGCCTCATTCATCAAAACTATATCTAATTTGGCATAGATTCTTCTAGTACGAAATCTCTTATTACACCATGTGTAAACACCATTAGTAACAGGGATATCAAATAAGCACAAGGTCTCAATAGTAATGTTAAAATCTTGAAAAACCTTGGCAGAGTGATTCTTGCCTCCTAATTTCTCAGAATTAAACCTGAAAATGTTCCAATCCCCAAGTAAAATCCATGGACCATTAATATAGTGAGCACAGTCCACAATATCCTTCCACAAAAGAACTCTCTTAAAAGCTCTATTTTTAGCATAAACAAATGTAACATAGAACTTAATAGAAGACCCTCTAATCTCCACCTGTAAAAGAATCATCTGAGCTTTAACTGCAATAACAGTAACCAGCATCTTTGTTGGATCCCAACCACACCAGATACGACCTCCTGAATCAGCTGAGTAATTGTTAACCCAGCTCCAATTCCTTCTTATATGATCTGTAATTCTTTGAAAATTTCCACCCTGAACTCTAGTTTCCACAAGTCCACACAATGATAAAGAGGAACTACTCAACCAGGCTTTAACTTCTTTCTGCATAATCTTCCTGTTAAGTCCCCTTATATTCCATAAACCAATCATTAAGCAATTGGTTTAGGTTGTACAACCGCACCAGTAACCATTCCTCTAGTGACTCTCGCCACAGTTGGGTTAATCTCTACTTCCTTCTTCCTATTCTTCTTTTTTTATTTCTGAGTAGAATTACCTCCTCTAGGAGATACAGGCTCCCCATGTAAAGAAATCCCGTCAATCACTTGGTCAGTTTGCATTGATACAGAAGCTAAAGGATCTTCTTCAATTTCATGATCACCCTGAACACAGTCACCCTCTGAAGTCTCTTGAATCACTTCTTGTGAATCATCCACATTGATAACCTGGTCTTTATTTCCCATTGGAACTGGGGATATATTAATCACCTCAACTGAATCAACATGGAGAGCCCCAATCACCATATTCGCTTCTCTTTTAACACTTTCCTCAAGCACTTGGAACGCATTAGTAGTAATAATAGGCTTTGAACTTGCTGGTTATCCGACCTTTGTCTTTCTATTTGATTTTTTCTGTACTAAAAAACCATCTAACTCATCTTGATTATCATTTGGCACAATAGTAGATAAATTAACCATATCCTTAACTTCAAGTGGTTTAGCCTTCACCACCCATTTTTCCTTCGGTTTACCAGGTTTAATCTTATTCATGGGGCACACAGCTGCATTATGATCCATCTTCTTACACATAGGGCAAATTTGAGGTTTCCATTCATACTCCACCTGTACTTTACAAGGTAATCCATGGAGGCGAGTGCATATTATTTCTGGAAAAACTCCATCTACCTCCATTTCAGCCAACACACGGACATATAACCCTTTATCACAACTTTGGATAACATCTTCCATATACAGTGGTTGAGCAATATTAGAAATAATCTTGGAAATCGAAGTCCCACTACAAGCATGCACGGGCAAATCGCAAACTTTCATCCATATTGGAACCATTGAGAGAATTTCTCTCTCCAGTTGAATACACCTATGCCATTTCTTCACGATTATAGCACGCCCCTGGAAAGTATGAAATCATGCTAGAACTTGTAACAAATCATCTTCTGATGGAAAACAAACCTGAAAAAACCCATCCTTCATCGATACAACCACAGCATCCTTATGCCACCTCTTCTGAACATAAGCTTTAAAGTAAGGAAAATAAGGTTTACTCCCTAACACATAACAAACAACTAAGTTCTCCCAATACTTCATCTCCTTCATAATATTTTCATCCTCAATTATCACAATATCTTTGCCTCGACTCTCACTGTAGTATGTCAATGGGGTAAACCCCGTCGAGTTTGAAGTAACCAGTAAGGAAGTCCATAATGGACGGTTAAATGAAGGTGGGATTATGCCGGGATGACCACCACCCGCTGGAGAGGAGGGTTGCTCCTCCTCTATGATCACGTAAAATCCAAAGAAAACCCTAATCGCCTCAGATAGAGGGAAAAAGGGTAAAACCGTCCCCTACCAATTACAAATTTTTCCACATTTGATGATTTCAAAAAGAAGACATGTTCTCATGAATATAAATATAACAACAATGTTATCCAATGCTCAAAACGTAACCAAGTGAATATACAAGTCCAAGTCCATGATTTAAACATAGAAACAACTTCTAAAATACAATTAAATCCGTGGAGCAATTAGATAGAATTTAATTAATAAAAATAATTAAATTCTCTAGATTTCAAATCAATTCCAAATAACCTCAAATTTATATATGTTAAACAACATAGCATGGTCATTACATATATCTATTCAAAAACTTAATTAGATCATTGGAACAATAAAGTAAAATTTAATTAAATCATGATGATTAAATCTCTAGATTCTAAATCAACTCCAAATGGTTCCAAATTAACATATAACAAGGATTAAGTTATGGCCATGCCTTATATCAAGTCTAAAATGGAATACAAGCAAAATACAATTAAGTAAAATTTAAATCAAATCAAATTAATTAAATCTCCAAATTTGAAAACTTATTTAAATTATCCCAAATTAATATATAACAAAGATCAAGTCATGGGCATGCCATATACCAAGTCTACAGTGAGTTATATGCAAACTAACTTTAATTATTAATTTCTCAAATTAATATAAGACATGCATACAAGTTGTATAAGCTTCTAAAATCATCAATACAACTCAAATATAAACCTATGACATCCCCTACCTCACTAGAGAAGTGTCTCTCTAGAATCCAAGGCAAGCAAGCTCAAAATGGTAAACCCTTCTAGGGTTATGAAGAGGAAGGTGAGGCAAAGCTTTTGTATTCCAAGCTTTATGGTCAAAGGTGAGTGGAAGGGGACCAAAATGAAGCTTAAAGCTCTAAGCCAAGCTTTGGTTCAATGGTGGCTAGGTTAGGGTTTGAGAGGAAAGAGATGAAATAAAAATTAAAATTAAAACCCTAAGCCAATTTTGGTGAAATCCTCCACTCACTATGTGTTCTTACACTACCTCTCACACACACACACTAACGCAAGACTAAATTTGGAGCCTACACTTGTCACTCATCCAAGCATCCATTATAGGCTTAATCCTAAGCCGACATTTGTCAACCATCTAAGCCAACAAGTGCACCTATCTTAGGTCAACAAATGGGTGAATCTCCACCCTCCATATGTCATCATCCAAGGCATCAAAGTGTCTCCACACAAATGTCAATACGTAGACCAATGAGAGTGTGACACTTGTCAGACTTTTTGAAATTGCAAAAAAGGTCCTTTTTAAAAATATCTTCCAAATTAAATTGCAAAATGGTCCCTAAGATGAAAAATAATTACTTATAGTAATTACATAAATACACCCAAAAGAAAGAAAAAATGCAAAGAAGTATGCATCCATATCCCTAAGGAAGAAAGTATACCAATAACATGCATTTCTAAGAAAGTAAAAATACACATTTCTAAGAAATCATATACCATGAGTGCATGCAAAAGTGGACACGAATCCGAACACGAAAATTGAGGTTATGCCAACAAGTGACAAACGGAAAAAAGACGAAAGTGAATAGTGTCCAAAAAAAATGAAAATGTGTAAATGACTCGGTCCTTAAAGGAAGTTGTCAATCCAAAGGAAAGGGTCTCGAAAACCATTTCTAAACACTTGAGAGGACACAAAGTGATAAGAAACCAAACTCAGAAAGGAATGGACAACGGAAAAAAAATTATCTGTAAAATTTGAAGAAAAAAGAAAGAAAGAAAAATGACCGGGTCATTACAGAAGTGGACCGAGAGAGATGAGATGAGAGGAGATTGGAAATGGAGTTTGGAAGCCTTGGGAGGTCGTCGGAAGTGGGGAAGATGATGGAACAATGTCGGGAGAGAAGAAGGGTCTTGGATAGGGATTGCAATGGGGCGGGGTGGGGGCGGGGTGGGGGCGGGGATCTCATTTCCTATCCCCATCCCCTGTCAAATTTTTTACCCCCATCCCCGCCCCTATACCCATTTAAATTTCAACCCCCTCCCTCATCCCCGCCCCGCCACATTAGCCCCCGTCCCCACCCCACATAACTTTTTTTAAATTCTAATTTATATTCAACAAAATCAACACAACTATAATATTTTTCAACCTAATAATTTAATAAAGCTTTAGGACAATTATAACAATTTAAAACATATCATTTTAACCCGATCAAACTTATAGCAAAACCACGTATAACATTTTTTGGAATATTCTGGAAATTTTTAACATGATCAATCAAAACAAATAACATTCTTCCAATAATGACTATGCTGCGAAGAAATAAATCTAGGGTTTCAAAAGTGAATATACTATATATATAGTTATGAAATTTAGTAATATTTTATAACGTGTAAAGGTAGTTTTGTTAAAATGCACTATAAACGGGGCGGGGAGGGGTGGGATTACCCTCCCCCGGCCCCGCCCTGTCCCCCGCTGTGGTTTCAAATACAATCCCCATCCCCTCCCCATTTACATAAATGGGTCCCCAAACCCACCATAACGGGGGCGGGGTGGGGCGGGGACCCGTCGGGTATGGGGATTTTGCCATCTAGTCTTGGATCGATGTGAAAATTAATGCAAGTGACCTTTGGGTCATATTTATTAAAACTGTTCCCGACATGTCAGATCAATCATATAGGTGATCAGATCGCTCGGACACAGATCGATCATGAAAGTACTCAGATCGATCAAACCCATAAGATGACAAAATATTTTTAAAATTTTTGATTTTTTGGAAATTTAAAATATTTTTGGATTTTTGTAAAATATTTTTTTTTCTTATAAAATTCAAAATTTGAAATTTGAAAAGTTAAAGCCAATTGGAAGCAAACAGATCGATCGAAGATTGATCGATCAAAACTCGATCCATCCAGCAGGTGGAAACCTGCAGAAATCTTCGAACGATACACAAAGAGGTCATTTTTCAGAGTTTTAAAAAAATTTCTAAGTATAGAACACAGATCGATCGAAAGGGAAACAGGATCGATCGAGAAAAACTTGGATCGATCTGATAAAAAAGTTTGCACGATACACAGAGAGGTGAAATATGCAGAGATTTTTCGCACGATGGAACTGAGAGGTGGGAATATGCAGAGATGGTGTTCGATCGATCGAACTAGCTTTTGTGATCAATCGAATAGACACTAAATGCCTAATTCAAAGATGAAAACACAAAGCTTCCCTATCAAAGTCCCAAACAATGTGTATGATCCCAGAATATATCAACGATGCAAGAAATGAAAGTAAAGAGAAATAACGGAGGAATAGGGTTGAAAACCCTATGAACCACTAGTGTTTAACGTCTCTAGCAAGACGTTGGGCCTTTTTAGCCCAGATCGAAAATCTTGTTATGCATCCCCTCCTTAGTGGGGTAAAAAGCACTTTGAACCCCACCCAACAAATTGTTCCCTAGAGAACTTATTGGATTTGATTCAAAAGGAATTGACGGTCCTTAATCAAAGCAATTTTTGGGCCTCCATTCCCTTTCAACACATGGTTTTAACACATCTTTTGAAACCCTTTTTGAAAATAATGCTTTTAAAGTTTTATCATTAACCAAAGACTCAAATCTTCCACATTCATTTTCAAGGCATTTTTTAACAACACAAACCTCTTCATGCTTGTCCAAAGAATTGGGGGTTGGATTTAATATGTTCAACTTCACCTTCATATGCCCAAATAAAATTTTTATTATCCCCATCCTACAGTTTATGTTGGTATTAGCGGTTGCCAAGAAGGGACAGCCAATGATAATAGGAATTTGGCTCTTGGGGTTTCCGACCGGTTCCGTGTCTATGATTATGAAATCAACCAGGAAAAAGAATTTATCAATTTTGATTAACACATCATCAATGATACCCGGGGGCTTTCTGATGGATCGATAGCTACTTGCAAAACTACTGACGTCGGTTTTAAGTCCCCTAAGCCCAATTGAACATACGCCGAATATGGAAAAATGTTCATAATTGCTCCCAAATCAAGAAGAGCCCGGTTAATGATATGGTCACCAATGATACATGAAATAGTAAGTGAACCGGGGTCTTTGAATTTTAGAAATGTGTTATGTTGCAAAATGGAGCTTACTTGCTTGGTCAAAACAACTCTTGGCTCTTGTTCTTCCTCTTTAGGGTGCAAAGATCTTTTAAGAATTTGGCATACGCCAGAATTTGTCTAATTGCATCCAAGAGAGGAAGATTAATCTTAACTTACCTAAACACTTCAATTATCTCATTGACTTTGCTTTGTTGTCTTTCAAGAGAATTGGATCCTTTTAAGGCATCCAAAAATGGAGCCTTTGGCTCAAAAACTTTTTCAAAATCCTTTTTTAAAGCATTGTCAACACAAGAATTTTTCAAATCATTTCTCAAATCTTTCTCAACAAATGGTTCCTTCACATGCAATGAAGAAGGAATAAGATGTGAAACGGGACGGGTGTCAACTTTTGGTTACACCGGTTCACTCTCTTCATTGTGAACACCAACTTAATTGTCAACAATCCTTTCACTTCTCAAGGTTGTCACCGCATTAACATGTTCAATTGTGTGACCTTCTGATGAGGAATTGGTCTCCAAAACAAATTGTTACTTGGGAGGTGGATTCAAAGGCTTCTTCCCTATTTCCCTAGCATTCAAGGTACTAGCTATTTGCCCGACTTGGGTTTCTAGCTTCGCAATGGATTGGGAATGGGAATGAAGTAATTGTGTGTTTGCCTCCAAAGTACCCAAAGCAGTCAAATTTTTTTCTTCAAAAGCGGGACTCCTAGAATTTCCTTGAGAATAATATTGATTTGGAAAGTGAGTATTTGCAAATTGGTTTCCATGTGATGATTGATATGATGATCTATAACCTTGGGAACCTTGGCTTTGCATTGGGGGTGGAACATACTTGCCTTGGAAACCACTTTGGGGAGGGTTTGACCCTTCCCCTTGGCTTTTCTAAGAGAAGTTTGGATGGCTCCTCCACCTGGGATTTTAATGTGTGCCATAGGGATTATTCCCTTGGTTGACAAATGCGGCATTCACTTGTTCATGTTTCTCACTTTGCACATGTCCATGGGGACAATTGGAAGTAGAATGTAAGACACTAGAACAATTCATGCAAGATTCATTCGAAACATGATGAGTATGACTAGGGGAGGAAGACACTTGGTTCGCCGAATTTTGGTTAATCAAAAATTGATCAAACCTTTGAGATAAAGACTTGACTTCAGCGGCTATGTCATTGGAATTGTTAACTTGATACAAGCCGACATTCTTCCTTTCACCTATGTTTCTACCATTTTTGGAAAATAAGGATCGATGTATTGAATTCTCACTCATGCTCTCATAAAGACACCATACATCGTCCTCGTGCCTATCAAGATATGAACCACCCATGGAAGCATCTACCATTCCTTTATGATTATTCGATAAACTTTCAAAGAAAAATTACACCAATTGCCATTTAGGAATGCCGTGATGTGGACACTTCCTAAGCAAGTCATTTAGGCGCTCCCATGCCTCATGAAACAATTCCCCTTCCCCTTGAGAAAACTCTCGAATTAAGGTTCTCATTACATTGGTCTTTGAAACCGGATAATACTTTTTCAAGAACTCTTGTTGCATTTCTGCCTAAGCAGTTATCGAAAAAGGCCTAAGATTGTTGAACCAATATTTTGCCTTATCTTTAAGGGTGAAAGGGAAGAGTTTTAATCTCAAAACCTCTTCCGACATGTCCGTATATTTCACAGTAGAACACACTTCAAAAAACTCATCAAGATGCTTGTAAGGTTCTTCACTTGGAAGTCCATGATAATTGGGAAGCATTTAAATAGTTTGCAGTTTAATTTCATAGTGATGTGCTCTAAATGGGGGCAATTGAATGCATGTAGGTGCATTATATTCATTTGGCACATAATGATCTCGCAAAGCAAGAGGAGGATTCACAACCAGTGGTGCTACACGAGCACCTTGATTGCCTTGAATAATGGGAGGTTGTGGTGGAACAAAATTTGGCCGAGGCATTCCCAATGGAATATGGCCTTGTTGTTGTTGTGGAATAAAGGGCCTTGGCATGCCTAATGGTACTTGGATGTGGTCATGATGGTGCACATTAGGGTGAAGGATACAGTGTTGGTTGATGTGACTAAGGTCCTCCACATGGTCCTCATTGATATCTTTCATTGATGAAATGGAGTGATGAGAGCTACTCCTTTCTCTAGGATTGCGAACAATGAATTCAAGATTCAAATTGAGTGGAACAATGGTAGGATTTAATGATTTATGACCATGCATGCACTATCAAAATAAACAACAAAACACCAACAAGCATATAACAAGCATTTCTCTTCCTCAACAAATCAATCAACAATCCTCCACAAATATTTATCCCATACTCCCATGCTTTGAACAATATGCAAGAAAAGTAATTTGCCTCCACGCGGGCTCATGATTTATCTAACAATTTAAAGACTTGCCTCCACGCGGGCCGACGATTTAACTAGAGATAGAGTTAGAAAAGCTCACAAAGGGTCCATAAGCAACTTCAAATTGTTTTCAATTTTTGCCTTGCTTTGCTTTGCAATTTTTTTTTTAATTTTTAGCTTTTTTATGCTTTTACTTAGCTTAGCATGCCCCTTTGCTTTTAAATTTCCCTTTGTTTCACTTCTTTGGCCCAATTCACCTAGCCAATCAAGAACAAACACAACAAGTAACCAAAGTAAAATAAAAATAAAGACAAGATCAAAAGAGTACTAATTCCTAATTGATTTCCAAAATACAACAGTGCCAAATCCCCGGCAACGGCGCCAAAACTTAGCGTGTGTCAAGCACTAGTTGCAAAAGAATGTAGTGTAACCAAGTTTAAATTTAGAGATTGCCTCTACCACTTCTAACTATAAATATAGCTAGGGTGAGTATGGATCATCCCAAGGGAAATGGAGTGTATTTAACTTGGAAATCAACATTGGATTAGCAGGTCGAGTAATCAAATATATTTTGATTGGTTAATTAAACTACAATGTAAAGTAAATAGATGCAAAGTAAAGCAATTGAAGTAGAAGAAATATAGATAATATAAGAGAAGGATCTTGGGACTTAGAGGTCACCACTAAGCACCACCTTCCTAGACACTCAATGTTTAATAGATAAGGGGAATTATACGTTGCAATACAAGTGTGTGCCATTAATTGAATCAACAAGCATGGATGACTAAGTAAGTATACATTGTCTAGCCAACTAGTGAGTAGCACAACATATCAAATTAAGCCATTATTCCTTCCTTTTAGTCCACAATTAATGCACATCTTCATATTAGAGAAATATACTACTTGCATTCATAAATATGGAACATTAAACAACAAGCATGGATTGTCCACCTATCTAAGAAAGTTTGGCAACTACACTACAACTAAGCTAGTGACAAGAAGATTAAACTAATTAAACTAAATGTGTGGCACAATCCATCAAGAAATAAGTATGAACCATCAAATAAACATCAAGAGTATTCCATTTAAGCACCATGCCTTGACCATCACTAAATTCATGATATCAACACACATACACGTGCATCAATGTCACAAAACCTAGAGATAAACACATGAATATCTATTCTAGCATACATAGATATATGAATAGAATGAAATGATCAATTGGAAGTATTAAACTACACAAATCATTATAGAAACAAGATTCATATATATATCAAATGTCAAGACAAGAAATATAACACAAATCCCCATTAATTACAAAGCATTGAAGTCTAGATGGCATGCTTAGGGCTATCTCTAGCCCCAAGAGAATGGTTTAGCCACTCATTGATGTAGTCATCCAACCCTTAAGGGCTATCTCCATAGTAGGAATGATCTTCTTCTCCTTGATGGAAACCTTAGATCAGTGGAAGAAATCTTCCAAATGATGTGTACCTCTCACTAATCTTTAGACTCCTCTAACCTCTATTGTGTATATGGTTCCCTTCTAAAGTGTATATTTTGTAAAATGGCCCAAAATCTTTATATAGGTAGCTCAAATGTCATACCCAATGGTCAGACCTCGTGCACTAGGACCTCCAAATGATTGCAACACGAGCACACCTTTTAATTGGCTGGAACTCTATTTTTCTCACACTTAAGGAGGTTCGATCGATCACAAGGATGGTTCGATTGATTGAACTATGGTAGTGCCCTTTTGGAATAATGACAAAGCCAAGATATTTTCGGGATATTTTGGGAAAAGGACAAAAGTGGTAGGTGGGGATAAGATAAAAAATGTCCGATCAATCGAAGGAATGTTAGATCGGTCGAAGAGGGAAATTTCCTGAGGATAAGGACAAGAGGCTCGATCCATCTTGGCATGGTTGAAACGATCACTTTAAGATCGATCGGAGCTTGGTTCGATCGATCGAAGAATGCTATTTTCTACCACTTTGCTTCCACTTTGCTCATTTCTTCCACTAAGCTTGAGATTACATCTTTTATACTCTAATTCAGCTTAATTGACTTATTTTGGGGATAAATGCCTAAAACGGGAAATAACATGAAATTAAACTAAAATGGAAAATAAGATAGAGTAAGGTCCTAGAACGTCCAAGCTTAACGGGTTTAAATGCACACTTTTCAGTGCTTATTAAATAGTTGCTTCAAAATTTGATTGGAAAAGTGTTTTCCTCCATCACTAATCATTGCCCTTGGCATACCAAAATGAGTAAAGATGTTTGATTTAATAAATTGAACTACCACGGAGTGGTCATTCATTTTGGTAATGCAAGCCTCCACCCACTTGGAAACATAATCGACGGTAAAGAGGATGTATTGATAACCATAAGACATTGGAAAAGGTCCCATAATATCAATGCCCCAAACATAAAAAATTTCAACCACAAGAACCGAAGTTAAGGGTATCATGTCTCTCTTTGACATTGATCCCATTTTTTGGCATTGCTCACACACCTTGCAAAAGTTATAGGCATCTCTATGAATTGTGGGCCAAAATAGGCCACATTGAAGAACCTTCAAAGTGGTCTTCTTTACACTAAAATGCCCACCACATGCAAATATGTGGCAAAACACAACACTTGGAACTTCACTCTCTGGTACACACTTCCTCACTATTTGGTTTGGGCAATATCGAAACAAAATGAGATCTTCTCAATAGTATTTTCGAATATTAGCAAAGAAACGATCCTTTTCTTGCCTTAACTAATTGGTTGGAAGCTTACCAATTGCAAGATAATTCACAATATAGGCGAACCAAGGCAATTTTCCATTAAAAACTTGGAAGGGTTGCTCATCCAGAAATGAATCATGAATTAGAGGACTTGGAGAAGATTCAATCATTAGTCTTGAAAGATGGTTGGCAATGACATTGTCGGAGCCTTTCTTATCTTCGATTTCAAAATCAAATTCTTAGAGGAGTAAAATCTATCTTAGTAGGCGAGGTTTGGTCTCCTTTTTCATCAAGAAATGCCTAAGAGAGACATGATCAAAAAACACAATAACCTTCGACCCCAAGAGATATGACCGAAACTTATCAAAGGAAAGCAATTCCTTATCGGTAGTGGAGTAATTCAATTGAGCTCCCGAGAAAGTCTTACTTGCATAGTATATGGCACATGGAAGTTTACCTACCCTTTGCCCCAAGATGGCACCATTGCATAGTCGGAAGCATCACACATTATCTCAAAAGGTAGTGACTAATTTAGAGGTAGCATGATGGGGCGGATGATAGAAGAGTGCAAAGTTTATGAAAGGCATCTAGGCATACTTGATCAAAGACAAATGGTGTTTCCTTAGCAAGAAGACTGCACAGGGGTCTAGCAATTTTGCTAAAGTCTTTGATGAAGCAGCGATAAAAGCCGACATGACCAAGAAAGAAGCGAACTTCTCTCACCATATAAGGTGGAGGTAACTCAAAAATAAGCTCAACTTTTGCCTTATCAACTTCAATTCCCCTATGAGATATCACATGTCCTAGCACTATCCCCTCTTGAACCATGAAATAGCTCTTTTCCCAACTTAGAATAAGGTTTGTTTCACGACATCTTTTGAGCATAAGAGATAGATTTTTGAGGCAAGAATCAAAAGAAGATCCGAAGACCGAAAAATGATCTATGAAAACTTCTAAGTATATTTCCACCATGTCCGAAAAAATTGTCATCATATACCTTTGGAATGTGGCGGGGGCATTGCACAAACCAAATAGCATCCGTCTATAAGCAAATGTGCTGAAAGGACAAGTGAAGGTGGTTTTTTCTTGGTCGAGAGGATCTAGGGCCATTTGATTGTACCCTAAGTAGCAATCTAGGAAGCAATAGTAATGTTGTCCAACCAACCTTTCTAAGATTTGATCGATGAAGGGCAATGGAAAGTGATCATTCCTACTGGCAGAAATCAATTTTTGGTAATCAATGCACACACGCCATGAAGTGGCGGTGCGTTTGGAAATGAGATCACCTTTAGTATTCTCCATAACCGTAATCCCTAACTTTTTAGGAACTACTTGTGTCAGACTAACCCACTTGCTATCGGAGATAGGGTAGATGATCCCCGCATCCAATAGCTTTACTACCTCTTTTTTAATAACCTCTTTCATGTTTAGGTTCAATCTCCTTTGGGCATCTCTAAAGGGTTTCTTATCTTCTTCCATATAATATATATAGAAGGGTCAATTCCCTTTAGATCAGCTACACTCCATCCAATGGCTTCCTTATTTTTTTTAAGTACTTCCAAAAGATCATTCTCTTGGTCCTTTTCAAGATTTGAAGCAATAATGACCGGAAGAATATCCTTTGGGCCTAAAAACATATACTTAAGATTGAAAGGGAGAGGTTTGAGCTTAAGAGTGGGTGGAAAGACGAGGGATAGAACCGGTGGAGTGCTAGAGAGTGGAGGAAGAAGTTCTTTTTTATTTTTCCAAGGTGGGAAGTCTAGAGTAGCAATGGAATCCATCAAAGCATTCACTTCGCTTATGGATCCTTCATTGTCAAAACCACAATTTCCATACATTTTTAGAAGTATTGCCTCAAGAGGATCCTTAGAAAGGATAGATGAAAGGTTCTCCTCAAGAGGGTTCTTGGAGAGCATTAAAAGGGTATACTCCTCTACATTATCATCCAAAACATCTATGAGACAATACTCGTCTTCATCAATAGGATGTTGACTTACATTGAACACATTGAGCTTGACCATCATGTTGCCAAAAGAGATGTCCATGATGCCGAACCTATAATTGATGGTTACATTTGCGGTGGCAATGAATGGTTGTCCTAGGATAATTGGAATGCGATTGATAGTATTGACAACCAGTTCGGTATCTAGGACCATAAAGTCAACCAAAAAATAGAACTTATCAACCTTAATGAAAATGTCCTTAACTATGCCCCTTGGCTTTGTGACAGATCTATCGGCCAATTAAAGAACTACCGAGTTCAGTTTCAAATCACTTAAGCCTAGTTGCACATATACAAAGTAAGGAATCAAGTTAACACTCGCCCTTAAGTTAAGAAGAGCTCTACGAACCTCATGGTTTCTAATTACACAAGAAATGGTCAAAGCACCAGGATCTTTGAACTTAGGAAGGGTGTTATAGAGAAGAATGGAGCTCACTTGCTCCGTAAGAAGCACTTTCTTAGGGCTTTGTCCCTTATTCTTCCTCTTTTGTGCGTACAAGTTGATAAGCACCGAATATTACATATTCAAGTGCCCTTATTTGCACTAGTTAAGTCCATTAGTTGATTATACTATATATATTAGCCTTAATTGCATGCTTTTGTCTATTTTTAGGTTGGTTCCCCAAAGAGAGTTAAGAGTGACACTTTCATAAGTTTTTTAAGATCAAAGTACGACGTTGCCCGGGACATTCGTTTGAACTAAGTCATTGATCCATGAAACTCATAACGCTTTATGCAAAAAGTTTCAGGAAGAAGAACCGCATTAACGGATCAATCCAAAAGTAGTAGAAGATGAAATGGTGAAAGGCTGAAGCATGGACCCGCGAGCGCCAGCCAAATATAGAAGATTCTTTGTCATTTCATGGGGCCCTGCCATTCCTCGAGGGCCCCTCTGAGACCACCCGCGGGCTCCCGCCAAAAGTGCCAGAGTCCTTGCGAAGGCACGTGCGCCCGCCGATCTGCAGACACAGGTGCATGGGCTGCATTGTTTCTTCCAATGTTGTCCCCTTGACCCATTGTGTGGTCCTGATTTCTCCTAGGGTTGTTGAGCCACAAAAATAGAGGGAAAATGAGGATGTTTTTAGCTAGATAAGGGGCTTGAGGCTTGTATTATCTCATATCTCATTTTTGCAAGTTTTAGGGAGAGAAATATTATAAGCAAGAGGTTGTGTGTTTTGTGGCCTTGAGGTGCGAAAATGGTAGGGATGATGATCATTTCTCCTTCCTCTATTGCATCCATAGGCAACTAACTCCCTATCTAGGGAGGTAATGAAGCCCTTTCTAGTAAGCATGTTCTAGTTTTGGTTTATTTTGGGGAAAATAATGTGTATATGTGGTTATTTCACAATCTAGAGCATTCATTTTGATGTAATGAATTTTAATCTCTATAAATGATTATGTTGAAGCTATTGTCTTATCTTAGGTTCTAATTTCTCATGATTATATGGCTTGCTTTTTCATAGTGACAATGGAAATGAGGTTGTGGAATGGTTTTAATGGCATGATATTTAGGAAGTTTGATAGTCTATAGCTTAGGGCCTTCCTTTGATAGACTATTCTTGATTTCTAACTTCATGTGCTTTTATCAAGTGATTAAGGGCTTGATAATCTCTAGCTTAGTGGGCATGTCTAAGGCTGCATCTTAGTTTAGGTGGTCAAAGCATGTAAAACTTTGATAGGTTATTCTTGCCTATTGATTTCATGAATTTCTTAAAGGTAATGTAGCAATTTTATGTTGTTGCATTCCATAGTCATATGTATATGTTGTTCTCCCAAGTAAATCGTTCTCTAGCATGTTTATAGGGTAAGTAGTGGATTCACTTCCCTAGTCCTCTCTACCTAAATTTCTTTCCTCTAAATTTCTTGCAAATTATTGTTTTATGCAATTTTAATTCCTAATTCTAGTGACAAACCAACCAAAACTCTATACCCTTTTCCCTTTTCATCATACTAAAAGTGATTTTACAACCTTGGTTGCCATAAACTAGCAATCCGAGTGGTTCGACTTACCCGTCCAGTAGCCCTATTTTACAATGGTTTGTGCTATTGCAAAGGGTTGATTTATAATTGAGATCGTTGCCCGATCCTATCAATTTTTGGTGCCGTTGCCGAGGATTGCAAACGGTTTTGTAACCGAGGTTCAAAGATTAACTTTGGTTTGATTGTGAATATTGTGCTCTTGTGGATATTTTCTTGTTGGTTTCGATTAATCTATGTTTTAAGTATTCTTGTGAGATTCTAGGTACACAAGGCTTACCGAGGGAGAATTGAAAGTATCGCAAGTCTAGAGGACTCCAGGTAAGTTTTTCAGTATTCTAGTTTCATAAATTGTGAATATCTTGCATGTGGTAAAATTAGAGATAGTTACATTATGAAGCCCTTGTCGAGGCTATTTATTGTTTCTCTATATTGCAAAGCATCAGTCCTTGTCGTGACCATTTACTTTTCTGTCTTGATTGATAATTAAGAAGAACGGGAACATCGTATGTGGATGTGATGGTGAAGGGATATTATGTTTGTTGTGAATTGTGTTGTTGATGTTGGGCCGTAGGTCACTATCCTTGCCTACTCTTGAAGTGCCAATTGATATAAATTCACTTGAAAGAACTCTTAGAAGAAACCTTAGGGAATCTGAAAATTTAAGAGGACTTGATCTTGAGCTTAATCCAATGGCTAATAATGAAGAAAATATCGGGAATAAGGGAATTAATAATAATAGGGCTGAAATTCCAAATGGTGTTCCTATGACTCTTAGGGACATTTCATCCCTACAACTTATGCCTCCTCTTCTTGCATAGTGATGCCAAACATCGATGTAGCCTAATATGAAATCAAATCTAGTACAATTCAAATGCTTCCTTCCTCTTATGGCTTGGAACATGAGGATCCCTATAAGCACCTTGATGAGTTCCTTGAAATTTGTTCTACCATTAAGCTGAGGGGCTTCCCTGAAAATGCTCTCCATTTGTATCTCTTCCCATTCGCCTTAAAAGATAGGGCAAAATATTGGTTGAACTCCCTTGTTGCAAATTCCATCACTACATAGGCACAATTGCAACAAGAATTTCTAAAAAAGTACTATCCAGTGAGTAAAACCAACCTAATAAGGCGTTCCATTCTTAGCTTTTCACAAAGCGATGGGGAACAGCTCCATGAGACTTGGGAAAGATTACAAGATCTCCTAGGAAATATCCGTACCACCTAATTCCAAAATGACAATTGGTGCAAGCTTTCTATGCTGGTTTAACTGACACCCATAGATTCATGGTTGACTCATCATGTGGAGGGATGTTTATGTCTAAAAGTGAGGATGAGGCATGGACCCTACTTAAGAATCTGAGTGAAAACTCATTGCAACATAATTCTCGTAGTGCTCTAACCTCAACCAATACAAAGAACACCAACCCTTGTTAACCATAAACAATGAGGGAAGAGTCTTCTCAACTGGATGCCATAGCTTATAAATTCTATCAATTAATGGCACCACATCTCTCTCTTTCCTTGTCTCAAAATTCAACCAGTGCGGTGTGTGCATCATGCACTAGTCCTTTCCATCTCTCGGAAGATTGCCCCACACCGGAGCAATTCTTTAGTAGTAATCAAGAGCAAACAAATGCTATGTTTTCCAGGCCCGAAAATAATCCTTATTCCAACACCTATAATCCAGGATGGAGAGATCATCCGAATTTCTCGTTGAGGCAACCCACCCCATAACATTCGAATTTTCAAAATCAAAGGCATCAAAATCAGCCCTCTTCTTAATTTCAAAATAGGCAATTTCAGGCCTCTTCGAGTTACCATCCCCCATATAGTCCAAATGTCTCTAATCAACCTCCTGTGTTTCCAACTGATGAGATTTTGGCAGCAAACAAGCAAATGATGGAATCTCTAAACAAGCAAATGTTGGAATCCAACAAGCAACTCTTGACATCATTGCAGCCCATTCTCCAAATGGTTCATTCTCATACTCAGTCAATTGCTAAACTTGAGAATCAAGTTAGGCAAATAGCCACTTCCATTAACCAACTTCTTCAAAGAGATAAGGGAAAACTTCTCGCTCAACCATTTGAGAATCCTATAGGGATTCATGTGATTGATGAAACCTCTCATCCGAGCGGGCCTACTCATGAACAAGTCCAAGCAATCACCACCCTTTGAAGTGGTCGAGTTGTGGACAACAAGGTTAATGGAAGAAACAATGACAAAATTCTTCCCCCCAGAGATCCAAATCTCCTCTCTTCTAATCCAAAGTTCACTCCTGAAAATCCAAAGTCTAGCCCTAAAAATTCCAAGCTTGTCAACCCAAATGTAAAGACTTCATATGAGCCAAAGGCTCCGTTTCCTCAATGTCACCAAGAGTCAACACATTTTGGGAACAAAAATTGTAAAATTCAAGACATGTGGGAAGTCTTTAAGCAAGTAAAAATCAACTTGCCTCTCTTGGATGCTATAAAGCAAATCCCTCCTTATGCAAAATTTCTCAAGGATTTATGCACTCAGAAGCACACTTCTAAAAATCATTTGCTAAAGAAGGTAAGATTAACTAAAAATGTGAGTGCAATCATTCAACACAGTGCTCCTCCAAAGTATAGGATTCGGGCACCCCACTTATCTCGTGTGTCATAGGTGACAACAAGATAGAAAGGGCCCTCCTTGACTTAAGAGCTAGTGTGAACTTGATCCCATATTCAATTTACTTACAACTTGGGTTGGGAGATCTAAAGCCAACCTCTGTGGTCTTGCAGCTTGCCGATAGATCGGTCAAACACCCACGAGGCATTCTTGAAGATGTCATAATCAAAGTGGACAAATTCTACTTCCTGATAGACTTTGCAATTCTTGACACGGAACCGGTTCTTGACACGAAACCGGTCCATGATCCAAAGAAGCATATTCCCGTGATCCTCGGTAGGCTATTCATAGCTATGGCTAACACTTCAATTAATTGCCGAACCAGTGTGATGGACATCGCCTTTGGAAATATGCAAGTCAAACTCCATATCTTCCATGCAACTCAACATCCTTCCGATGAGGATGATTATTTTCTTGTTGATGTGATAGATGAAGTGGTCGAAGACTCTCTCCCCTTCATTCTAAGTACAGATCTTCTTGAAACTTGCATGTCTCACTTCGACTTCTCAAACTTTAATATTGACCAAGCCATCCAAGAAGTAAATTCTTTGCTTGACATTGGTGCTATCATGGACTTTCCTCATTGGAAAATGCCAAGAGAACCACTTCCTCAACTGTCCACTACTCCCTCGGTCCCTTCCTTAAAATCTTCGCCACAACTTGAGTTAAAGCCGTTCCCGGTCCTCCTCAAAAATGTGTTTCTTGGAGTAAACAAAACTCTTCCGGTCATCATTGCATCAGACCTTTTAAAGGACCAAGAAAACAACCTTTTAGCGGTGCTACAAGAGCACAAAGAAGCTATTGGCTGGGCAGTGGCTGATTTAAAAGGAATCAACGCTTCTATTTGCATGCATCGCATTCATATGGAGGACGATGCTAAACCTTCTAGAGAGGTACAGCGCTGGTTGAATCCCAACATAAAGGAAGTGGTCATGAAAGAACTGATCAAGCTACTGGATGCGGGAATCATCTACCACATCTCGGATAGTAAGTGGGTAAGCCCCACTCAAGTTGTTCCCAAGAAATCCAGTCTCACCGTTGTTAAAAATTCAACGAGTGAGCTCATGCCACAATGCACCACCACCGGGTGGCGTGTGTGCATTGACTACCCAAAGCTAAATCTACCACTAGGAAGGATTATTTCCCACTCACATTCATTGATCAAATCCTAGAGAGGTTAGCCGACCAAAGCTACAACTGTTTCCTTGATGGTTATTCTAGCTATAACTAAGTGGCAATTGATCCGCAAGATCAAGAGAAGACCACATTCACATGTCCCTTTGGAACATTTGCATATAGGCGCATGCACTTTGGGCTATGCAATGCACCAGTAACTTTCCAAAGGTGCATGATGTCCATATTTTCTGATATGGTTTAAAAGTTCTTGGAAGTGTTCACGGATGATTTTTCCATCTTTGGATCATCCTTTAACTCGTGTCTCCACAGTCTATCCCTTGTGCTTCAAAGATACAAGGAGACAAATTTGATTCTAAGTTAGGAAAAAAGTCATTTTATGGTCCAAGAAGGCATTGTCCTAGGACATGTCATTTCTAAAAGGGGAATCGAGGTCGACAATGCCAAAGTTGAATTGATCGCTAATTTCCCTCCTCCAAATTCTGTTCGACAAACCCATTCCTTTCTTGGCCATGCCTGCTTTTATTGCCGCTTCATCAAAGATTTTAGCAAAATATCCCGGCCTTTATGTAATCTACTTGCCAAGGATGTTCCATTCAATTTTGATGAAGCCTATTTGGAAGCTTTCAAGAAGCTCTGTACTCTTCTCTCTTCAGCCCCAATCATGAAACCACCCAATTGGTCTCTCCCATTTAAGATCATATGTGATGCATCCGATTATGCATTGGGAGCGATTTTGGGCCAGTATGTAGACAAGCTTCCGCATGCTATCTATTAAGCTAGCAAGACTCTCTCTGATGCTCAGTTAAATTACACCACCACTAAAAAAGAATTGCAAGCTATGGTATACGCCTTGGATAAATTCCGCTCTTACCTTCTAGGATCCAAAGTCATTGTCTTTTCAGACCATGCTGCTCTAAGGCATTTGCTCGCTAAAAAAAAGACCAAACCTTGCCTAATTCGATGGATACTCTTACTCTAAGAAAGTTGACATTGAAATCTGGGATTAAAAAAGGAATAGACAATGTTGTCGCCAGCCATCTCTCTCGTTTGCTCATTGAGAAATCTTCTGAATTTGCCGCAATTCGCGATTCCTTTCCAGATGAGCAACTATATCAGATTTCTCATTCAAATCTTCCATGGTTCACGGAAATTGTCAACTACCTTACGGTAGGAAAAATTCCCTCCAAATGGTCAAAACAAGAGAAAGACCAGTTCTTCTCCCAAGTCAAGCATTTCTTTTGGGAAGATCCAGAATTATTCAAGTATTGCCCAGATCAAATCATCCGGAGATGCATTCCCGAAAATGAATTCACAAATGTCCTAAATTTCTGCCATACCCTTGCTTGTGGGGGTCACTTTAGTGCCAAGAAGACCGCTGATAAAGTCCTTCAAAGTGGATTCTATTGGCCTTCTTTGTTTCGGGATGCTTACAATTTCTGTAAATTTTGTGAGCATTGCCAAAAGCTCGACTCCATGTCTAGAAGATACATGATGCCCCTCACTCCCATCTTAATCATAGAAATTTTCAATGTGTGGGGGATCAACTTCATGGGACCATTTCCATCTTCGTATGGCTATGAGTATATTATTATAGCGGTGGATTATGTGTCTAAATGGGTTGAGGCCGAGGCTACCAAAACCAATGATCATAAAGGTATGGTCAAGTTCATTCAATCGAACATTTTCAATCGTTTTGGTACACCCCGAGAACTCATCAGTGATGGCGGATCTCATTTTCAAAATCGTTATCTTAAATCCGTTCTTAAATACTTCGTCATTCATAAGGTTGCCACACCTTACTACCCTCAAACGAGTGGTCAAGTGGAAGTATCTAATCAGGAAATCAAGCATATCCTAAAAAAAATGGTTCGACTGGACTGCAAAGATTGGTCATTGAGACTAAACGACGCGCTTTGGGCCTACCGGACAGCGTATAAGACGCCCATTGGCATGTCGCCATACTGACTTGTCTTTGGCAAAGCTTGTCATCTCCCAGTCGAGTTAGAGCATGGCGCTTATTAGGCCATAAAAAGGTTCAAATTTGATCTTAAACAAGTCAGCTCTAATAGCAAATTGCAGCTCAATGAGCTCGAGGAAATTCGAAATGATGCGTATGAAAGTGCCAAAATCTATAAGGTAAAGACTGAAGCTTGTCATGATTAGCACAATTTCCATAAGTCTTTTGCCCCCAGACAAAAAGTTTGGCTTTTCAATTCTTGATTGAGACTCTTTCCCTGTAAACTCCGTTCATGGTGGGATGGTCCATACGTCATCACATCCGTCTTTCCTCATGGTGCAATTGAACTCCAAAATCCTACCAATGGATCTCTATTTACGGTTAATGGCCAACGGCTTAAGCCTTATGTTGATGGCATAGTCCCAATTCGCAAAGTAGAGAAAGTCCTATTAGCGACCTAATTTACGAGGACTAATGCGAAATCTTGGTTGTCTAGCTATCGTCGTTAAATTTAGCACTCATGGGAAGATATTCTTCCAATTTCCAAGCTACCCTCCTTAAGTGGCATTAGCAAAGATTTTCTAAAAATTAGCTAAGTGTAGCCAAAATGTGAACTTTTCCAGAATTGTCTCGAATTGTGTTCCAAAAGTCACATTTGGTTTTCTTAGTCATTCTAAGGTCTCGGTACCATTTTCGAAATTTTTCAAGGGCATTCCGGCAATTTTCTCACCAAATCCAAAAATCAAGGGACATAAGGATCTCTAGACTATCGTTTTTGCAATTCCACTCCAAATCCTGGTGTGTCGCCGCACCAACGCTTGAAAAGATATGAACTAAGAGTGTGAGTGTGCAATGTGGCCAAGTTTTAAATTTGTAAAAGCCACTACTACCTCTAACTAAAAATATAGCTAGGGTGAGTAGGGATCGTCCCAAAGGATTATGGGTGCCTTTGCAATGGAAACAATATATAGGGTTAGTACGTCGAGTGATCAAAGATTGGTTGGATTGATTGATTAAGCTATTATGCAAATGAAATTAAAGTAAACAAAATTCAATGATTAATAAAGTAGAGAAAGATATAGAGGGGAGGACTTGGGGTACTAGAGCTCACCACTAAGCTTAACTTCACTAGACACTAGTAATTGTATATTAATGGGGAAATTGACTTGTAACTTGTGTGTGTGTGTGTGTGTGTGTGTGTGTGTGACATTAATTGAAACTAGGCATGGATGGCAAATAAGTATAGATTGTCAAGCCAAATCAAATGGAAAGCACAACCTATCAAATGAGACCAAAATTCATTTAATGAAACCACAATTTATGCACACACAACTATCTAGAAACATACACCTAATGCATTCATAAGTATGGAACACCAAGGAACAAGAGTAGATTGTCCACCTATCTATGAATTTAAAGCAACTACACTACATCTACACTAAAGACATGAAATTTAACTAAGTAAGCTAAAGTTGTGGTACAATCCATCAAGAAACAAGTGTGAACCATCAAATAAATTGCAAGAGTGTTCAATTAAGCTCTATGTTTTGACCATCTCTAGGTTAACTTCATCCATACACATAGACATGCATAAATTCCACTAAATCTAGAGAAAAACACATGAATCATCCATTCTAGCATAAATAGACATATGGTTAGAAGTAGATAATCAATTGAAAGCATTAATCCATACACATCAAGTAGAAACCACAAGATATATATATAAATCCAAGATCAAAACATTGTTACAAATAAATCCCCAAAAATATACAAAGAACTAAGTCTAGGAAGCAAACTTAGGGGCTACTCTAGCCCCAAGTAGATGTCTAGCCACTTATTGAAGTAGTCATCCAACCCTCAAGGGCTATCAACATGGTAGGAATGACCTCTTCCTTGATGGAAACCCTAGAAGAATGCAAGAACTCCCAAAATGTGTAAAACTCTCTAATCTCTAGCCTCTTCTCCAAGATAAGAAAAATACAAGTTATATTGAATGTTACAAGTTATAATGTAAAAATGGCTCAAAATCCTTATATAGGTAGGTCAAGTGTCACACCCAATGGTCTGGGCTCGTATACCAATGTCCCTCCAATGATTGCACCATGAGATAACTTTTAATGAGTTGGAATCTATTTTTTTTCGGACTTGAGGAAGTTCGATCGATCGAACTGTGTTGAGATCAATTGAACTTGGCTGAGATCCATTGAATGTTGCAGAGATCGATCATCCTTGGTGATGCCTTTTTGAATAAAGACAAATCTCTGAGATATTTTGGGATATTTTTGGGAAGAAGATAAAAGTGGTAGGTGGGTGGTAGGTGTGGAAAAGATAGAATCATTTCAATTGATCTGGGAAATTTTGGATCGATTGAACTTGTTGGATTCTTTTGGATAAGGAAAAAGGCTTGGATCCATCTTGGACTGTTTAGATTGATGAACTTTTGATCGATCGAAAAAAGGATGAGATCGATCGAACATGCTGAATTTCCACACTTTGCTTCATTTTGCTCCCACTTTGCTCCTTTCTTCTATTCTTCTTGAGTTAACTTCTTTAATGTTCTTATTTAGCTGAATTGACTTGTTTTTGGGATAAGCACCTGAAAAGGGCAATAACACGAAATTAGTCTAAAACGGGAAAGTAAGATAGATAAAGGTCCTAGAATACCTTAGCTTAAGGGGTTTAAATGCGCACTTTTCAGTGCTCATCACACCCCCAAACTTAAATATTGCTAGTCCCTAGCAAGGAACTACAAAGTAAAGGAATGAAATAAACAACTATAAAACTAAGAACTAGAAAGTAATAAATGGATAATGCCACTTTTGTAGGGAACACGATTGCATTTAGCATATGCAACAAGCCTTTTAAACCCCTAGGTTACCCCTAGTGGACGAGTGAAGTCTCGTGAGGGTTTCCAGAAATGATACCCACAAACATAAAGCTCATTCTTTCAAAAGCGGCACCAATATTGCAAACAAGCATTGGGAGAAAACTACCTTAAGTATGCAATTTTTCAACCATTTCCAAGCAATCTCCTAAAATTTCAACATCAAGCAAACAAATACGGTCCTCCACATATCAAGAAAATGATCATGCAAATCAAAACAACTCTAGCATCCTTTTTAAGTGGATCGGCATCAAATATGTTGCTATCTAAGCCAACTAAAGAAATGATCACATCCTTACCCTCAAACTAGTACACAAATCTGGTACCAATCATCAAGACAAAGAGTGGACCTTTTATTAAAGCTTTATTTATCTAGGTGCGCTTATTCTTTTCACTCGATTTTTTTCTTCTTCTTTTTTTCTATCCCCAAGGATCAAAGATGGAAGCATAGTGCTATGTGTTGATCTATTAAGCTTTCTAGCGATCCATGAGGTCGAGCATTAGGTCAATGACTCCCAAACCAGACGGCTTTAGGGCACTAGGTGTTCAAACACCCCTAAGGACTTACAAGCTTAAATAAACTAGGTTACAAATCAAAACAACCTCCATCTAATCATTTCCCACTTCACCCCATTTGGGAGAAGTCCTCACTTTTTAATTGCTTTTGCAACTTCTTTCTTTTATTTTTATTATTTTTTTTTTTTTCAAGTTTAATTATTAACCTAGAGTTTGGGTCCTCCACCTTTCGGCGTGAGAAGTTCAGTGCTTGATTGAGTCTAGAATCCCGGCTACTCAATGAAAAGGGTTTGTTATCCACTTTTATCAAGATGAAAGCTTTCAATGCACTACTAGCCCGTTTGGGATATAACCAATTCAATAATCAACAAAGCATATACCGCACAAATGAATGCTAGTGTGCGCCTGTGCTAGTGTAGAATCCTAGAGTGAATCTCAAAATAATCACAAAATCAGGATGATATGGACCACAAGTGCAAGCAAGATATCAATCTTTCAAAAAATTTACTCCTAAATGGCATCCACAAGGCATACAAGGAGTATTGGACTCTCACGTCAAGCAATTTTTAAGCAATATAGTCTTCAAAAGATCAAAATCATAGCTAACATCAATCTCAAATCTCAATCATGCATTTAAAACTTAACTTTAAGTAGAATGCAACAAAGACACCTTACCCCCAAACTTAAACCGCACATTGTCCTCAATGTGCAATGAGAACAATAAAAAAGATGGAAAGAATATACCGTGGTGGCAAAAACATGAAGCCCGGCAATGATCCAATTCAAAAGACGTCTCCCCAAACTTGGAATCAACAACCTACTTGAATAACCACACTAGCAAACTCACATCAAATATCAAATGGGATAAGAATAATCAAATCATGCATTCTAAGGCAATATAACACAAGATGAAAGGGAGATATGAGATAAACCCCAATAGAAAATGTGAAAGTAGCATAACTACACATAAGGGCACGATGGTGAAATATATATATATATATATATATATATATATATATATATATATATATATATATATATATATTAGTTAAAGCAAGATTAAAAAATATGCAAGAAAATATGAACAATAATTGCTAAGTTTAACGTCTCTAGCTAGACGGAATGCTGCTTTGAAAGATCAAGAGGTTATAATTTTTTTTTTAAAGAAGATTGCTTTAGATCGATCGAACTTAGATCGATCCAATTTTCAATCGATTGAAATGGTGAAATCCTGCAGGCAAGTTCGATTGATACACAGAGAGGTGAAATATGCAGAGATCCAAAAATTTTCTAAGTATGGAACTAAGATCGATCGAATATAAAGTTTGATCGATCTTGGAAGACTTAGATCGATCTAAGGAAATTTTCGATCGATACACAGAGAGCTGAAATATGCAGGGAATTCTCGATCAATGGGACTGAGAGATGATTGGATGCAGAGAGTGATGTTTGATTGATCAAACTTTTCTTGAGATCGATCGAACAGCTAAAAATAAGCAAGAATTTTGAACTTCACTTTGAGAACATTGAGCGCGACACTAGATCTCTTTATAAACTAGGTCTACCAAAAGGGCTACTTCCATTTGCCTTTGAAAAACTTGTCCCTCAATGTAGGGTTTCAACCTTTGCCCATTCACCTTGAATATGTTGCCATTCTTTAAACTTTGAATCTCAACCGCCCTATGCGGTGCAACAGAGATGATCTCGTATGGACTTTCCCATTTGGTTCACAACTTTCCCAGAAAGAGTTTTAACCTAGAGTTGAAAAGCTAAGCTTTTTGACCAGGCTCAAAAGATTTCTTCATAATGTGTTTGCCATGAAAAGCTTTAGTTCTCTCTTTGTAGAGTTTGGCATTGTCATAGGCATTGTGTCCCAACTCTTCCAACTCATTCAATTAGAGTAAGTGATTCTCTCCGGCTTTGTCAAGGTCAAAATTGAGCTTCTTAACCACCCACAAAGCTTTGTGTTCTAGCTCAACCGAAAGATGGCAAGGCTTTCTATAAATAAGTTTATACGGAGACATGCTAATGGGAGTCTTGTATGCCGTTCGGTAAGCCCATAAAGCATCATTCAATTTGCGCGACCAATCCTTCCAGGTTGTGTTAACTATTTTCTCAAGAATATACTTAATTTCCTGGTTTGACACTTCTACTTGTCCACTTGTTTGAGGATGATAAGTGATGAGCACTGAAAAGTGCGCATTTAAACCCGTTAAGCTTAAGCATTCTAGTACCTTTATCTATCTTACTTTGCCGTTTTAGACTTATTACGTGTTATTTATATTTTCAGGCACTAATCCCAAAATTGAGCTAACTCAGCCAAATAAGAGCTTAATTAAAGCAATCCTGAGATAAACCAAAGGAGGGAGCAGAGTGGAGAAAGAAAGGAGCAAAAAGGAATCAAAGTTGTGCAGCTGAAAGTTCGATCGATCCAACTTAGAGTTCGATCGATCGAACGTCTATGATCGATCACAGTATTTCTCGATAGATCTAACCTTGGCCTTTGCTGAAATTCCAAGTTCGATCGATCCAACATCACCTTCGATCGATCGAACCCTATTTTGTCCTATTCAAATGATTGATCTTATCCACAGCTATACGCCTACCAACCACTTTTGTCCTTTTCCCCATTAATATCTTCGAAATATCTCAGCCTTGTTCTTATCCGGAGGAGTCAGACCACTTCGATCGATCCAAGATGCAGTTTGATCGATCGAACCCATCTTCGATCGATCCAAGTTAAGGTTCGATCGATCGAACTTCCTCCAGCGAGAAAAAGTTAAACTCCAGCTCATTTATTCTGTCCTTCACCCAATCATTGGAGAATATGCCTTGCACGACCACAGCTCATCATAGGGTGTATTTGACCTACCTATATAAGGAATATGATACACTTTTTGGAGAGGAGTCTAGAGTCTCTTGTCACACATTAAAAATCATCTTGGAGGCTATTCTTGGAGAGGAAGAAGGGAGGAAGCTAGAGCAACCATTGGAGGAGATCTTCACCAACAAGGAGCAGCCATGGAGTTAGCCCTTGAGGGTTGGATCATCACTACCATGAGTTGCTAGACATCTTCTTGGGGCTAAAGTTAGCCCCAAGCATGCTTTCTATACTCTAATCTTGTGTATTATTGAGGGATTAGTGTTGTATGATACATCTTGATATTCATGTATATATAAATCTTGATTATTTCATGGTTTGTATGGTTTAATGCTTCCAATTGACTATTCTATGCTACCCATATGTCTATGTATGCTAAAGTAGGATATTCATGTGCTTATCTCTAGATTTAGTGTTTTTGATGCATGTCTATGTGTATTGATGCTATAGATCTAGAGATTATCAAGATGATATGCTTAATGAATGCTATTTTGGTTCATTTGATGGTTTATGCCTATTCTTGATGGTTTGTGCCTCTCTCCTAATCTAGATAGCTTTATTTTCATGCTAGTAGTGTAGATTTAGTGTAGTGGTAGTATAATGTTAGATGGGAGGACAATCTACTCTTGATGTTTGATGTTCCATGCTTGTGAGTCCAAATGGCATATTCCTCTAATATTGTGTTGCATGTGGATTGTGAGCTTAATGAAGGATTAATGACTTGTTTTGATCTATTGTGCTATCCCCATGTTGTCTAGACAATATATGCTCTATTGCTTAGATATATTGTGCTCTTCACATGATGTTTAGACAATACTTGCTTGATTTGTCATCCTTGCCAATTGAATCAACCTAATGCACACACACCCTTATCATATTGCAACACATCCATTACCCTCAATTGATCACTTGTTAGTAGTATAGAAAAGTATTGCTTGGTGGTGATCTCTACACCCCAAGACCTCTCTCTCTCTTGTTTACCTCATATTATTTTATTTAGTTGAATTCAATTTAGCTTAATCAACCAACCAACCAATTGTGTGATCACTCGACCTACTAACCCTAATTACCATAGTTCACAATTCGATACACCATCAAATCCATTGGGACGATCCCTACTCGCCCTATCTATATTTTATATAGAGAAAGGTAGTAGTGGCTTTTTATAAATGTAAAACTTGGCCACCTCCTAAACACATACAACTCTCAAGCTTTGTTGGTTGTGGCGACTCCATCAAGGAAACCAACAACAATAAGGAGTGGCGACTTTATGTGTAACGGAGTACTTAAGAAAGAGTTTCCTTAAGAATTGATTGCAAAAATGCTTTCCTCCATCACTTATCATAGCCCTTGGCATACCAAAACAAGCAAAGATATTGGATTTAATGAATTGAATAACCACGGAGTGGTCATTTGTTTTGGTGGCACAAGCCTCCACCACTTGGAAACATAATCGATGACAAGTAGAATATATTGAAAACCATAGGATATGGGAAATGGACCTATAAAATCAATGCCCCATATGTCAAAGATCTCTACAACAAGAATATTTGTCAAAGGCATCATGTCTCTTCTCGACATTGAGCCCATCTTTTGACATCTTTCACACAATTTGCGAAAATTGTAAGCACCTCTATAGATTATGGGCCAAAAGAGACCACTTTGAAGAACCTTCAAGGTGGTCTTCTTTGCACTAAAATGCCCACCACATGCAAGAGTATGACAAAACACAAGAACGCTTGGAATTTCACTCTCTGGAATGCATCTTCTCACAATTTGATCCAGGCAATATAGGTGCAAGACAGGGTCTTCCCAATAGTAATTCCAGATGTTGGCAAAGAAATGGTTCTTTTTATTCTTTGACCAAGTAGTTGGAAGTTTGCCAATTGCCAAATAGTTTACAATGTCGGCAAACCAAGGCATTTGTCCATTAAAAACTTGGAAAAGTTGCTCATCCGAAAATATATCATGAATTGGTGGGCTAGGGGAAGATTCAACTACCAACCTTGAGAAATGATCGGCAACCACATTTTCGGTGCCTTTCTTATCTTTGATTTCAAAGTCAAATTCCTTAAGGAGCAAAATCCATCTTATCAAATAAGGCTTTGTTTCTTTCTTGGTCAAAAGATGCCTCAGAGGAGGATGATCAGAATAGACAATGACTTTTGACCCTAAGAAGTAGGACCGAAATTTATCAAAGGCGTACACTACGGCAAGTAATTCCTTCTCGGTGGTGGAGTAATTCAATTGAGCTCCCAAGAGGGTCTTACTTGCATAATATACGGCACATGGAAGTTTTCCTGCCCTTTACCCCAAAATTGCTCCCATAGCATAATCAGAAGCATCATACATTATTTCAAATGGTAATGACCAATTGGGAGGTTGCATAATAGGAGAATATGACAAGTCACGCAATTTGTGGAAAGCATCTAGGCATGCTTGATCAAAGACAAATGGTGTTTCCTTCGCAAGAAGATTGCACAAGGGTTTAGTAATCTTGCTAAAGTCTTTGATGAAACGGAGATAAAAGCCGGCATAACCTAAAATGGAATTAACCTCTCTCACCGTTGAAGGTGGAGCTAATTCAACAATAAGCTCAACTTTCGCTTTATCCCCCTTAATTCCCCTCCTTAAGATGACGAGACCTAAAACAATACCTTCTTAAACCATGAAATGGCTCTTTTCCCAACTAAGAACAAAGTTCATTTCACGACATTCTTTAAGCACTAAATTCAAATTTTTGAGGCATGCATCAAATGAAGACCCAAAGATAGAAAAATTATCCATAAAGACCTCAAGATACTTTTCCACCATGTCCGAGAAAATTGACATCATACACTTTTGGAATGTTGCGGGAGTATTGCACAAACCGAAAGGCATCCGTCTATAAGCAAATGTGCCAAAAGGACAAGTAAATGTGGTTTTCTCTTGGTCTAAGAGGTTAAGAGCTACTTGATTATAACCCAAATAGCCATCAAGGAAGCAATAATATTGTTGCCCGACTAATCTCTCTAGAATTTGATCAATGGATGGCAAAGGGAAATGATCTTTTCTAGTGGCGGCATTTAATTTGCGGTAATCAATGCACACACGCCATGAATTGTGTAATAACCCAGTCTTTTTCTTCCTTTTCCATTTCCATTTTGTCTTTTTCCTATTTTGTCTTTTCCTTATTTCGTCTTTTAGTCATTTTTCATTTTTCCTTGCATAACCTCACTTGTCGTGCTCGGATTTGATTCCGATTTTGTATGCATTCATGATATTGGATTTCCATGACATTTGTATTTTTACTTTTCTTGAAAATCATGCTAGATTAGTACTTTTCTTGTAAAGGGCATAAATGTATACTTTAGTGTAATTATTTATAACTTTTGGGGTTTTACTGTAATTATGTAAAATAATTATTTTTCATTTTGGGGACCTTTTTGCAATTTATTTTGGAAGATATTTTGAAAAAGGACCATTTTGTAATTTTTGGAAAGTGTGACAAGTGTCACACTCTCATGGAGCCATTTGTTGGCATTTAGGTGAAGAGACTTGGCACCATGACTTCTTGACATTTGGTGGGTGCAGATTCATCCATGTGTTGGCCTTAGATTGGTGCACATGTAACCATTGATTGTTGACAAGTGTGGGTCTAGGATTAAGTCTTGGAAGGGGCATTGGATTAGTGACAAATGTAGGTTCACCATTTAGTCTTGCATTGTGTGTGTGTGAGAGGTAGTGCAAGAACACATAGTGAGTGGAGGATTTCTAGCCCTTCCACTCACCATTTTTACACTTTACCTTCTTCATTCCATTATCTCTCATGAACCCTAGCAAAGACTTCATTAGAGGAAAACTTAGTATAGAGCTTTGACTTCACATTTGGCACTCTTCCACTCACCCTAGACATTTGACCTTAGAAGAGAAAAGATTCCTTTCACTCTCCTCTTCAAGAATCCTAATCTTGTTTTTCATTTTGTGCTTGGTAGCTTGGATTATAGAGATTCAATTCTCTATTGAGGTAGGGGTGGTAGTATTTTTATATTCTAAGTGTTTTATAGTCCTTGTGGTTTAATATATATTATGTACAAACTTTTGATATGATAGTATTGCATATTATAGGAAACCCTCACTTCTTGACTTAGGGTTTATTGATTTAAGCATGTATGATATGTGTAAACCATGTGTAGGAGGATTATATAATTTAGTAGCATGCTAAATTCTAGAAATTTCACATATGTTAGTGATGTGGGACACTTGTAGAATTATTGATATTGTATGTAATCTCTATTGATATGAATTACTATATTTGTTGTGACAATAATTCTATGCCCTTGTGAATTACGCTATGATGTTGATAATTAGTATATAGAGCTTTTTATTGAGGCATGACTTGAATTGATAAACTTGTGATATTGTATTGTGTATAATATCATGATGTAAATTTGTCATTTGGTATGCCATTCTAGATTTGGAACCCTAAGACATAGTTTGTATGGTTTAAAAATACTTGTGCATGGAAGGTGGTTTGTATGCCTTATTATATATATATAAGTTTTGAACTTTTCATATATTTTGGAATCTCTTGGGACATTGTTACATGTGACATGGCTAAAGTTTGGCTTTAGTGCAGGAGGTATGAGTTCTCCCCAATAGAGATAGTGCGCACTAGGGTGGTCTTCCCAGTGGGTTAATGCCCGGAATAACCGTATTGATCTTGGTTAAGTCCAAGACGTGATGTCCAAGTCTTCCATTACTTGTTTTCGCATTAAATTTCAAGTTGACAACCAATGCTTAATTGTAGCTTGAAATTCTTATTATTGGCGAATTGATGTTTTTAAGTACATTGATATTGATTTGTATTGCTAAAGAATCATTCAAGTTAGCTTAAGATGATCCCTTAGCACACCTTGAACATAGACGTTAAATGGAATGCTCCCTTATATTCGTCTATATTGATCTAGCAATGATATTGAAACTTTAGGGTATACGCATATGCTTCTCCTACGAGTAACTTGATTACTCACCCTAGTGGTTTGGGTTATTTTTTAGGTAAAGAGACTATGTTCATGGATGCTCATCATCCTTAGAAGCTTTTGAGCTATTTGAAGCATTTTTGTATATTAACATGCAAGTGTTTAGTATGAGTTGACTTTTGATATCATATTTTGAATGCCATGGGTGTATGGTACTTTTGGAGCTTTAGTAGCTTTCTTGATATGTAATAACATTCAAATATTTGCTTTTGACATTTTAAGTATGTATGTAAAGAGGCCAAGGGCCAAGCATGTGTATTTTTGTACTTAGACACTTTTTGTATCAAAGTTTTGCTTCAAATATCTCTTAATCAAATTTTGAGGTTTAACATATGAAAATCTTGTAAATAGAGTGTATGAGGCCATGGGCCATTGTTTTATATTCATTTACTCATATCAAACTTGTTGACATGTTTACATTCTCAAAAATTCATGAAAAATCAGTTCTACACATGCATTTTGAACCAATTCATGAAGGGATTCAAAGCAGAGTTTAGACCTTAGTACCTTAAGCTATTAGCAGCTTTTTTAGCAGCATTTCATGGTGTTTTGGTCAACCGAAACTCCATTTCGGTTGACCAATGTCAATTGGTTTTGTGTTTGCACAGTATCATCACATTCCAGTAGCCAAAAACACTGTTCAAGAATCATTTCGGTCGACCGAACCCTTATTTCAGTCTACCAAAGCAACACAAACCTTTTCTTCATGATTTCAGGTCTCAGCATCTTCATTTTGGTCATCCAAAACTTCATTTCGGTCGACCGAAATAGCTTGAACCCGAGCCTTGCCTCTGTTGGGTTTCAGCACTAATCATCCGACTTCAACGGGTCATAACTTCTTCGTTTCTAATCCAAATGGGGTGATTATTGAGCCTAGACTCAATGATTTTGAGTCATCTTTCCAATGGTACCAATACTATCCTCAAATTCCAAACACAGTGGGAGTTATGTGTGTTTTAGTGAAGCAGTGTCAGTTTTCACTTCAACCGGGACGAGGCATTTTGTGGGATTCTTAGCCAAAGTCCATGGAACCTCTTGGAATGCTTCAAAATGATTAGATTAGGTTGTATTAACCTTGTTTGACTTGTTTAGATTCGAATTTCTCCTTTTAATAGTGAATTGACCTTTTTGCCCCTTGGGTAGCAAATTTTATCCTTTTTGACCTTTGTTTCCGTTTTTGTCCTCTTTAAGTTCCGTGACCTCATGGAGGGTCACATTTATGTCTTAGGAGTGACTCCTATCTCTAGAGACCTTGGTTTACCTTTAGCTTCCGCATTTCGGATCCGTTATCAGATCACTTTCAGTTCATCACTGACGCACCGGGTTGAAAAACTTGGGTCGTCACAAGTGGTATCAGAGCTCCTAGGTTTGAACAGCTTAGGACGATGGGTTTTGGGTGCATATCATGCTTTTGTTGATGTACTTTGATGCATTCACATGTTTTGGATAACATATTTTGACTTTATAACATGTTTAGGTGTTTCGTGATAACATACTTAGTAGTATGACATGTCTTTATGCTTATATGCCTATGTGGTTAAGAGCACCTTGGTTTGACATGTATGCTTATCTGCTTAAGTGCTTAATTGTTTAAAAGCTTTTGTTAATTACTTTAGCATGACAGTATGTTGCATATCTCGTCTTGCTTCATGTCTTGTGCATTCATAGTGTGAATTGCACTTGGTCATAATAACTTGAGTTATTGTTGACCTCATTTCTTTCGTGCGTTTAGCATCATGGTTGTCACATGTGGAGAGTCTTCGCGTCAGGGCACTGAAGAGCAAGTGGCTGACACCGAGTTCACACGGGGTCCGGGGAGGCCCAGGATTCCAGTTCGTGGCTTGCATGCTAATCCGCCATGGGCACCGACTTATAAGGAGTGAGTGGCTTAGGGAATCAATCAGGGGATCACTGAATCTCTACAGAAGTTGATACGCAAGCAGGTGGTAGGGGTACAGATTCCAGCACCATCACCGGCACTGATAGTCAATGAGGCACTGTAGTACTTCATGCGACTACAGAGGGTCAAGATTGATCCATTTGCAGCGAGTTCAGATCCATTAGTCTCAGAAGCTTGGTTGGACCATATGGTTCACAAGTTAAATAGTATGGCGTTACCCACGGACAGGTTAAGGATTTCTTTGACGGCTTCTTTGTTCATGGGTGATGCAGATATCTGGTGGAGGTCAATGGCCAATGTCCCCAATCTTGAGTTGATGACTTGGAATGAGTTCAGAGATCTATTTTTTGAGCACTTCTTTCCGAGGGCTATGAGGTGGGAGATGAGGACACAGTTTGCAAGTCTTTATCAAGGCACTATGAGTGTCATTGAGTATGAGACACGGTTTACTTCTCTCTCTCTCGTTATGCCGAGGATATGGTAGCAACAGACGAGGCTAGGGCAATGAAGTTTCAGGATAGGCTGCGTCTTGACATTAGGCCACGGGTCTCAATCCTAGATTTGAGGGCCTACAGAGAGGTGATCCAGAGGGCTATGCTAGCTGAAGCAGAGGAACGAGATCAGTTACGGATCAGGGGTTCACATAAGCAGCCTCGCAGAGATAATCCATCATCTTCTGAGAGTCAGTGGAAGAAGGCTAAGGCAGGAAACAATACTCACTCATAGGGGGCATCACAGTAGAATCGTTCTGCACCCAGAGTTCCTATATCTACGGGATCAGCTCAGGGAGTGGTTTGTTACCATTGTCAGCAGCCGGGGCACATCAAGCCTCACTACCCACAGCTTCATCCACAGGCCAGTCAGACTTCAGTTTCCACGAAGACAAGGCAAGCAACTTGCTTCTATTGCAAGAAACCAGGTCATTTCAAGAAGGATTGTCCAAGATTATTGAATAAGCCACGTAATGGCACAGATTCACAGATGGTACCGGCACAGTCTGCAGGGGTTCAGTTTGGTTTCAGAGTTCCTCAGGCACCACAGTCAGTGGCACCGGTTGGCACTGATCCAGCCAGGGGTTCTACACCTACTGTTTCTACACATCAGTCAGGCTATCATGGCAGTTCACAGTAGGGCTCAGGGACTCAGGGACGAGCCTATGCTCTTCCACAAGCGGATGCTTCCACAGGCACCGTTTCAGTCCGAGGTATCTTTCCAGTTTTCAGTTCTTGGGCACGAGTTCTTGTTGACACGGGTGCATCACATTCTTTCATTTTTGCATCATTTGCACATTTATTGGGTCTGGAGGTCACACTTCGCGACAGTTTTCTCTGTGTTGACACACCAGTAGGGGGTCCAGTGTCTTTGGATCACGTTTGTCGGGGTTGTGCTATTGAGATAGTTGGGTGGACCTTGGAGTTCAATTTTGTTATTCTCGACATGACGGGTTTTAATGTCATTCTTGGGATGGATTGGTTGTCATTCTTCCGGGCTACGATTAATTGCTTCTGCGAGAAGGTGACTGTTTGTACTCCCAAGGGAGATTGTTTCCATTTTGTGGGAGATCGGAGTGATTCCCACCCGGCAATGGCTTTCAGCATTGGTGACTGGAGTCGCCACAAATCCTACTTGGCTAGTTTGCTAGTTGACGAGGATAGTAGTTTGGGCCGTGTTTTTTTGGCAGTTGTTGAGGATTTTGTTGATGTCTTTCTAAAGGAGCTAACGGAGTTAACTCCTTTAAGAGAAGTGGTTTTTGCCATTGATGTCATTCCCGTCACGGCACCCATCTCTATGGCACCGTACCGTATGGCACCGGCAGAGCTTGATGAGTTGAAAGGTCAGCTGGATGATTTGAAAGTTAAGGGCTTTATTCGTCCTAGTGCTTTACCATAGGGAGCACCAGTTCTTTTTGTGAAGAAGAAGGATGGGTTTTTGAGACTTTGCATCGATTATCACAAGTTGAATCAAGCTACGATCAAGAACTGATATCATTTGCCTAGGATTGATGACTTGTTTGATCAGTTAAAGGGAGCGACATGCTTTTCGAAGATTGATTTGAGATCAGGTTACTATCAGTTGAGGGTTAAGGATGAGGATATATCCAAAACCGCTTTTCGTACACGGTATGGCCATTATGAGTTTTTAGTGATGCCATTTGGTTTGACCAATGCTCTAGCAGCTTTCATGGACTTGATGAACCGTGTATTCAGTGACTATCTTGACAAGTTTGTGGTGGTGTTCGTTGATGACATTCTCGTGTACTCAGCTTCGAGAGAGGAGCATGAGTACCATCTGAGAGCAGTTTTACAGATCCTTAGGGATAACCAATTGTATGTCAAGTTTGAGAAATGCGAATTTTGGCTACCAGAGGTGAAGTTCCTTGGACACGTTGTGTCAGGGGGTGGTGTTGCAGTGGATCCGTCGAAGATTAAGTTTGTGATGGATTGGGAGCGTCCGAAGACAGTGTTTGAGATTCAAAGCTTTCTTGGCCTAGCCGGCTATTACAGGAGATTTGTTCGGGATTTCTCTCGTTTAGCGGCACCTATGACTCGACTTACTCGCAAGGGGGTCAAGTTCATATGGAATGAGGCTTATGATTTTGCTTTTCAGGAGTTGAAGGTCAGGTTGACATCAGCTCCAGTTTTTATCATACCTGAACGTGGTTTGGGTTACGTGATTTATTGTGATGTTTCACGAGAAGGTTTGGGTTGTATTCTGATACAGACTGAACGGGTGGTGGCTTATGGGTCTTGACAATTGAAGACTCACGAGTTGAACTATCCGACACATGATTTGGAGTTGGCAGTAGTTATCTTTGCCCTTAAAGGGTGGAGACACTATTTGTATGGGGAGAAGTTCAAAGTTTTCTCCGATCACAAGAGTCTCAAATATCTCTTCTCTTAGAAGGATTTGAATTTGAGACAGCGCAGATGGGTTGAGTTCATGAAGGACTATGACTTTATGTTGCAGTATCATTTGGGGAAAGCCAATGTGGTGGCTGATGCATTGAGTAGGAAGTCACGGGGTACTCTTGCTAGCATTTCCATTCATAGATGGAAGATGTTAAAAGAGCTTGCAGATCTTGGTTTGCAATTGTATAAGGATGTTCCATCGGCTATTTTGTTTAGCCTTGTGGCTCAACCGGCTCTTGTTAGCAGAGTTATTGAGGCACAACAGGAGGATGGGGAGATGAAGTCCATCCACGAGTAGATTTCAGGCTGCGGGAATGTAGAGGGTTGGACCTTGCATTCAGACAGTGGTCTCAAGTATAGAGGGAGGATGTTTGTCCCTTTGTCTTGTCGTGACGTTGTTCTTTGGGATTTTCACCATTCTCGACTCGCAGTTCATCCTGGTGGTACGAAAATGTATCACAATTTACGGAGACAATTTTGGTGAAAAGGTATGAAATGGGACGTTTCTCAATTCGTGACTAAATGCCTTACTTGTCAACAAGTGAAAGCAGAGCATCAGAGACCGGTAGGTTTGTTCCAACCACTACCAGTGGTAGAGTGGAAGTGGGAGCATATCACTATGGATTTCGTGACGGGACTTCCGGTATCCAAGGCAGGGAATGACGTCGTTTGGGTCATTGTTGATAGATTGACTAAGATGGCTCACTTTTTACCTATGGCAGTGACAGATGACGTAGAGAGACTTAGTGGATTGTATGTGGGGAAGATTGTCAGGCTTCATGGGGCTCCAGTATCCATTGTTTCGGATAGGGATCCTAGGTTCACATCTCACTTTTGGCAGAGTTTTCAGGAGGCTCTTGACACAGGGCTTCATTTCAGCACAGCATTCCATCCTCAGACTGATGGTCAGTCAAAGCGTACCATTCAGATATTGGAGGATATGCTACGGGCTTGCATTTTGGATTTTGGGGGTAGTTGGGAAGACTACTTACCCTTAGTTGAGTTTACCTACAACAACAGTTACCAGTCCAGTATTGGCATGGCACCTTTTGAAGCGTTGTATGGCAGACCTTGCAGATCTCTAATTTGTTGGACCGAGATAGGTGATACAGTCGCCTTAGGTCCCGATATTGTCCTTAAGACTACAGAGAAGATTAAGTTGATTCGGCAGCGGTTGGCTACAGCTCAGAGCAGACAGAAGAGTTATGCTGATAAGAGGAGGAGATCCTTATCTTTTGAGGTAGGGGACCACGTCTTTCTCAAGATTTCTCCACAGAAGGGACTTCTGAGATTTAGATAGACAGACAAGTTGTCTCCTAGGTTCATTGGGCCATTTTAGATTTTAGAGCGCGTCGGTGAAGTTGCTTATCGTTTGGCATTACCGCCAGACGTGGATAGGGTTCACGACGTTTTTCATGTATCTATGTTGAGAAAGTACTAGCTAGATCCATCGCATGTTTTACGGTGGACAGATGATGTTGTTAATGAGGACGTGACCTACAAGAAGGGTCTGGTCCAGATTCTTGATTCACGGGAGTAGGTTTTGCGAACCAAGACCATTCCATTGGTTAAGGTCTTGTGGAGACATCATGGCGTTGAGGAGGCTACCTGGGAGCTCGAACAAGAGGTTCGTTCTCGGTATCCCCATTTGTTTTCCCTTTC
Source organism: Cornus florida (assembly GCF_030987335.1). Classification (NCBI taxonomy): domain Eukaryota; kingdom Viridiplantae; phylum Streptophyta; class Magnoliopsida; order Cornales; family Cornaceae; genus Cornus; species Cornus florida. The sequence goes on along the minus strand of NW_026775577.1, from coordinate 81,629,589 downwards.
AGGTATGACTCGATTTCGGGGACGAAATCCTTTTAAGGAGGATAGGTTGTAATGACCCGGTCTTTTTTCTCTTTTTCCATTTTCGGCGATTTTCTTTTTTTGTCTTTTTCCTATTTTGTCTTTTCCTTATTTCGTCTTTAGTCATTTTTCATTTTTCCTTGCATAACCTCACTTCTTGTGCTTGGATTTGATTCTGATTTTGTATGCATTCATGATCTTGGATTTCCATGACATTGGTATTTTTACTTTTCTTGAAAAGCATGCTAGATTAGTACTTTTCTTATAAAGGGCATAAATGCATACTTTAGTGTAATTATTTATAACTTTTAGGGTTTTACTGTAATTATATAAAATAATTATTTTTCATTTTGGGGACCTTTTTGTAATTTATTTTGGAAGATATTTTGAAAAAGGACCATTTTGCAATTTTTGGAAAGTGCGACAAGTGTCACACTCTTATGGAGCCATTTGTTGGCATTTAGGTGAAGAGACTTGGCACCATGACTTCTTGACATTTGGTGGGTGCAGATTCATCCATGTGTTGGCCTTAGATTGGTGCACATGTAACCATTGATTGTTGACAAGTGTGGGTCTAGGATTAAGTCTTGGAAGGGGCATTGGATTAGTGACAAGTATAGGTTCATTTAGTCTTGCATTGTATGTGAGAGAGAGGTAGTGCAAGAACACATAGTGAGTGGAGGATTTCTAGTCCTTCCACTCACCATTTTTACACTTTACCTTCTTCATTCCATTATCTCTCATGAACCCTAGGAAAGACTCCATTAGAGGAAAGCTTAGTACAGAGTTTTGACTTCACATTTGGCACTCTTCCACTCACCCTAGACCTTTGACCTTAGGAGAGAAAAGATTCCTTTCACTCTCCTCTTCAAGAATCCTAATCTTGTTTTTCATTTTGTGCTTGGTAGCTTGGATTATAGAGATTCAATTCTCCATTGAGGTGGGGGTTGTAGTATGTTTATATTCTAAGTGTTTTATAGTCCTTGTGGTTTAATATATATTGTGTACATGCTTTTGATATGATAGTAATGCATAGTATAGGAAACCCTCACTTCTTGACTTAGGGTTTATTTATTTAAGCATGTATGATATGTGTAAACCATGTGCAGGAGGATTATATAATTTAGTAGCATGCTAAATTCTAGAAATTTCACATGTGTTAGTGATGTGGGACACTTGTAGAATTATTGATGTTGTATGCAATCTCTATTGATATGAATTGCTATATTTGTTGTTACAATAATTCTATACCCTTGTGAATTACTAATTGTAATTATTTAGGAGCTTATTGCTATGATGTTGATAATTAGTATATAGAGCTTGTTATTGAGGCATGACTTGAATTGATAACCTTGTGATATTGTATTGTGTATAATATCATGATGTGAATTTGTCATTTGGCATGCCATTCTAGATTTGGAACCCTAAGACATAGTTTGTATGGTTTCAAAATACTTGTGCATGGAAGGTGGTTTGTATGCCTTATTATATGTATACCTTGTGGAGAGTCTTCGCATCAGGGCACTGAGGAGCAGGTGGCTGACACCGAGTTCAAACAGGGTCCAGGGAGGCCTAGGATTCCAGTTCGTGGCTTAGATGCTAATCCACCATGGGCACCGACTTATAAGGAGCGAGTGGCTTAGGGAATCAATCAGGGGATCACTAAATCTCTACAGGAGTTGATACGCAGGCAGGTGGCAGGGGTACAGATCCCAGCACCGGCACCGGCACCGATAGTCAATGAGGCACTGGAGTACTTCATGCGACTACAAAGGGTCAAGATTGATCTATTTGCAAGGAATTCATATCCGCTAGTCTCAAAAGCTTGGTTGGACCTTATGGTTCGCAAGTTAGACAGTATAGCGATACCCACGGACAGGTTGAGGATTTCCTTGACGGCTTCTTTGTTCATAGGTGATGCAGATATCTGGTGGAGGTCTATGCCAATGTCCACAATATTGAGTTGATGACTTGGAATGAGTTCAGAGATCTATTTTTCGAGCGCTTCTTTCCGAGGGCTATGAAGCGGGAGATGAAGACAGTTTGCAGGTCTTTATCAGGCACTATGAGTGTCATTGAGCATGAGACACGGTTTACTTCTCTCTCTCGTTATGCCGAGGATATGGTAGCAACAGACGAGGCCAGGGCAATAAAGTTTCAGGATAGGCTACGTTTTGACATCAGGCTACGGGTCTTAATCCTAGATTTGAGGACCAACAGAGAGATGGTCCAGAGGGCTATGCTAGCTGAAGCAAAGGAACGAGATCAGTAACGGATCAGGGGTTCACACAAGCAGCCTCGCAGAGATAATCCATCATCTTCCGGGAGTCAGTGGAAGAAGGCTAAGGTAGGGAACAATACTCACTCATAGGGGGCATCATAGCAGAATCATTCTGCACCCACAGTTCCTGTATTTACGGGATCAACTTAGGGAGTGGTTTGTTACCATTGTCAGCAGCCGAGGCACATCAAGCCTCGCTGCCCACAGCTTCATCCACAAGCCAGTCAGACTTCAGTTTCTACGAAGACAGGGCAGGGAACTTGCTTTTATTGCAAGAAACTAGGTCATTTCAAGAAGGATTGTCCAAGATTGTTAAATAAACCACGTAGTGGCACAGATTCACAGATGGTACCGGCACAGTCTGCAGGGGTTTAGTCTGGTTTTAGAGTTCCTCAGGCACCACAGTCAGTGGCGCCGGTTTGTACTTATCCAGCCAGAGGTTCTACACCTACTATTTCTACACATCAGTCACGCTATCATGGAAGTTCACAGTAGGGCTCAGGGACGCAGGGATGAGCCTATGCTCTTCCATAGGCGGATGCTTCCACAGGCACCGTTTTAGTCCGAGGTATCTTTCTAGTTTTCAGTTCTTGGGCACGAGTTCTTGTTGACATGGGTGCATCACATTCTTTCATTTCTGCATTATTTGCACATTCATTGGGTCTAGAGGTCACACTTCGAGATAGTTTTCTCTGTGTTGACACACCAGTATGGGGTCCAATGTCTTTGGATCGTGTTTGTCAAGGTTGTGCTATTGAGATAGCTGGGCGGACCTTGGAGTTCGATTTTGTTGTTCTCGACATGATGGGTTTTGATGTTATTCTTGGGATGGATTGGTTGTCATTCTTCCGGGCTACGATTGATTGCTTCTGCAGGAAGGTGACCGTTTGTACTCCCAAGGGAGATTGTTTCCATTTTGTAGGAGATCGGAGTGATTCCCACCCGGCGATGGTTTTCAGCATTGGTGACTGGAGTCGCCACAGATCCTACTTGGCTAGTTTGTTAGTTTACGAGGATAGCAGTTTGGGCCGTGTTTTTTTGGCAGTTGTTGAGGATTTTGTTGATGTCTTTCCAGAGGAGCTAATAGAGTTACCTCCTTTAAGGGAAGTGGTTTTTGCTATTGATGTTATTCCCGGCACGTCACCCATCTCTATGGCACCATACCGTATGGCACCGGCAGAGCTTGATGAGTTGAAAAGTCAGCTGGATGATTTGAAAGCTAAGGGCTTTATTCATCCTAGTGCTTCACCATAGGGAGCACCAGTTATTTTTGTGAAGAAGAATGATGGTTCTTTGAGACTTTGCATCGATTATCGCAAGTTGAATCAAGCTACGATCAAGAACAGATATCCTTTGCCTAGGATTGATGACTTGTTTGATCAGTTAAAGGGAGTGACATGCTTTTCAAAGATTTATTTGAGATCAGGTTACTATCAGTTGAGGGTTAAGGATGAGGATATATCCAAGACCGCTTTTCGTACACGGTATAGCCATTATGAGTTTCTGGTCATGCCATTTGGTTTGACCAATGCTCCAGCAGCTTTCATGGACTTGATGAACCGTGTATTCAGTGACTATCTTGACAATTTTGTGGTGGTGTTCGTTGATGACATTCTCGTGTACTCAGCTTCGAGAGAGGAGCATGAGTATCATCTGAGAGCAGTTTTACAGATCCTTAGGGATAACCAATTGTATGCCAAGTTCGAGAAATGTGAATTTTGGCTACCAGAGGTGAAGTTCCTTGGACATGTTGTGTTAGGGGGTGGTATTGTAGTGGATCCGTCAAAGCATCCGCCTCGGACTGAAACGGTGCCTGTGAAAGCATCCGCTTGTGGAAGAAAGGATCGAATAAAGGATGAGATCAATCAAACATGATGAATTTCCACACTTTGCTTCATTTTGCTCCCACTTTACTCCTTTCTTCCATTCAGCTTGAGTTAACTTCTTTGATGCTCTTATTTGGCTGAATTGACTTATTTTTGGGATAAGCACCTGAAAAGGGCAATAACGCGAAATTAGTCTAAAACGGGAAAGTAAGATAGATAACGGTCTAAGAATACCTTAGCTTAATAGGTTTAAATGTGCACTTTTCAGCACTCATCAAACCCTGTTCCCCAGGTTCTACAAGGTGTCTGGGGTCAATGGGAGCTTAAAAATCAAATTGAGGAATTTTTTGACCCCTGCCGTGCCACCGTTAGGCCAAAAGTCCCTTCAATAAAGTGTGTGCCCAGCAACATTATGGGCGCCCGCCCATTTCTCACGGGCGCCCGCCCAAATGGACAGAGAGGAGAGTGCAGCTGCGGGCACCTGCCCAGGACCCACGGGCTTCCGCTATTTTGGGTAGTGGACTCTTGGAGACCCGCGGGTGCCCGCCCCCCTTCGCGGTAGCATTAAAATGGGTTGGCAAGCCCTTTTTAAAACATTCTAAATCTCTCTCTCCCTCTCTCTCTTTCGCCCCACTCTCCCTTGCCCTCTCAATTCTTCATCTCCCACCTCAATCTCATCCTCTCCCATCTCCATCATCCTTCTACCCATCATACATTCATCTTCATCACCCTCAATCTCATCTCATCTTCCATCACCAAGCACAAGGGGCTATTTGGATTCTTCCATTGTTGGTATGTTTTCTTCTCTATCTTTCTCTAAATTTTTTATCAATGGATGACGGGATTGCATATTTGGAGGATTAGTGATTGTTTGGAGGTGGTAGTTTGTCTATTGCAGGTCAAAATTTTGGGAATTTCTCATCTCTAATCCCCTTTTGTCTCTCTTCCTAATTTTTGTGCACGCCAGGTGTTCGTTAAATTGCATAAGCCAACTTCTTCATTCAAATGGCACCCAAAACCTCTTCAAAGTGTGCTTGTTCTTCCGAGGGACCTTCCGGGGAAGCCCCCACACCAAATTGGGCGGATTGGCCCATTGCCACCGAGGCCAAATTTTTCATCCAAGACGGCTTCGAAGTCAATCCAGAAACAGCGTGGGCGGTCCAAGAATTAACGAACCGTGGCCTCCAATCTCTATTCAAGCCACGCGCTCACTCTTACTATCAGCGCATAGTCCGCCAATTCTTCTCAAACATGTTCTATTCATGTGCCGAGCCGGACTTCATTAAGACCACCATAGATGGCGTGACTTTTGAATTCCATATTAAGGACCTTACAACGGCTTTGGCATGTCCAATGGACTCTCCGGTGGATGGGGCGTGCCTGCCTCTATACGTTGCTCCTCCAGATGGGCTGACATTATGGAAGAAATTTGCCACAACCAGTATACCGGCACTCAAACCACAAGCACAAATAAATCATTCCTTCCGTGCCGACTCTGGTTCATGGACTCTGTCCTTGCAAAGAATGTTTTCCCCATCCCTGGGCATTCTAAGCGTAAGGGGGCTTTCTTGCACATCCTTTATGCTGCTGAGAAGGAGCAATGGTTTTGCATCCTGCAGCTTGTCTAGGACCGAATTCTCAAGGTCTACAATGACCTAATTTTGCTGAGGTCGAATAATGCCACCGCTTGGGCATTCCCATTCCTATATCTTGTTACCAGGCTCCTAAAAAACCAAGGGTTTAGACTGCCCCGTCATAAGGAGAAGAAGACCGATGTATTTGATTTTGACCTTGGGGTTTGGAAGTCCAGCACAGTTCAGCTTTAGACTGCCCGTTAAGCCTGCATAGGTGATGTGCTTGATTGGGGAGCTCCGGCTGTCCCTGTTGCCCAAGCCCCTGCTCCTGCCCCTATTGCGCCACCTCCGCCTGCTATGACCCGTGCTGATTATTACTCTCTCAGCGCTCGTGTTGATGCACTTCACATGCGAGTTGGGAACATTGAAGGCACCCTTAAGGAGACTCTGGAGGGACAGAAGACGTTGTAGACTATTCTCCAGACTCTGATTGATCGCACCCCAAGCGGCACCGGTAGCTCATCCTCCACTGCGATGATGGAGTGATTTTATGCTTTTCGTATCTATTTCGCTTTCTAGTAGTACTTTTTAGACTTATTTTGCGCCGCATTTGGCATTTACTTTCAATTCCTCTTTTAAACTTATAACTGCAAATCTTTTGCTATTTTGCATGGATATTTGGTTTTTAGGTAAATAAAATTGCAGTTATTTCTATTTGTCTAGATTTTTATAATACTTGCTTTGTATAGATGTGTTTTGACAGATTTTTAGGATCAAGTTTGGGGGCGTGCTTTCAAAATTCACATAGTGGCATATTTTTACAACCGCCACTGAATTTCCTTCTCCACTTGGTACTATTGTTCTTTGTTACCCTCTCTATTTTTCATTTCTCATCCTTTGTCTTCTCACATTGAGGACAATGTGACATTCAAGTTTGGGGGTGCATTTTGGTAGCATTTTTTATTGCATGTACTAAATTGTTCATGTAATTAATAGCATCATTTTTTGGAAAGCAATGATAAAGTAATCTAGGAACTTGTCAGAGATTGAAGTATATGTTTAATACTTTGTGTATAGAGGCAAATGATAGTTTTGAAAGTAAAGAAAAATCTGAAATGATCATGTGGATTCAAACTGGTTTATATAAATGCTTCAATTAGATTTTGGTCGGATTTCATACTCTTTTATGCTTCACACTGCATAGATGCACACCGAAAACTTAATTGTGAGGTATGCAACCTAATTGACCTTGACCTTGACTCAGTTGATTTGAATTGATGACCCTAATGAATGGATATCTTTGGCATGAAAAAAAATATATATATATATATATATATATATATAATATAATTTAAATTTGAATAAGGATAATGACTAGCTTAAGTTCCTAGCCTTGCTGACTTGAGTTATTAAGCCCTAGAAGTGTCTTTACACTTAGCACCCTAAAGCCATCCGGTTTGGGACTTGTTGGCCTAACGCTTGCTACATGGGTTGGTTAGAAAGCTTAAGGGACTTAGGCATTGCACGGTCATTCACAAAAATAAAAATAAATAAATATGGTTCGTTGGAGTTCGTAGCCTTGCCAATTCAAGTTATTAAGCCCTAGGAGTGTCTCTACACTTAGCACCCTAAGGCCATCCGGTTTGGGAGTTACTGGCCTAACGCTTGTTACATGGGTTGGTTAGAAAGCTTAAGGGACTTCGGCATTGCACGACCATAATATGTATCAAAAGTTGTATTGTGAATAAAATCATGCCTTAAAGACCTCATGGTGTGTTGCCGCACCAACGCTTGAAAAGATATTACACTAAGAGTATGAGTGTGCAATGTAGCCAAGTTTTAAATTTATAAAACCCACTACTACCTCTAACTAAAAGTATAACTAGGTTGAGTAAGGATCGTCCCAAGGGATTATGGGTGCCTTTGCAATGGAAACAATATATAAAGTTAGTAGGTCGAGTGATCAAAGGTTGGTTGGATTGATTGATTAAGCTATTATGCAAATAAAATTAAAGTAAACAAAATTCAATGATTAATAAAGTAAAGAAAGATATAGAGGGGAGGACTTGGAGTACTAGAGCTCACCACTAAGCTTGACTTCACTAGACATTAGCAATTGTATATTAATGGGGAAATTGACTTGTAACTTGTGTGTGTGTGTATAACATTAATTGAAACTAGGCATGGATGGCAAATAAGCATAGATTGTTAAGCCACATCAAATGGAAAGCACAACCCATCAAATGACACCAAAATCTATTTAATAAAACCACAATTTATGCACACACAACTATCTAGAAACATACACCTAATGCATTCATAAGTATGGAACACCAAGGAACAAGAGTAGATTGTCCATCTATCTATGAATTTAAAGCAACTACACTACATCTACACTAAAGACATGAAATTTAACTAAGTAAGCTAAAGTTATGGTACAATCCATCAAGAAACAAGTGTGAACCATCAAATAAATTGCAAGAGTGTTCAATTAAGCTCTATGTTTTGACCATCTCTAGGTTAACTTCATCCATACACATAGACATGCATAAATTCCACTAAATCTAGAGAAAATCACATGAATCATCCATTCTAGCATACATAGACATATGGTTAAAAGTGGATAATCAATTGAAAGCATTAATCCATACACATCAAGTAGAAACCACAAGATATATATATAAATCCAAGATCAAAACATTGTTATAAATAAATCCCCAAAAATATACAAAGAACTAAGTCCAGGAAGCAAACTTAGGGGCTACTCTAGCCCCAAGTAAATGTCTAACCACTCATTGAAGTAGTCATTCAACCCTCAAAGGCTATCTCCATGGTAGGAACGACCTCCTTCTTGATGGAAACCCTAGAAGAATGGAAGAACTCCTAAAATGTGTAAAACTCTTTAATCTCTAGCTTCTCTCCAAGATAAGAAAAATACAAGTTATGTTGAATGTTACAAGTTATGATGTAAAAATGGCTCAAAATCCTTATATAGGTAGGTCAAGTGTCACACCCAATGGTCTGGGCTCATACACCAAGGTCCCTCCAATGATTGCACCATGAGCTAACTTTTGATGAGCTGGAATCTATTTATTTTCGGACTTGAGGAAGTTCAATCAATCGAACTTTGTTGAGATCTAACTTGGCTAAGATCCATCGAATACTGTAGAGATCGATCATCCTTGGCGGCACCTTTTTGAATAAAGAAAAATCTCTGAGATATTTTGGGATATTTTTGGGAAGAAGACAAAAGTGGTAGGTAGGTGTGGATAAGATATGATTATTTCGATCGATCTGGGAAATTTTGGATTGATCGAACTTGTTGGATTCTTTTGGATAAGGACAAGGGCTTAGATCCATCTTGAACTATTTAGATCAATGAAATTTTGATCGATTGAAGAAAGGTTGAGATCGATCGAACATGCTAAATTTTTATACTTCGCTTCATTTTGCTCCCACTTTACTCCTTTCTTCCAAACTTCTTGAGTTAACTTCTTTAATGCTCTTATTTGGCTGAATTGACTTATTTTTGGGATAAGCACCTGAAAAGGGCAATAACACGAATTTAGTCTAAAACGGGAAAGTAAGATAAATAAAGGTCCTAGAATACCTTAGCTTAAGGGGTTTAAATGTGCACTTTTCAGCGCTTATCACACCCCCAAACTTAAATGTTGCTAGTCCCTAGCAATGAAATACAAAGTAAATGAATGAAACGAACAACTATACAACTATGAACTAGAAAGCAATGAATGGATAACACCACTTTCGTAGGGAACACGATTGCATTTAGCATATGCAACAAGCCTTTTAAACCCCTAGGTTACCCCAAGTGGACGAGTAAAGTCTCGTGAGGGTTTCCAAAAATGACCCACAAACATAAAGCTTATTCTCACTAAAGAGGCAACAATATTGCAAATAGGCATTGGGAGAAAACTACCTCAAGTATGCAATTTTTCAACCATTTCCAAGCAATCTCCCAAAATTTCAACATCAAGCAAGCAAGTATGGTCCTCCACACATCAAGAAAATGATCATGTAAATCAAAACAACTCTAGAATCTTATTCAAGTGGATTGGCATCAAATATGTTGCTATCTAAGCCAACAAAAGAAATGATCACATTCTTACCCTCAAGCTAGCACACAAATCTAGTACCGATCATCAAGACAAAGAGTGGACCTTTTATTAAAGCTTTATTCATCTAGGTGCACTTATTCTTTTCACTCGATTTTTTTTTCTTCTTCTTTTTTTTCTATCCCTAAGGATCAAAGATGGTAGTATAGTGCAATGTGTTGATCTATTACGCTTTCTAGCGATCCATGAGGTCAAGCGTTAGGTCAATGACTCCCAAACCAGACGACTTTAGGGCACTAGGTGTTCAAACACCCCTAAAGACTTACAAGCTCAAATCAACTAGGTTACAAATCAAAACAACCTCCATCTAATCATTTCCCACTTCTCATCTTTTGGGAAAAGTCCTCACTTTTTTATTGCTTTTGCAACTTTTCTTTTTCTTTTTTTTTTTGTGTTTTTTAAAAGTTCAATTATTAACCTAGAGTTTGGGCCCTCCACCTTTCGGCACGAGAAGTTCAGTGCTTGATAAGGCTACAATCCCAGCTACTCAATGAAAAGGGTTTGTTATCCACCTTTATCAAGAATGAAAGTTTTCAATGCACTACTAGCCCAATTGGGATATAACCAATTCAATAATCAACAAAGCATGTACCCCACAAATGAATGCTAGTGTGTGCCTGTGCTAGTGTAGAATCCTAGAGTGAATCTCAATACAATCACAAAATCAAGATGATGGGGACCACAAATGCAAGCAAGATATTAATTTTTCAAAAAATTTACTCATAAATGACATCCTCGAGGCATACAAAGAGTATTAGACTCTAGAGTCAAACAATTTTTAAATTTTAAGCAATATAGTCTTCAAAGATCAAAATCATAGCTAACATCAATCTCAAATCCCAATCATGCATTTAAAGTTCAACTTTAAGTAGAATGCAACAAAGTCACCAAACTTAAACTGCACATTGTCCTTAATGTGCAATGAGAACAATGGTAAAGATGGAAAGAGTATACCATGATGGCAAAGACATTAAACTCGATAGTGATCCAATTCGAAAGACGTCTCCCCCAAACTTGGAATCAACAACCTACGTGAATAACCACACTAGCAAACTCACATCATATATCAAATGGGATAAGAATAATCAAATCATGCATTCTAAGGCAATATAACACAAGATGAAAGAGAGATATGAGATCAAGCCCTAGCTAAAGCATGAAAGTAGCATGACTACACATAAGGGCACAATGGTGAAATATTATTATTATTTTTATTATTATTATTTTCAAGTAAAGCAAGATTAAAAATATACAAGAAAATATGAACAATGATTGCTAAGTTTAACTTCTCCAGCTAGACAGAATGCTACTTTGAAAGATCAAGAGGTTATAAATTTTTTTTTAGAGAATATAGCTTCAGATCGATCTAATATTCGATCGATCGAAATGGTGAAATCCTGCAGACAAGTTCGATCAATACACAGAGAGGTGAAATATATAGAGATCCAAAAATTTTCTAAGTATGGAACTGAGATCGATCGATTATAAAGTTCGATCGATCTTGGAAGACTTAGATTAATCTAAGGAAATTTTCGATCGATACACAAAGAACTGAAATATGCAGGGAATTCTCGATCGATGGGACTGAGAGATGATTGGATGCAGAGAGTAATGTTCGATCGATCGAACTTTTTTTGAGACCGATTGAACAGCTAAAAATAAGCAAGAATTTTGAACTTCACTTTGAGAACATTGAGCGCGACACTAGATCTCTTCATAGATTGGATCTACCAAAAGGGCTGCTTCCATATGCCTTTGAAAAACCTGTCCCTCAATGTAGGGTTTCAACCTTTGCCCATTCACCTTGAATGTGTTGCCATTCTTTAAACTTTGAATCTCAACCGCCCCATGCGGCGCAATAGAGATGATCTCATATGGACCTTCCCATTTGGTTCTCAACTTTCCCGGAAAGAGCTTTAACCTAGACTTGAAAAGCCAAGCTTTTTTACCAGGCTCAAAAGATTTCTTTACAATGTGTTTGTCATGAAAAGCTTTAGTTCTCTCCTTGTAAAGTTTGGCATTGTCATAGGCATTGTGTCTCAATTCTTCTAACTCATTCAATTGGAGTAAGTGATTCTCTCCGGCTTTGTCAAGGTCAAAATTGAGCTTCTTAACCGTCCATAAAGCTTTGTGTTCTAGCTCAACCGGAAGATGGCAAGGCTTTCCATAAACAAGTCTATAAGGAGACATGTTAATGGAAGTCTTGTATGCCATTTGGTAAGCCCACAAAGCATCGTTCAATTTGTGTGACCAATCCTTCCGGGTTGTGTTAACCATTTTCTCAAGAATATGCTTAATTTCCCGGTTTGACACTTCTACTTGTCTACTTGTTTGAGGATGACAAGGAGTAACGACTTTATGTGTAACGGAGTACTTAAGAAAGAGTTTCCTTAAGAATTGATTGTAAAAATGCTTTCCTCCATCACTTATCATAGCCCTTGGCATACCAAAACGAGCAAAGATATTGGATTTAATGAATTGAATAACCACAGAGTGGTCATTTATTTTGGTAGCACAAGCCTCCACCCACTTGGAAACATAATTGACGACAAGTAGAATATATTGAAAACCATAGGACATATGAAATGGACCCATAAAATCAATGCCCTATATGTCAAAGATCTCTAAAACAAGAATATTTGTCAAAGGCATCATGTCTCTTCTCAACATTGAGCCCTACTTTTGACGTCTTTCACACGATTTGCAAAAATTGTAAGCAGTGGTCTTCTTTGCACTAAAATGCCCACCACATTCAAGAGTATGACAAAACACAAGAATGCTTAGAATTTCACTCTCCGGAATGCATCTTCTCATAATTTGATATGGACAATATCGGTACAAGACAGGGTCTTCCCAATAGTAATTCCAGATATTGGCAAAGAAACAGCTCTTTTCATTCTTTGACTAAGTAGTTGGAAGCTTGCCAATTGCCAAATAGTTTACAATGTCAGCAAACCAAAGCATTTGTCCATTAGAAACTTGGGAAATTTGTTCATCCGGAAATAAATCACAAATTGGTGGGCTAAAGGAACATTCAACTACCAACCTTGAGAGATGATCGGCAACCACATTTTCGGTGCCATTCTTATCTTTGATTTCAAAGTCAAATTCCTAAAGGAGCAAAATCCATCTTATCAAACGAGGCTTTATTTCTTTCTTGCTTAAAAGATGCCTCAGAGCAGCATAATTAGAATAGACAATAACTTTTAACCTTAAGAGGTAGGACCGAAATTTATCAAGGGTGTACACTACAGCAAGTAATTCCTTTTCGATGGTGGAGCAATTCAATTGAGCTCCCGAGAGGGTCTTGCTTGCATAATATACGGTGCATGGAAGTTTTCCTACTCTTTACCCTAAAATTGCTCCCATGGCATAATCAGAAGCATCACACATTATTTCAAATGGTAATGACTAATTGGGAGGTTGTATAATAAGAGCAGATAACAACAAGTCACGCAATTTGTGGAAAGCATCTTGGCATGCTTGATCAAAGACGAATAGTGTTTCCTTGGTAAGAAGATTGCACAAGGGTCTAGCAATCTTGCTAAAGTCTTTAATGAAATGGCGATAAAAGCCGGCATGACCTAAAAAGGAGTGAACCTCTCTCACCGTTGAAGGTGGAGGCAATTTAGCAATGAGCTCAACTTTCGCTTTATCCACCTCAATTCTATTCCTTGAGATGACGTGACCTAAAACAATACCTTCTTGAACCATGAAATGGCTCTTTTCCCAACTAAGAACAAGGTTTGTTTCACGACATCTTTTAAGCACTAAATTCAAATTTTTGAGGCATGCATCAAATGAAGACCCAAAGACAGAAAAATCATCCATAAAGACCTTAAGATACTCTTCCACCATATCCAAGAAAATTGACATCATACACCTTTGGAATGTTGTGGGAGCATTGCACAAACCGAAAGACATCCGTCTATAAGTAAATGTACCAAAAGGACAAGTAAAAGCGGTTTTCTCTTTGTCTAAGGGGTCAAGGGCTACTTGATTATAACCCAAATAGCCATCAAAAAAGCAATAATATGTTGCCCAGCCAATCTCTCTAGAATTTGATCAATGAATGGTAAAGGGAAATGATCTTTTCTAGTAGCGGCATTTAATTTGCGGTAATCAATACACATACGCCATGAATTGGCGGTACGCTTAGAAATTTCCTCACCTTTTGCATTTTCAACCACCATAATTCCCGATTTCTTGGGAACTACTTGAGTTGGACTCACCCATTTGTATCAAAGATTGGGTAAATGATTTCGGCATCTAAAAGTTTAACAACTTCTTTCTTGACTACCTCCTTCATATTTAGATTAAGTCTTCTTTGAGCATCCCTAAAAGGTTTTGCATCCTCTTCCATAAGTATGCAATGCATGCAAATAGAAGGATCAATTCATTTTAGATCCACCACACTCCATCCTATGGCTTCCTTATTTTCTTTAAGCACACTTAAAATAGCATCTTCTTGATCTTTTTCATGATTAGAGGAAATGATGACCGAACGAATCTCTTTTGGGCCTAGAAAGGACTACTTAAGATTGGAAGGTAGAGTTTTAAGCTCAAGAGTTGGTGGAGAAACTAAAGATGAGACCGGTGGAGTGCTAGAGAGTGGAGGGAGAGGTTCTATTGGGGTTTTCCAAGGTGGAAAATCCAAGCTTGCAACCGATTCCATGAGATTGCTTACTTCATTCATTGATTTTTCATCATCAAACCCACAATTACCATACATTTCAAGAAGACAAGATGCAAGAGGATCCTCGGAGAGGAGAGATGAGAGATTTTCCTTGGTTAGTTATTTCATTACCTTAGTGGGAATAGATTCCTCAACAACCTCATCCAACACATCTATAAGACAAAATTACGCTTGACCATCATATTTCTAAAAGAAAAGTCCATAACCCCAGATCTACAATTAATGGTTGCATTTTCGGTAAGAAGAAATGGCCTTCCCAAGATGATCGGGATGTGGTTAGTAGGGTTGACAACCAGTTCAGTATTGATGAGCGCTGAAAAGTACGTATTTAAACCCCTTAAGCTTAGGCATTCTAGTACCATTATCTATCTTAATTTACCATTTTAGATTAATTTCGTATTATTTCCATTTTTAGGCACTTATCCCGAAAATAAGCTAACTCAGCCAAATAAGAGCTTAATTGAAGCAATTCTGGGATTAAACAAAGAAATGAGCAAAGTGGAGAAAGAAGAAAGCAAATGAAGTGAAAGGTGGAAAGCAGCAAAGTTCGATCGATCCAAGTTCAAGGTTCGATCGAACAATGATCGATCTCAGCACTTCAAGATAGATCCAAGCCTTGACCCAAAAGCATAAAGTCCCAAAAGTTCGATCGATCTAACACCATCATTTGATCAATCGAACACTTTTGTCCCTATTCAAATGATTAATCCTATCCACAACTGTACCACCCACTAACCACTTTTGTCCTTTTTCCTAAAAATATCTCTCAAAATATCTCAGATTTGTCTTTTCCCAAAAAGCTCAACCAGTTGGATCGATCCAGCCTAAGTTCGATAGATCTCAGCCAGTTCGATCGATACAAGTACAAGATTCGATCAATCGAACTTCCTCCAGTACGAAAAAGTTAAAATTACATCTAATTGAAAGTTGTCCTTTATCCAATCATTAGGGAATATTGTGTGCATGACCCCAGCTCATTTTGGGTGTCATTTTGACCTACTTATATAAGGATAAGGATTGCTTCTTACAAAGGGAGCCAATTTGATTTTCATATCATCTCTTGGAGAGCAAGCTTAGAGGAGAAGGAGGCTAGAGACACCATTGGAGTTCTTCATCAACAAGGAGCAGATTTCAACCATGGACTTAGCCCTTGAGGGTTGGAGCAACATCACCATGAGTGGCTAGATATCCTCTTGAGGCTAGAATTAGCCCCAAGAATGCTTTCTATATCTTAATCTTGTGTATTATTGAAGGATTAGAGTTGTAATTAATGTTTTGACACCTTAATATATATAGATCTTGCTTATTCAATGATTTATGTGGTTTAATGCTTCCATTTGATCATTTCATTCTATCCATATGTCTATGTATGCTAAAATAGATGTTCATATGTTTGCCTCTATTTCTTAAGTTATTGATGCATGTCTATATATATTAATGCTATATATTTAGAGATTGTCAACACATTGTGCTTAAAAGAATGCTCTTGTGATTTTCTAGATGGTCCATGCTCATTTCTTGATGGATTATGCCTCTCCCTTAGCTTAATTAGTTTAATTTCATGTCATTAGCTTAATTGTAGTGTAGTGATAGCATAGTTGTTAGATGAGAGGACAATCCATGCTAGTTATTTGATGTTCCATACTTTTGAATGCAAGTAGCATATGTTTCTAACCTTGTGGTGTATTTGGCTTGTGACCTTAATGAAAGGATTAATGACTTGCTAGATATGTTGTGCTTTTCACATGCTATTTAGACAATATATACTTAATTGCTAGATATATTGTGCTTTTCACATGTTGATTAGATAATGTATGCTTAATTGGTCGCCCTTGCTAATTGAATTAACCAAACACACACACACACACCATTATTGCAACATACATTACCCTCATTAGTCACTAGTTGGAAGTGTAGAAAAGCATTGCTTGGTGGTGACCTTTAAACCCCAAGATTTCTCTCTCTCTTACTTACTCTTTGTTACATTCAATTACTTAGTTTAATTTAGTTACTCTCTTGTTTAATTAACCAACCAACCATTTGTTTGATCACTCGACCAACTAACCCTAATTGCGATTCCACAATCAAGTACGACTCCAATCCCTTCCGACGATCCCTACTCACTCTTGCTACTTTAGTAGTAGTGTTGGTAATGGTTTTTATAAATTTAAATTTGACCCAAAAGGCTTTTCTTGAACCGCACATTCACTACATCAATTTGGCGTACAAGGAACGGCTACATCGCATCAGGTATCAAGAACTACAAAATCAATCGGGAAGTAAAACTTATCAACTTTGATGAGTATATCCTCAACCATGCCCCTAGGTGTTTTGACGGATCTATAAGCCAATTGAAGCACCACCGAGGTTGGCTTCAACTCATTCAAGCCTAGTTGGACATACACGAAGCAAGGAATCAAATTAACACTCACTCATAATTCAAGAAGAGCTCTACGAACTTCATGGTTTCCAATCACACATGAAATAGTCAGAGCACCGGGATCTTTAAACTTAGGTGGAGTGTTATGCTGAATGATTGAGCTCACTTGCTCAGTGAGAAACACTTTTTTAGGGCCTTGTCCCTTACTCTTCCTCTTTTGTGTACAAAGATCTTTCAAAAATTTTGCATAAGGCAGAATTTGCCTAATTGCGTCCAAGAGATGAAGATTTATGTTGACTTGCTTAAAGACCTCCATCATGTCATGGATTTTTCCTTCTTGCCTCCCAAAAGGTGAAGTTTCTTTTAAAGCACAAGGGAATGGAGCTTTTGGCTCATAAGACCTTACAACTTGAGAAGACGAAGAAGAGGGTTGTGAGTTCTTAATGGTGACATTCTGTAATACCCCTAATTTTAAAAGGATAGTCTCGGTATTTATTTATTTATTTTTATTATATTTTTTTAATTGTTTAATTGATTATTTGACTAATTGTTTATGTGTTTAATTGAATTAAGTGTTACTTGATTAATTGGCTACTTATTTATGTGTTATTTGTATTTTGTCTAGATGTTATTTGTATTATTTGTTTAATTAGATTGTGTGCTTAAATGATGTATTTGATTAATTGTAAATTAAATGATTAAATGTTTTATTTTATTTTATTTTATGGTTATGGTTAGTGGTAATGGGCTAACTAATTGGGTCCCATGGACTACTTGGATAGGAGGTTGGATGTGTATGGATTATTACCCATAGATAATGTATGTATATATATATATATATATATTATATACATATATAAAACGGAAAGTAATTTATTAATTATTTTTATTGTAACTTGGGTAGTAATATTTAATCTGATGTATATGTTTTATATTTAAATAATAAAAATATACATAGATTTGATACGTGTTATGTTTTAAGTTACTTTAAAATATTATGGTAACTTAAGTATTATTGGAGAATCCATTAATAAATAATGGAATGTGTATAATTTATTTATTTAATAAACATATACATAAATTATATACGTAACATATTTAACTTACCTTTTTAATATATATATATATATAAGAGAAAGTAATTTATTAATTACTTTTATGGTAATTTGGGTAGTAATATTTAATCTGATGTATATGTTTATTTAAATAATAAAAATATACATAGATTTGATACGTGTTATGTTTTAAGTTACTTTATAATATTATGGTAACTTAAATATTATTGGATAATCCATTAATAAATAATGGAATGTGTATAATTTATTTATTTAATAAACATATACATAAATTATATACGTAATATATTTTGCTTACCTTTTTAATATTTTTATTTTCATTTTTTTTTTAGTTGACTTGGATTGGGAAAAGGATTAGGGTTATTTTATTTAGCCTATAAATATATAGCTATAGGTTGTAAAAGGGGGTTAGAAATATTCACGTGATATATACTAGAGAGATAGTGTTAGAGAGGGAAGGAGGAAAAGGAAGGAATGAGGAGAAAAACCCTGTAGAGAGAAGATCAAGGAAGAAGAAGTTTAACTTTCGATCCGAAAGTTTAAGGCAAGTTCTTCTTCTATCTTTTTCCCTTTGATTCGTGTTTCTGTACATGCCTAGGAAATTCAAGGATTTATTAAACACATAAAATTAAATAATTATGCATGTTTAATTGGGTTAAAACATAGGTTTTATGAAATTGGTTCATATCTGTTCTTGTGTTATGAATTGATAAAATGCATGATTTTGATTTGATTTCTTATGTGAATTTTTACATGTTTAAATTATGTATTTTTCATATCTGAGGAATGATGGAACGTAGAAACATGCCTAGGATTCCTGAACATTAAATAGGGACTAGGTTTGGATTTTAATAAATTTAAATAGACTTAATCATAATGATGCTTGCTATTTGAATGTTTTAAACAAACGAATGGATTTAATCTTTTAAAATATTTTAGCAATTGAGATTAAATGTATAGGATGAATTGGATGTAGAGAATCATTATTTAACGGTATAATAAAATATCATCATGTATAAGATTTAGTTTGTGTAAGACATATGATATAGGAAGTTTAAAGAAATAATAAGTCATTCCTATTATGTGATAACTTGATATCATATTTATCATAGTTATTTATGGAATGTTTGATGTATTTCCTTAATTGTTACATCAATTGTTGGATTGTGTGGTTTAATGTACCGGTATGGGACGGTGGCATTCTAGGGATGGATTAACTTACCAGTTAAGTCCTACCTATTTTATATAAGGGAATGGATTAACTAAAATGTTAAGTCCTACTTATATTTAAGTCAGGTCAGCTAAACAAGTTGAATGACTTATGGAGGATTAATTTATTATATAAGGGAATGGATTAACTAAAATGTTAAGTCCTACTTATATTCTAGTCAGGTCAGCTAAACAAGTTGAATGACTTATAGAGGATTAATTTATACTGGATAGGATGGTTACTAGATTTTATATATATAAGTATGGTGCCATGATATGAGCTTGAGTCTCAGGATCAATGGTTAGGGCGCGTATATCGCCAGGGATGTGTAGCTAGATATAGTGTAGTTGTGTACCCTGGTAGGTCTAGGTACTCATGCCCACTATATGTGCGTTTTGCATGTTGCCTACTATTCAGGTTGAGAAAACCCTATAGTCTAGTAAGGTTCCTTTAGTGTGTATATATATATATACGGACTACTAGTTACTGTTGGATTGACTAGGATGTATACGTGTATCGGATCTCTGCTTGGACTATAGAAGAGTAGAACTTGTTTGTGGGCCTGACCCACCATTATTTTTCAGGTGTTCGTCACAAGTAGAGGTTGTTCATGTTGAGCGGGGATCAGTCTACTTCATTCTTCCGATGCTACATAGGAGTTCCTTTATGATTCAGTTTCCTGTTTTAGATTACTGTCATTTGTTTAGTTTGGATTTTCTAAGGATCCACACAGTATGGATTCCCGAGTTGTATTTTGGAGGATCCGTTGTATCAGAAGAGTTTATTAATTAATGAAAATATATTATGAAGTTTATTATTAGATTATCATTTTAGTTTCTTGTCAGCATTTTATTTATTCTTCTTTATTCTTTTGTGCTCTGTGTTCGTTTATTATCAATTTGTTTTGATATCCTCAGGTATTCGGGCGTGGGCCTGGCCAACCCGCATTCGGAAATTCAGGGGTATCACAGTTGGTATCAGAGCACTCCAGGTTCAAGTGTCCTTAGGAGTGTCTTTCGTTATGTGACTTCCGCGTTGCGTCTCTTAAAACTTAGAGCCCATATTAGGATTCGTTGTACTTTATTTACGGTTTGTTAGGAGGAGCTGATGTCAATTATATTCTATAGTCATAGAATGGTTGGCACTAGAAAAAGGATGGGTTCAAGGTGAAAGCAATAAAGACCCAAAGGAGTAGAGGAGTATGTTATCGATTTCGTTGCCAGAAGGCAGAGTTAAGGATTGACGGTTTAGGTTCGCTTGGCGTTACTTTAAAAGTATAAGCCAAGGAAGGATTTAGGTGTACGTGATAAGTCACCGCATATCGGGACCAACATGACTTCAGTTGATCTAAAAAAGGAGATAAGCAAAGAGTATGAGCCGAAGAGGATCCTAATGGAGGAGATTTATGTGTATCCAATAGAGAGGGTACTAAATCTTGAAGAGGGATGATTGCGCTAGGTGATCTGAATTGCTAGTAGTATAGCGAATGTTATTAGTAGAATTGTGGTTGATCAATCTACAAATAATTAAATCTTTCTTATCATCTCTAAAAGAGGTATATAAGAAGTATTGTTCAGGAGTTTGGGGATCGGATGTGTTCTTATCAGAACGAAATACATAATTTTTAAATCACATACAAAAAGGCATTGGTATTATGTTGTGACGTTCTAATTCGATTTATAAAGTCAAGTAAGACAGTGTACATTCCGCATATAAGTAGGATGAGGGTTAAGCCCTTGGTATTTGCTTAGGCAAACATTTGTGTTTTTAAGCTATGTTTTAAAGGATATGTTTCGAGGTTGGATGATTATTTACGAAACTATAAAAGGAAATTTAGAAACAATCTAGTAAGACTGATTTCAAAGGAGACTTTCTTTTCTAGAAAGAACGATGTCCTAAGTAGGAGTATATTTTGTTTTATTGTGTTTATCATACGTGTTTTATTATTATTATTATTTTTTTGTTAATTATTCGGGATTTGGTATGTGGTTTAGTTGGGGACACGAATGTGTGATCAGCCAACTATTGTTTTAATAACATGGAGTAATAGCGCTATTTACGCTAGATTTGTAAGCATACGATCGTAGGATTTGGTAGATACACATAAATTTAACCAATCTATTAGACCTGGACATGTGTTATTATGGTGTGTTTTGGGATGGGATAATTAACCCATCACTACGAGTCAAACAATCTAGAATGATTAATTTGATATACATTACGTTAGGTATGGATTTGTATCATATTACAACGCCATGATATTGGTGGTTGTTAATGTTTCGGTATGCGTGAGGTGGTGGTAAATAAAGATAACTGTAACGCCATGATGATTTATCAGAGATGCTAGATTTGCTGAACATTTTCTTGAAAATTTCAGAAATTATTACCAAGTCGGGAGGAGAATTTAGTACTGGATTAAATACTTATTGGAATAACACCAAGTGAGGATAGGATACTGAATAAATATTCATCAGTAAATTCTTAATTAATAATTTATTCACGAAGGTGTGTCATAGGAACAATTTGCTGGTGTTGCACACAGAGGAGGAAACTAAGTCAATACATTTCCATAAATAAAATGGAATTATTTTTTTAGTCACAATTTGCAACAATTAGCTGTTGCAAGGAAATTGATGACTTATGTAGAGGATGGGAAGATTTTATATTCTTTTGAAGTTAGATAAAGAAGTCGGATTGTCATTAACTTGTCTTAAAGAAGCAGGGTGTGTCAAAGACAAGATGGTGAGACCAAATACTTATATAAAGATGAGGTGCATGGTATGTATGGAAAGGTCATAGTTTGTTGACTTTTATTGAGTTAAAGTCATAGTTAACTATTGATAAATTGAATTACCGATTGATTTTTAATATCGGCAAGTTTATCAAGGATCAGTGGTGGATAGATTTAGTTACAGAATTCGCTTTTGAAGATGCTCCAATTTAAACAATGGGTACAGACGAAAGCTGGTGGTACCGGACAAACGGTACTTTCTGTAGACAAATTTGATAGAGGATGCAAGGATTGAGTTTCACAACTCTTAGTTCTTTATTCACCCTAGTAGAAACATGATGCTTCACAGTATGAAGCAGATGTTTGGAGGACAGGCAGGAAGAGGAATATAGTGTTTTTTCTCTAAATCTAATATTTATTAAATAGTAGAGATGGACCATCAGAGATCACTGGATTCTTGCAGCTATTTTCTATACTGAAGTGGAAATGACAGAGTATTTTCACGGATTTAGTTGAAGGATTGCTGATTTGATGCAAGGGTCAGGATTCTAGATGGGATATTGGTTGACTGATAAAATTAAATCAGTTTCATTTTGTCTATTTTGATCGAGCTGGTAAGATATCAGTTCATACGAATATAACGGATCATGAGACGGCTTAGATGGATGCAAAGTGTTAATAATAACACTTGTTATTACCAAGGTAGTTCAGGAGGTCAATTTTGAATATCGGAGCTGACCCTAGAGAAGGTGTTACCTTACTCAGATGGAGTTTAAGGTACTGGAGGAGGAGTTAGTAGTTTCTATAAATAGTGATATGACTGTCGGGCGACTGAGATGGAAATTTATAATTTTTCTTGGTACACCCAGACGGTTAGAAGGTACATCACGACATCAAATGTCAGTTTTGGTGAACAGGTACGGATAGGGACGTGTATATAATTGCCCTAAGTGTAAAACCTGCTACAAAGGTAGAAAGTTGATCATTAGATATCATAGGAATCTTTAGCCACTTCCTATAACAAATATGGAAGTTGAACTAAACAGGAGTGATAGTTGGTGGGAAGGATCGACATTGATTTGGAATTTCAATTTTCTATATGGAATCCAAGTGGTGGATTGAGAAAGATCGCTTGAGGACATAAATTTGAGTGATGCTTATTTTAGAACTTCATAGTAGTTCTATAGTTCAGTGATAGTGGTGTTATAGCATATGGATGTCCATATTAGTGGATGCAAAGTGCTATTTCGAATGAGCTTTATGAAGATTTTGGAGCAGCAGCTCTACTTTATATCTATAGACGGAGGACTTAATTGAGAGATTAAATTAGACCATAAAGGATATATTTGAGGCGTATATCCTAGATTTTCATGGACAGTTGGAAGTGTTTACTTCACTTGTCGGAATTTTGTCTGCGATATTGTTGGCACAAGGAGGTTAGTGTGACATCTTTGGAGGTTTTGTATCTTTCACAATGCATACCCCTCATTTGTTGGTTGGAAATGGAAGTAAGGGTTGTACAATCAGACCTTGATTTCATTTTAAAATATGCCGGAAAGAGATACTTCCCTTTGTATTGAACTGCGCGCGGTTGGGAGGCGACAGTGGGATGTTGTAAATAGTTGAACTCGTATACTAAAGTTTTTTTATCAGGGAGTAGTTTGCTCGTTCTGTTTTCCAAGTAGGAAGAAAGGCGATTTTTGGAGAAAGGTCAATTTTACTTATTACATTGGTTTTTGGAGAGGATTGTGTTTCGCAATTAAGGCAGTTGCCTCTAAATTAGCGTTACCAAATTATTAGCGCTGGGTGCATAGGAGTTTATGCGTATATTCTATGGCACTTGGAGGTATGTAGATCATTCCCTTGTCAAAATGGGAGGATTACGTTGTTGTTTGATACAACCTATGCATTGTATGATTATTGTATTTCTTAAAATATAGAAACCTGTATACCACTTGGTATATTGGAGTTAAGTGGAGCCCTTATAGTGAGGTTGTGTGCTGTGGGCGGGTGCTAGTTACCGTCGATGCTACCTTACTAACGAGTAAGTGTGGACGGACACTAGGAATTGTCATTGCTATCACACATTTGAGTACGTCGTGGGCGGGTTCTGGTCGCTATCCGTACTGCTATGTCATCTTTGTTTAGTACTTTGATTTGATTCATGGATATCTTGGAGTTCTGTTGGTGGTTGTTTTTGGTTCCTTATGATGGTTCGTCAGGAGAGGTGCTTTCGATTGTTGTCTTCCGTTCCCTCGTCTGGCCTTAAGTTCTGTGTGTGAGTTTCGACTTGTGGTGTGGCCATGTGATCACTTTTCCTTTGAGGGGTTGTCCTGTCGTAAGCACGTGGGTGCGAATGACATGGGGTTGTACGTTGTCTTCAGTTTTGGGATTGCTTTCGTAGCATGTTGTAAGGGATACTCAGAGATGTACTCCGTAGTTATCCTGGTTTCGCCTTTTTGTTTTGTTGGGGCTAGATTTCGGGGACAAAATCCCTTTAAGGTGGGAAGGTTGTAATGACCCGGTCATTTTTTTTCCTTTTCTTTTTCTCAGATTTTAACGGATATTTTTTTCCCGTTGTCTTTTCCTTTTTGGGTTCGGTTTTTCATCACTTAATGTCGTCTCGAGTGCTCTGGAATGATTTCCGAGACTCTTTTCCTTGGATTGACAACTTCCTTTAAGGATTGTGTCATTTCCATATTTTATTTTTCTGAACACTATTCACATTTTGTCTTTTTCTCATTTATCCTTTTTCCTTGCACAACCTCACTTTTGTGCTCGAATTTGATTCCAGTTTTGCATGCATTCATGATATTTGATTTCCATGATAGTGGTATTTTTACTTTTCAAGAAAAGCATGTTGATTGCTTACTTCTTTCATAAAGGGGCATTAATGCATACTTTAGTGTAATTATTCTTAACTTGTGGGATTTTAGTGTAATTAAATAAAGTAATTATTTTTCATCTTGGGGACCATTTTGTAATTAAATTTGGAAGATATTTTCAAAAAGGACCTTTTTGTAATTTTTGAAAAGTGTGACAAGTGTCATACTCTCATTGGTCCACTTGTTGATATTTGTGTGGAAACACTTTAATGCATTGGATGATGACATTTGAAGGGTGAGGATTCACCCACTTGTTGGCCTAGGATTGGTGCATTTGTTGGCTTGGATGGTTGACAAGTGTAGGTGTGGGATTAAGCCTAGGAAAGAGCCATGGATTGGTGACAAATGTAGGTTCACAATTTAGTCTTGCAAATATCTTTGGGCCACTTTGGGATTATGGTTTTAAAGGAGGGTTTTTGTGCAATTGACCATAGATGTGTGTGTTGACCATAGTGTAAGAGCACATAGTGAGTGGAGGATTTTTATTTCCTCCACTCACACTTAACCACATTATTTCATTCTCTTCCTTACAAGAAAACCCTAGCCTCCATGGATGGAACTTGAAGCCTTAGGCATTGACCTTGATCTTTGAGGCCCTTCCACTTACTTTAAACCATAAAGCTTGGAATGCTTTTTGTTCCCCTCATCCTCCTCTTCAAAATCCTTGAAGGATCTAACCTAACTCCTAGTTTTGCTTTGGTATCTAGAGATTCAATTCTCTAGTGAGGTATTGATCTATTATTTTGAAGTATTTTTATGTCATTATTGAGTGTTTTACATGCATGGAAGAAAAGGACTTGTATTTTGCCCTTAAACTGTTTTAACTTGAAATTTATCTTGTCAAATTAAATATAGATTATGAAAATATACTCAATTATCTTTCATTTAGTTTTGGTTTCATGTAATTTGGATTTAAAATGAATTAGTTATGAATTTTTGAAGTTGCAAGCTAGTTGCTGGAAATTTGAAGCTTTTCTTTTTTGGTCCGGAAATGAATTTTTATATGGAGCTGTGGTACTTCAATTGCCTTCAAATTTTTACTGGAACTTCCCCCATGGGTTTTACAATACTCAGAATTTTTGCACGATTTTAGAGCATTTCTAAATTTTTTTTTAAAATCCGAAACTATCTGTTGTCCATGTTTTTATTGCAGCTGGAAAACATATTTTTAGATGATTTATTTCACTAACCTTTTGACATTGGATCATGGCTTAAATTTCCAGTTTTACACTATCATATGTTTACTTCCAAAATAAATTAGGTTTGCCCAATTTTGATGTCAAATGAATTTTTCATGAATTTTCAAAGTTGGAAGCTACAGGCTGAAAATGTGTTTTCTGGGCAGAATTTGTTTCAATGTTGTGGGTCAAAACTGTTTCAATTGGAAAAATATTTTGTTAAACTAAATTGATATTATCAAATTACAGTGTTTAAGCTTTCATTGGGGTTTGGATTCATTCAATTTGGGTTAGAATTGAATTTTTTATGAATTTTACAAGTTGAAGGTAGCAAGCTGAAAAATCTGTTTTGCGGACTGAAAATTTGGGGCGATTTCATTTCAGTGGTAATTGGGATTTTCATTCCAATTAAGGTAGGGAATGTTTTAGGATTGTTTGTGTGTTGTATTGTGTATTTGCAATGATTATACAACATATATGTATGCCTTGTATCAAATCTAGAAAGTTAGTAATTTTTATTTCTTTGTATAAGATTTAAAATTTATGATGATGTATAACTTTGATTTGAATTGTAACATGCTAGGAAATTATGCTTAGATATATTAGTTAACATATATTAAATTTGGATCATTTGATTAAGAATTACAACTTTTATTTAATATTTATCTTTAGTGAAAGTTTAATTCACATGGTTGTATCAAGAATTAAATCAAGTTGTAATATGGTATTTAAATAGGCCTTGGCATGTTCTCTAACATAGATTAAATTAAGGGCATTTGGAATTGTTTAAAAACCTAGAGGAAATTAATTAATTAGCTTGATTAATTTTGTTTTATGTGTTTTAATCACTTAACTTGTCATTTGATGTTATATATATGATGACCATGACATGTCTTTCACTATATATTAAATTGAGGTTATTTGGATTAACTTGAAATTTAGAGAATTTAACTATTTATGTTTAATTAAATTCTACTTTATTACTCCATGGAATTAATTGCATTTTGGAAGTTGTTTCTATATTTAAATCATGCTTTTGAATTTGATGTATGTTCACTTGATTACTTTTGAGTATTGGATAACATAGTTGTTACTTTTATATTCATGAGAATATGTTTTTCCTTATTGAATATATTGTTGCTATGTGTAAGGAATTGCACACTTTGTATTTGACATCTTACATGCCATAGTAGTTGTGAATTTTGAGCATGTATTGTATAAGTTTCTAAAATTTGGATTGTGCTTGGTAAATAGTTGATATATTATATATACATGTCGATATATATACGTTATTGCACAATTTTTTGATTTTGGAAACTTGGAGATGTCGTTGTTTGGCTACGACTAGGACTAGTACGGGGGATTGTCCCTCTATATAGTCTAGTACGCACATAGGGAGGTTACCCATGGGCTAGTAACCCTAAAGTAACTATGTTGTCGGTCTAATCCGGCATGACGTCCGAGTATCCACTTTGTTTGATTTCGTATTTCATTTCAAGTTGATAACTAGATGATATCGTAACTTGTTGTTCTTTATTTGATTTCCTATTTTGAGCTTAAGATGTAGCTTTGTGCAAGCATGATTCATGCGTTGTATTGGAAGTTCCATTGTTGGTTAAATTGCATCGATATCATAATTTGTGTTTTGATGTTCAACTGTAGTTTAGGAATGACCTTATAGATTCATTTTGAACATAGACGTTAGGTGGCATGACCTACACTTGTTTTCGTATTTTAGATTTCAAGTTGAAGACTTTGAGAATCTATATCTTGTTGCCTTGTATAAAATGTTTCTATATTGTTTGAATTGCATGAACAATGTGATTATGATAGAAATGATCTAGGTAGCTCAGGATGCTCCCTGGGTCTCATCTTGACATAGACGTTATGTGGCATGAGCCCCTTTAACATGTTTCACCATAAGGTGATAAAATTGTAAAATGCTAGGTCAATGCATGCTCATCTCCTACGAGTAGCTTTATGTTACTCACCTCTACGATACTAGGGCATATTTCAGGTACAGGACTCAGGATTTGAAGATTCCATTGCTCTTTGGATGGCTTACAGTTTCTAAGTTTCTATTTTATGCAAGTGTTAGCATATGATGCCTCTTTGTAGCCCTATTTGTTTAAACTTGTATTCGTTGATTCATATATGTAAAGTGTACATAAGTACTCTCTTTTCAATGTATTTAACATGTATGAGATGAGGCCAGAGGCCAATGGCATATATCTCATTTTCTATGCACTTTGGTTTTCAAAGTTTATTATGAAAATATTGAAAAATGTTAGGTCATTACTTCATAACTTTCGTATCGGGTGTTGGAATTTCATATCTTTTCTGCCCGAACTCAGAATCAGACGATTCTTGTGTCTAATTTTATTCATTTTTCGTTGTCCTTCCAATGGTGTGCACGGTGGTACCCTTTTCAGTGAGAAATCACCATTTTGCCCTTAGTTCATCTCTTTTCGGGTTAAGCATTCTTGCTTCATTTGCTTGGCTCATTTGAGTTCCGTGGCTTCGTGGAGAGTCATTTTCGGGCCTTAGGGATGACGTACATCTCTTGAGGTCATTTGGTTTCTTTCGCTTCCGCATTTCGGGTTCGTTATCGGGTCAACTTCCGGTTCATCACTAATGCACCAGGTTGAGAAATTCGGGTCGTTACACTTATGTTTTCCAAAATATGAACCTTCACATGAAGCATCCACTATACCCTTATGGGCATCGGATAAGCTCTCGTAGAAGTATTGAACTACTTACCATTTTGGAATGCTATGATGTGGGCACTTCCTAAACAATTCATTCAACCTCTCCCACACTTCTTGAAAAAGCTCTCCCTCACCTAAAGAAAATTCACGAATAGATTCTCGCATGGTATTCATTCTAGAGGCGGGGTAATACTTATTTAGGAATTCATTTTGTAATTGAGCCCATGATGTAATAGCATTAACCCCCAAATTGTTGAACCAATATTTAGCTTTTTCTTTAAGGGTGAAAGGGAAAAGTTTCAACGTCAACACTTCTTCGGGCATATCCGTGAATTTTACGGTGGAGCACACCTCAAGAAACTCATCCAAATGGTTGTAAGGTTCTTCATTGTTTAACCCATAGAAAATGGGACACATTTGGATAGTTGAGGGCTTGATCTCATAGTGATTAGCCCTAAAATCCGGCAATTGTATGCATGTAGGTGCATTGTAAACACTGGGGGTATAATGATCACGATGGACCAATGGAGGGTTTGGAGCTTGAATTCCAGGAGGAAATAGATCTGGATGAAGTTGGTGACCTACATTGGGATCTTGGTATCTAAGATTTGCATTTTGGTCGTCTATTGGAGTGATGATTAAGAGCGGAAAAGATTTCACGAGGAATAGTCAACACACCCACACTTTAATCAACAACAAACCTCCACATACATTGTTCCCATACTCCCGTGCTTTTAACAATGCAAGAAATTAAACTAATGGCCTCCACATGGGCAGATGATCAATTAAGTAGAAGAGTTAAGAAATGCTCACAAAGGTCATGCTTTTTGTTTCCTTCTCTTTTTTTTATATATACTTTCTTGCTTGCTTTTTATGCTTGCTTCAAGACTCAATGCTTGCTTTCCTTTGACTCCAAGTACCTAACCAATGAGAATCAAGTGAGAAAGAAAATAAAATAAAGTAAAAACAAGGATCAAAAGAGTACTAATTTCTATTCAATTTTAAATACGACATTGTTAATCCCCGACAACGGTGCCAAAAACGTGGTGTGCTCGGAGCGGAGTGCTCAAAATAGTGTAAAAAGTATGAGTGTGTGAAGTGGCCACCACATTTAAAAATTTATAAAAACCACTTAACACTTATACTATGTAGTATGAAGTGAGAAGGGATCGTCCCAAGGGATTTGCAAGGTATTCGGAATCAAAGTTGGATTAGTAGGTCGAATGATCAAAGAGAGGGTTGGTTGATTTAATTAACTACTATTAAATTGAAACATGTGATGTAAACAAGCTAGAATTACCGCTAAGCTCTTCTTCTAAACCACTAGTTCTTAACAAATTTGGGGAAATTAAATGTTGTAAACCAAGTGTGTGCCAACAATTGAAACAATGAGCATGGATGACTAAACAAGTGTGAATTGTCTACTTAGACTAACGTGTAGCACAACCCATCAAGCTAAGCCATTAACCATTCAATAAACCCACAATTAATGTACACAAAAATCTAGAGAAATGTACATCACGTGACAATAAGTATGAATCATCAAATACAAGCATGGATTGTCGACCTATCTAGGAAATAAAATACAATTACACTAATGACATGAAAATTAAGCTAATTAACTAAGGGTGTGGAATAACCCATCAAGCATAAGTATAACCCATCAAATCAATCACAAGTGTAAACAATAAACACTATGCATGACCGTCACTAGATTCACAATTCAAACACACATAGACATGTATTAAATTAGTAGAATCTAATGTAGAGACATAACCATCCATTTCATCACACATAGACATGTAAATAAAATTGGAAGATTAATTAGAAGAATTAAATCATCAAAATCACAAGATTTATTAAATCACAAGATCAATAGATTAGTTACAACAAAAATCCCCAATTGAATCAAGAGTCTAGGGTTTAAAAGGCAAGCCTAGGGTCTTTTCCAAGCCCCAAAAGGAGGATTTAGCCACTCATGGATGTTGTCTTGCAACCCTTAAGGATTATCTTCATGGTTAAGTTTATCTTCTTCTCCTTTCTTGCCTATTCTTTTGCTCCAAAAACCCTAATCTAGAGAGAGAAAATTATATCTAAACTATGAACAACAATAGCTAAAAGTTGGGGACCCTAACAAAAATGGTCCAATTTGATTTAAATACAAGCCTCTTTGTGTAGGCAACAAGTCAGAAAATAGCCATTTCATTGGTCTAATCCCGCAGGCAAAAGTTAAGTGGAGTTCGCGCACACTTGGGAATTAAACAGTTTATTGCCAGTAGGGGCTCCGATAGATCGAAGGAGACTTTGATGGATCGAAGATAACTTCGATCAATTGAAGATGACATGGCAAGAAAATATCTTCTGTTAGCCTTATCCTTTGCTGAGCTGGCACTGACGTGGCACTTCGATGGATCGAAAAGGCTGCGATCGATCGTGGAGGAATCTTCGATCGATCGAAGGTACTCCAGTGCACTTTTTCTAACTTTTTTCGGATTCTGTTCTTGACTTCAAAGAAGGCTTAATAAACTATTTTTTAACTTGTTTGAACCTTATTGACCTGAAATCGACAAAAACAAGAATTAGAACTAAAACGAGAAAGTAAAATAGATAAATGAACTAAAATACCCTAACTTAGGTGCTAAAATGTGAAACATTTGAGCACTTATCACATATCATTGTGTGGCATCAAGGATCCACATAATATATATCATTTTTGTGCTCTTTGTATGGTGTATTTACTTTTCTGTTCTGTTTTGTGATTGTTGTTAGGCTCACTGTGTTTGTCGTAAAAGACTCTTATATTAATAGAGATTTGAACCAAAACCGCAATAGGTTGAGATATACTATAAGAGTCGCGTATACAATTGCTCCCTATCATCGTTATGACATTTAACTCAACCATGAAAAAAGTATAGATTTTTTTATTAATTAATAATTACTTTTGATTTGTTCAGCGAAGCCTTTAGGATCCTATGACCAACTATTTGTGTAATTATGTAATTAATAGTTAGAGGGTTATATTATCAATATTTGCATAAATGTTACTTGTATTTATTTGTATTAATTATGGTTGATCACAAAGTAAATTCGAAGGCCTTCAGGTATTTTTATTATTATCGAACTCGAAATAATCAATGGACCAAAATATATAAATTAATTAGGTGGTCTGATTGATGGCTTTAATTATCCAATAACAAATTAGGCATAGAGGGGTCAAATTACAACATTGACTTAGTGGTTTATTTTTACTATCCGATTGGAGTGCAATTAATTTATTTTAGTGGAGTAAAAATTAATTTATGAATTAGTTGAACTAAGTATTTAATAGTTAGACTAGGTTAATTATTAATTTATTAGAGCCAAAATGTTAGTAAGTCCAATGGATTCTCAACTATAGCCCAATATTGATGTGGAAGCCCATTAGATTGGAGATAACATTGTTATTATGGAGATTGAAAATTCATAATTCTAATCCATGTTCCTATATATACTAGGCCATATGATAAGAATAAGCTTTGGGGCACTATTAGTGTAATACACTTTTTCTCTCCAGAATTAAAGTTTTGTGCTCTCATCTCTTGAAGTTCCCACAAACTTGAATCCCAAGGTCATCAATAAAGGTATATGGTTGATTTCTAAAGGCAAGACTACCAAAAGAAAGGTGGTACTCTAAGGAAGAAAGAGCTAGGATCTAAAGTGGTCTTCACAAGAGAGAACATTCCCTTGGTGGATAGATCTAAAGACTTTCTCAAGTCTTGATGTGAGTATTCTATCTCTATGCATATGATACATCATTTTCTTCTTGCATGAAAATGGCCCAATCAACGTCAAGTAATGAAAACAAATACATCTTACATAACTCATGAAAACAAGGATCGATTTGGTAACAGTATGAAATAATAAGAAATGTAATTCAGATCAAAAAAAAAAAAAAAAAAATTTTGTGAGATATTAGAGTGAACTAACTTTACACGATAGTAATTTTCAAAAGCCATCAGGCGAGATGGCTATTGTCGTGGTCTATATATTCTGTCACATACGTTATGATCTAGTAGTAAAAAACACTCCTTCCTATTCTAATCTCATTGCTTTACTCCACACTACTACTTTTCTCATAAAAAAACGTTATTCTATTTGAGTGTCGTGTGTGCGTGTGTGTGTGTAATATACTTATATGTTAGTACATTGATTAATTAGAGGAACAAAAATTGAGTGACCTAGAAAATTTTGAAGAATCATATTTTCTCATTTCAGGTGAGATCACTTCTTTATTATTTTTTATTCAACAATTATTTACTGTGACACTGCTCTCTGCATTCAAAAAATTGATTTGATTTGCATGAAACTAGTATTATATATATAAAGTATTCAATTAGATTTTCTTTGAATGAATAATCTTAACTGTTTTAAATTACTTTTATGTACGGCCATATTGCTTGGCTTTATCCTCGAGTCTTAACATTCTTGTTTTTAGCAATCTCGCAGATTTCTTGTTTTTTGGCACTGTGAAGGTACGTTTGGGAACAAAAAATAATAATTTAATGTGGTGCAACTAACCAAACTTCCCAAGTGAGAGATTCAACCATGACAAAAATAGTGCCAGTGGATGAACTTGTCAATATCAATTTTAATTTTTATAAAATAATTTTCAAATTTACAATGTTAAAGCTGAACTGTGTTCTATTTTCAATATTTTTTGGTGGAGGGAGGGTTGTAAATAAAAACTTTTGTGTAATAACATGACAAAGAACGGAGGAGAAAAGTTTTCCGGCAGCATTTATATGGAAAGCCAAAAAGGTCCGGTGAGAGAAACTGTGTGATTGTTTTAGGATTAATGACTATTTTATATTTTATAAACTTTAAAGGCATTAGCACCAGATATAGTTCATGATCTCCTTAACTATAAAAAAATGCTGCCTAATACAAAATATAAAAAATACTGGACGATGATTTTTAGGAACTACCAAAAAAACAGGAGAGATTTTGACTTCCGCAAGAAAAACTCCTCACTTAAAAGTTCCATCGATCTAATTGAAGCTTGGCTTCAGCCATGTCTTTCTGTGCCTTCTTCCTCCGGTAAAATATTGGACAATCCCGACTGAAAAAACATATAACATCCTTAATAATCAAAAAAGTGTGATCTAGTAGGTTTGTAAATTGAATGTAATGTCTTTCTGGAATGACTGCAATTTCATGCTAGTAGGTTGTGAATAAATTCTAAGATATGAAATAAGGTTGACTTAGATAAAACCTGGTACAGAGCACATCCTGATGAAGAGAGCCTTGGCATTCCTGGCACTGCGTCCATAACCTCCCAAAAAGCTTCTCCAACTCAGACACTGCATTTGGACAATAATTATTTCTTTTCCGTCTCTGTGAAAAGGCTCATTTGTGTTCCAGCATACTTTTAGAGTTAATGAACACAAAAAGAAACCCAGAAACAAAAAGAAGTTTGCATACCGTTGGCTACTGTTTTGCAATAAAGTTCAGCTTCTCTTCCCTTGCAGTGGGAGCAGAGAGTTCGATCAGAATTACTGGGACCAAAAACAACACTGTTACTTAAGAATCCTATTTGATTGAGGAATCGGTGGTTTTCCTATGAGGTACAAAATAGATATGCATGGATGACCTGTTGTTGTTGTGAGCATAATTAAAACAGTAATGCTAAAAATCATTAATATTTACAAAAAGATATTGTGGGCCCATTAAACTTATCACAATACATGGATTTTCTTAGAGACTCCATAAATTAGGGTCCCACCAGGTTTCATTTAGTTCCATTAATGTACTTCAATTTTTCTTTTTTCTTTTTCTTTATTTATGTATTTATTTTTTATAAGTATCATAAAAGGGTGCTCGACCGGGGAGCGCATCCAAAAAGAACTGCACAAGGGCCAAATAGGGCCCTAACCACTCAACTTATCCACTAGATTTACAATTTCTCCCCCGAAGCCAAAAATACAGAGCGCTAAGGATAGAGAACTTAAGCACCCCAATAGGAGTTTCCACTCCCTCAACGGATCTCCTATTTTTCCCCTCCACAAAGACCACCATAACACAAAGGAAAGCACTTTAATATTATACACAAATTAATGGGATCCTGACTTAATAGATCTCCTTTCAATTCACATGGTTGATGTCATGATATGCAAAGATGAGGGTAGGTGGGGCTACCAATTTTTTTGATGTGTATCATGAAAAAATTTCATGTTATAATTTTCTTAAAAAAAAATTAAAAAATTGTACAGGGAAAAACACAAGAATATGATTTTTTGGTGAACCACTCAATTGACACTAGATTAACCTCGGTATAATTTCTTTAAAATGGACCATCAAGACATCTTTTAGCATATGTTGGACAATCTAATCAGTGGCATTTCTAGAAACCCTACATTGATTCGAGTTCCGGCACTCTTGAAAACCAAAATAGTTAGCCGAAGAGAAAAGGCAGCAGAGTGGATGCCCAGATCATGTAACCAGCTTGTCAAACGAGAAAATAATCATTACAAAACAACCGCGAGTCTTCTTTTTTCCTTTTGGCAATTCAACAGCTGTACAAATCAAATTAACATGAAGGAGGTAATCTTAATATATCACCTACCAAAACCAGGCATAACAAACTTGTCCCCTTGATAACATTAAAAAAGTACCAACTGTTAGGTCATTGAGTCATGTGTTGGCAAATTCCTAACCAAAAGTTGGGTTGTAAGTTATGATATATATCTTGAGTCCAGTAAGCTTCAATCGAATGCTAAATCGATCCAAGTATTGATCAAACTACCAAAGCAATGCCAAGAGTGTTTAGTGGTGCTCGATTGAAGTATCTATCGATCAAAGCAATGGCAGTAGTGTTCGATTGATGTCTTGATCGATCGAATCAATGCAATATATTTTAGGAAAATCTCTTTAAACATAATTTTAAATATAAATCTTCCTATTTTACATAGGAACCCTTTCAAACCTCCCTACTTATTTTATGTCACTTTTTCCGATGCCTAAGACAGTGCTCCAAAGGCTTGATACAATTCAGAAATTTTTTTTGTGGGGTGGCGTGGGGGATGAGTTCAAATACCATTTAGTGAACTGGGAGAGAGTCTATACCCCTATTTCAAAGGGAGGTTTGGGGATCCGAAGGTTGGATATGTTTAATAAGGCCTTGTTGGGCAAGTGGCTATGGAGATTTGGGGGAGAGAGGACATAACTATGGAGGCAGGTTGACTCTTGTCAATTCGGGGAGGGAGATGGAGGGTGGCTTTCTAGGGAGGTGAGAGCTCCCGTGGGTATAGGATCTTGAAAACTCATTTGGAAGGGCTGGGATGAGTTTTCCGAATGCATCCGGTTCAAAGTTAGGAGTGGGAGGCACGTCAGATTTTGGGAGGATTGATGGTGTGGGGCTGTGCTGGCTTGTAGATTTCCTCGTCTTTTCAGGATTGCTGTGAATAAGCATGTTGTAGTTGCTGACTGTTATCGGCTTGATAATGGAAGGGTGACTTGGGATGTGCAGTTTCGCAGAGAGTTGCATGATTGGGAGCTTTTGGAGATTTCAAATTTTCTTACTCTAATTTACAACCAGGTGGTGGAGGGTGTGGGTATGGATATGATGGTGTGGGAGGGGTCATTGAGAGGGGTGTTTGAGGTTAGATCTTTCTACCAAAGTCTTATGGAGACCCCTGGCCTTTCCTTCCCTTAAAGAGCTATTTGGAGGACTAAAGCCCCCTTGAAGGTGGCTTTCTTTGCATGGTCAGCTGCCCTTGGAAGTATCCTCACTCTCGACAACCTCTGAAGAAGACGCCGGGTTGTAGTGAACTGGTGTTGCATGTGTAAGAAGTCAGGGGAATCTGTGAACCACCTTCTGATTTATTGCCCTATGGTGAGGGACATTTGGGCTATGTTCTTGCCTGCCTTTGGTGTGGCTTGGGTGTTCCCTGAGTCCACAGTTGATTTGCTTGAGGCTTGAAAAGGGTGTATAGTGGAGAGCCGAGTCAGAGATGCTTGGAGGGCCACTCCCCTCTGTATTTGGTGGGGCTTGTGGCGTGAGAGAAATAGGATATCCTTTGAGGGGGAGGAGTCTCCTATTTGGTCTCTCAAATACAATATTTTGTCGTCTTTATTCTTTTGGGTAAATGGGCGAAATTGTATCTCCTTGGATAGTCTTTTGAATTTTGTTGATAGTTTAAAGATGTAATGTCGCTGGTAGCGGCTTTTTGTTCTCTTGGGAGCCCACCCAAACCCAACCCCCCCCCCCCCCCCCCCCCCCCCCCGAGTGCCTTCAATGAATTTACTTATTTTAAAAAATAAAAAAAAAACCCAGAAGATATCTTTTAGGTCTTTTTAACTCTACATATTTTTTTAGAGAATTTATATCTTTCAAAGCAAGGATCAGAATAAAAACTCTACCAGATAAAGCATCAACTAGGTGGTTCGTAAACAATTAGTTGAATGGACGTGACCAGTCATTGGAGATCAAAGTACCAAAGGAAGTGCGAACTGCACGAGGAGAGAGTTCGTTGACTGCCAACAACTGATTGTCTGGCAAAAGTATGTGACAAGGGTATGAGGGGATTCTTAGTTTAGAGTTTGGTTAACCCAATTGTACACATTTCTTCATAATGGATTTGACCAACCTGAACTATGCCCCCTGGTTTTTCCCTTTCTAGGTGGAAAACATAAAGAATCTTGTGCTCTACATTGCTATGTTTATTGCTTTATGTGTTTGTGATTGAAATTTAGATACATGGATAACTAATCAAATAGAAAATTGATCAAAGCAGTAACAAAAATTTGAAAAGTTATAATTCACAAATTAATAGCCATATATAATATCCACTCCGATGTAGGTCTAATTGAACTACATGCTCTTACATATTGATCCTGAATCCTTCAACTGGTATCAGAGCATGTCGGTGTGGATACCTCAAAAACTAATGTCAGAAAATGCATAGGAACTTTATGACTACGAAAGATTTCAAGTTCCTCAATTTTCAGTGAGACCACCAGGACATGAAAAAAAATGCAAGGATGTTCCCTTTAAATTAGTTAGACAAATTCCACCAACTCCAGAACATCATCAACACCAAGAAGCAGCTGCTGGAACTGCAGAAGCAGTAATGAGAGCTGCATAAGCACTCTCATCAGCACCTTCTTCCCGACACCCACAGTTTGCAGCAAAGAAAAATGTCCAGCAAGTAGCCTCAGACTAATAATTTCAAAAGTAGGGGACCTCATGAAGTACTTAGAAATGTCTTATGCAATTAATTAACCCTGGTAGCCTACATCACCCAAGAATGCTTGGAATTAAGAACCATCTTCCTAAAGTTTTTGTGGAAAAACAGATCACCAGAAAATCTGGGATTCTAGGCGCAGTTGACCCCAGGATTCGGATCCAATTTATTCAGAATTATTCCCTGAATAAATTGGAATGATTCCTTCCCAATTTAGTCTCTGATTCCAGCTGTTTGTACAGCTGCAAATCTTTGACTTTGTACATTAATTTCTTTCCTTATTTATAGCCTAGAGTGTAGCTGTCCTTTCTTGTATATATAGGCCTTGTACAATCTGTAAAGGATGAAGGAAATATAGAATTCCCTATTCAAAAACTTTCCTCACGGTATTAGAGCCTCCTTTGGGTTCTGGGTTCATTTTCTTCTAAATCAGTTGGCCTTCATTACTGGCTAACTTCCTTCGACCACCATGTCTGAAGCAACCTCTGTCAGTGCTTCGGAAAAGATTTCTAGTGGGAAATCCTAAGGGCCTATAGAAAGTCCTACCATTCAGATTACTACCCACAAACTCAATGGCCAAAATTTTCTTCACTGGTGTCAGTTCGTGAAGTTTTTCATCAAAGGCAGAGGGAAGATGGGATTGCTGGATGGATCAAAGAAGGCGCCCAAACCAGAGGAACCTGGTTTTGAAGCGTGGGATGCTGAAAACTGTATGATTTTGTCTTGGCTCATTAACTCGATGGAGCCAGAAATAAGTCAGAGTTTCATGTTTTTTTCTACTGCGCAAGAGATTTGGGAGGCTGTCGATCTCACTTATTCGGACAAGGATCTCACTTACAGTTGTTTGACTTCAGGCGTAAGATCCATGAATCAAAAGAAGGTACGCAAAGTGTGACTGTTTATTTCAATGGAATGAGTCGTCTTTGGCAAGAAATGGACCTGTATCTGGACCATGATGGAAGAATGTGGAGGACAGCATGAAATATAAGATGATTCTTGAGAGAGACAGAGTGTTTGATTTTCTTGCTGGATTAAATGTTGACTACGATCAGGTTAAAGGAAGATTGCTTGAAAGGAAACCAGTTCCATCTGTTAGAGAGGTCTTTGCTGAAGTTAGAAGGGAAGGATCAAGACTGGCTGTGATGATGAATGGCTCAAATAACTCGGGTAATGAGAACTCAGCCATGGTTGTGAAAATCGAGAATGCCTTTCTTGGAGCAAAGCGAACCAGTAAGAGAAATGAGGACAAAGACAGACTATGGTGTGACTATTGCAACAAGCCATGCCATGCAAGAGATCATTGCTGGAAGCTTCATGGGAAACCGCAAGGCATTGGACAAGGAACCAGGCCTGGCAGCAACAACAACCAATCCAGCCAGCTCAACCGAGGTTATCAGGTAGCAGCTGACAACCTGAAGACTCAAAATGTGCAGAAAGGCTCGGAGACTACTGTTTTCAGCAAAGAACAGTTAGATTATCTTCATAAATTCATGAGCCAACTAAGTACTAATCTACACCTTCCTCTTCAGCTAATATAGCACAAGCAGGAACTTTCTCACTGCTTTACACACAGAAACTTCAAAAACCAACCCTTGGATCATAGATTACAGGGCTTCACACCACATGATAGGTAAAGAAAAATACCTCTGAGTGAAGAAAGGAGAGGAAAAGGGTTTTCAGAAATATGGATTTCTTCTATATCAATCGATGATGGTGATGATACACTTATACACATATTACAAGTCAGAATTATACAAAAGGAAAGGTGATATGGTAGCAATATTTAGAAGAGGAAATCAAGGTGAAGATTGATTGTTTCCTTGTGTGTCAATTCTGCTAACTCATTAGGTAGGTGCACCAATATTGTCTTGAATCTCTCTCATATCTCGTGCAACAATATTGCATTGAATTTCTCCTTCCATATCTCTGTTTTTAACAGGATTGGATCTCTGCTGTCGTGAGTCGTGAGACTCTTCTAGAAGGGTTAAATTTGGTGCTTCTATACTCGCCCTCAAACTGAACTGTGGGTTTTCCCATAGTCCTAGTTTGACTTGTAACATGGAGAAGGCCTCTCGAGAAAGTCGCTTTGTAAAGATGTCAGCAAGCTGGTGGGTAGAGGGAATAAATTTTGTGACAAGGGTACTGGAAGCAACCTTTTTGCGCACAAAGTGATAATCTAGTTCAACGTGCTTCGTTCGAGCATGAAAAATGGGATTAACAGTCATATGAAGAGCAGAGAGATTATTACAAAATAGAACTTGTGGCGTGGGCTGAAAAATACCAATATCTCCTAGCAAAAAGGAAATCCAAGTTAACTCTGCAGTGGTAGAAGCCATAACCCGATATTCTGCTTCGGTACTAGAGCGAGCAACTGTTGGTTGCTTTTTAGCACACCATGATATACAATTGGCACCTAAGAAGGTACAAAATCATGTTGTAGACCGTCTAGTAACAGGGCATCCAGATCAATCTGCATCAGAAAATCCATAAAGATTTAAACTGCTCGCTTCCAAAATACGAAGGCCATATGAGAGAGTTCCTTTGATATAGCGTATGATACGCTTTACGAGCTGAAAATGAGTTTGTGTGGGTTGTTGCATGTGTTGGCAGGCCGTATTAACAGCATAGGAAAGATCCAGACGAGTCATGGTAAGGTATTGAAGTGAGCCTACTATTCGCCGATATTCAGTGACATCTGAAAATAAAGCATCACCATCTCTAAGTGTGGAGATTTTGCTGGCCATTGGTGTAGCAATGGGTCTGCAATTTTCCATATGGATGCTGTGGAGCAAATCTGTTGCATATTTAGACTGAGAAAGAAAAATCCCTTCAGCAGTGTAGTTGACCTCAATGCCTAAAAAATAGTGAAGTGGTCGAAAGATCTTTCATAGAAAACACCTAGAGCTTTACAAACCATGCTCTGATACCACATTGACTTTAAGATACAATCAAATCAAGAGTAAGTGATAAAGAAGAAAAAAAAGAGAAGAAAGCGGATGAGAGAAAAAGAGAGAGAAATGGGGAAAGAGAGAAAGAATGGAAAGAATTCTTTCATCCTTCCACCACATTCTATTTATGATAACAAGTTTAAGGAATTACACATAAGCCCCAACATTATGTAAGTAATAACAAATAAGCCCCTGACAACAATAGTTACTCCCTATGTTTGCTATGACGACCAGTTTGGTGATGTTTTTACAAAACCGTACTGCTTTTCAGCGCATGTGTTCCAAGCTGGGCATGTTGAATTTGCATGCTCCAACTTGAGGGGGAGCGTTGGAGAGTTTGAGTTTATTTTCTTTTATTAAGGGCACAATTGTACTTTCATCTTATCAATACATATAAATAGGCGAGAGATGTGGGAAACCCCATGATACTCTCATCCTTACTCTCATCCTTTACAGATTTTTCTCTTTCTTCTTCCTTCCTCTTCTCCTTTTTCCTACAATCACACGATCCTTCAATTTTAACAGTTATTATGACTTTTTTTAAGGTAGGGGCTCTGAGATTGTGGTTGGATGGGTAAAATCTCAGTCCTTATGGATCTCTTAATATATCTGTACACAGAAATTAGATCACTTCCGAGATATACAAATGATCAAGCTAACTTCTTGTTTTAGAAGGGGGTGACATGTTGCTTCCAGTTGGAGGGCAGTTTTTAGCCCTCTGGCCACTTCTGTAGTGTTATTTTGAGGGATGGGTTATTATTATCATTTTTTTTTTTTTTTGTGGTCAAGTTGGTTGTAGTAGGGGTTTGATTCTTGATTGTGGATTTGTTTGGATTACTTTCCTGAGGCTAGAAGTTTCAACCTTGCATTCCTTTACACGTCTTTATTTCTTCATATTTTATAATTATTTCTGAAGTTTATATGAAAAGAGAGAAAAAAAGAAAAAGATAAAAATGTGGATGTCAATTACTAAAATGTCAAAGAGATTAATTTGAGAGTATTAACATCATAATAATGCCCCCTCTAAATTCCATGGCATATCCATATGCAACCCAATGAATATCACTCTAAATGTCAGTTCTCAAGCCCTCAATATATTTATTTATTATTATTATTTTTTTATAAAAAATTCAGGTTGCAAAGAATGTACCTCCAGAGTTGTTTGTGACACTCATCAAGCATACTCCCACACTAGTTTCAAATTCCATAAATATCTCTAGATAAAAATGCATCCACTTGAGAATGATCTTGACACTGATTTTCATAGTAAAACCAATACAATCACCCCCCCTTCCCCGCCTAAAAAATATAATGAATAAATGCATGAATAAAATCACGAGTCAAAACCCCGTTACTTGTTTTCAAGCTCATCTCAATGGTCCCGCCTTAAAAATATAATGAATAAATGCATGAATAAATTCATTAGTCAAAACCCTTTATTTGTTTCCAAGCTCATCTCAATGGTGGCATCATTGGCCCTCAAGCACACAAACAGAAGATGCATTTGTGCAAAAATTCGTATTTTCTACGTCCTTCTTAACAATCTACTACCAGAAATGATCATTTTAGACAAATTCTTTATTGATTGTTAAATGCTCAAACCCATGCTTCAGTATGGCAAGTATTGTATATTCACTCTCCAATAACATATCATAGGTTGTAGGCATGAGTAAGAATTAGCAAAAGAATGCATCCCAGTAAAAGGAATGGACAGCTGTAGAAGAGGTAACTTCATTGCCTGTTCACTGGGACTACCAACACTACCATTCATTAAAATCAAATCTAACTACGGTGAGCATAAAAACATCTATGAAAGAAAAAGCAGCAAAGATTTACATGTTAATTAAGGAAAAGGGAGAAGAGCATAACATTTGAAATGTACCTGATTACAGCTTTGCAGCCAATGCAACTCAGTTGCTTCTTAGCAAATTTCATTATACCACTGTTTGAAGGAGTAGAGATAGAAATAGATCTTGTATGACTCCCTTGAAGTAGTTCCTTACTAGCATTCTTCAAAATGGGATCAAAAATCCTTAAAAGTGGCTGCAAATGAAATGCTATAATTAAAAGCAAGTAGAACAAACTATTAACTAGATGCAAACTATAGATATAATACCAAACTAACCTTGCTAATTTGATTATCTAGGTAGTAGTGAGGATCTATAGGTATGCTATTTTCTAGCACATAAATGGGATCCTCCGACCTTTCATAAGCCTGTTTGTCATCAACCATTCAATTTGATTCATACATGAAATTAAGCAGTTCTCAGAAACTGAAATAACCGGACAGATTACCTTGGCACCTTTTGCAGCTTTAATAATGACATAAGGTACTCGATCCCCAACATTTGGAGCAGTAGCAGCATCTCTCTGTTAATCATGGCATGAACACAATGATTTTTTCTTTATTTTATATTTTCTTTCAGTTAGAACAATATCCGTTCCATTTCAAGAATCTTAAATAAATAATAAGATCTTCCAATTTGATAGGACATACACACTTCTCATTGAAATATAAGAATTACCACAGTATGTCAGGACATCGCAGAAGGGAGGAAAGTCTTGAATTGTGATATGGGAGATAGAGGACAAACTAATAGAATTAGGTCATCATTATTGTTGTACAGTATTTAT
Organism: Cornus florida; assembly: GCF_030987335.1. Classification (NCBI taxonomy): domain Eukaryota; kingdom Viridiplantae; phylum Streptophyta; class Magnoliopsida; order Cornales; family Cornaceae; genus Cornus; species Cornus florida. The sequence goes on along the minus strand of NW_026775577.1, from coordinate 81,586,090 downwards.
GAGTTGTCACGTTGTATAGTATTGTATGAGTTGTCACACGTGTACAATTAGTATTGTATGAGTTGTCACCTACCCCTCATTACCATATATAGAATTACCATGTATAAGGGTTTACTTGTTCTCCACTCACCTACTCCCGTAGTTTCTCCTATATAAACACCATTGTATTATTGTATTACTCACTCAATAAGACATACGTTTTCATATATTCTCTCTCTCTCTCTCTCTCTCTCTCTCTTTCAACATGGTATCAGAGCGGAAATCGATCCCTCTTTAAATTATATTTTTAGTCTTATTCAGACTCTGATCATTATTCCATCTCGGCTTTCTCTCAGCAAACTCTTCTCGGCGACCTCTCCTCGGTGATCTCAGTTCTCATCTCGGCAATCTCTCTCGGATCCCTCCTCAGTTCTCTCCTCGATAATTTCTCTCGGGTTCATCTCGGCTAGATCTTGGTTCTCTTATCTCAGATCTCTATCGCGACTCTATCTCATTTGTTCGGCAGCTCTTGTGATGGATACTAAGGAATCCCATCTTCTTGGGTCAATCACCAGCACCAAACGGAAAGGCTTGAACTACCTTCAATGGTCATGAGCCGTAGCAGCGAATGAACAAGTCTTTCTCTCCAAAGCCAAATATGATTCTCTGGTAAAGCGTGAGCATGCAAATCAGCCCTCCTCCACCACTACTATCGTTACTTCAGGTAATACATGTCTCCATGCTTCATCTTCTACACCTTGGATCATTGATTCAGGGGCATCCGATCACATGACAGGTAACCCATCTCTTCTTTCTGATATTTCTCAGGTTTTCTCACCATCGGTTGTTACTATAGCGAATGGTGCCAAAACACCTGTTCATGGAATTGGTACCTTTCGCACTTCGAGGCTCACTTTTTCAGCAGTTTTATATATCCCTCAATCTTCATTCAATATATTGTCAGTTCGCAAAATCATATCAGATTTAAATTGCTCAGTTACTTTTTCTCCTTCTCGTTGTGTCTTTCAGGATCTCAAGACGAAGAAAATGATTGGTGGGGGGTTTGAGAAGGAGGGTCTTTACTACTTCCAGCCAACTACTGCTCCGACAGCTCTACATTCCACCTCCTCTTCAGCTTATTAGTGGCATTGCCGCCTTGGACATCCCTCTTCAAATAGTCTTTGAGTCTTGGTCCCTTCTTTAGTTGATTTTTCTAAGTTTTATTGTACTACTTGCAAACTTAGTAAACATCATCTGGCTACTTTTAAGTCTCGTTTTGATAATAAAAGTTTAAAACCTTTTGAGTTAGTACATTCGGATGTTTGGGGACCGGCTCGTATTACTGGTTTATTTGGTGCTCGTTACTTTGTGTCATTTATTGATGATTATTCACATTTAACTTGGGTTTATATTCTTAAAGATAGATCTCAAGTATTCTCTGTTTTTCAATCCTTTTATGCTGAAATTCAAAATCAGTTTGATGCAAAATTACTTGTTCTTAGAACTGACAATGCCCTTGAATATAAACTTAATGTTTTTCAAAAGTTTCTTGAGTCAAGGGGCATTATCCCTCAAACATCTTGTGTTGATACCCCTCAACAAAATGAAGTTGCTGAACGAAAGAATGGCCCACTCTTAGCTATCGCTCGTGCCTTAATAATTCAAATGCATGTGGCAGATGCAATTCTGGTTGCTGCTTATCTTTTAAACCGCATAACTTCTAGGGTCCTTCAAGGAAAATCACCCTTCCAAATGATGTTTTCTGACAAAAACCCTTTTTCCATTCCTCCAAAGGTGTTTGGGTGTGTCTGTTTTGTCATAATCTAAGCCCGAGACGAGACAAACTTGATCATCGTGCTCACAAATGTATTTTCTTAGGTTATTCTCCAACTCAAAAGGGATATAAATGTTACAGTCCAACTCCTCGTAAACAATTTGTGTGTGCAGATGTAACTTTCTTTGAGGATGTTCCTTATTATTCCCAAGAAAGCAGTCATCTGGAGTACTCTATTCTTCAAGAGTCTGTTCTTCCAACTCCAGTTTTTGATTCTGACATCCCACCAGCTCTTCGTGTCTATACTCGTTGCCGGAAAAGAGTGGTTAACCTATTGCTATTGCTATTCGGAAAGGTAAACGATCTTGTACCAATCACCCTATCTCTAATTTTGTATCGTATAATAAATTGCCCTCATCCTTTCAAGCTTTTTCTTTGTCATTATCCTCTATTGCTCTCCCTATTCCTACAGGGAGGCACTTTCTCATCAGGGTGGCAGAAAGCTATGGAAGAAGAAATAAACGCTTTAAAATTGAATCATACTTGGAACCTTGTTCCTAAGCCTGCTGATACTCAGGTTGTTGGTTATCGTTGGATTTTTACTGTTAAACAGAAGCCCGATGGTACTGTTGACCATCTTAAAGCTCGACTTGTTGCTAAAGGCTACACTCAGACTTATGGCCTTGATTATACTGAGACGTTCTCTCCTATGGCCAAACTGAATTATGTTCGAGTGATAATCTCTCTTGCAGCTAATCTAGATGGGACATTTCATCAACTTGATGTTAAAAATGCCTTTCTGCACGGTGACCTTACTCACACAGTCTATATGACTCAACCACCTGGGTTTGAGTATAAGGGGCAGTGTGTGTCGTCTCAAGAAGTCTATTTATAGCCTCAAACAGTCTCCTCGTGCATGGTTTGATAAGTTCAGTAAAGCAGTGGTAGCTCATGATATGACTAGAAGCCAGGCTAGCCACTCTCTCTTTTTTAAGAAAGCAAAACGTGGTATTGTGATTCTTGTGGTGTATGTAGATCATATCGTTATCACCGGCAGTGACAAAGATGGGATACAAGTTTTAATTCATCACTTGAGTTCTAGCTTCCTTCCTAAGGATTTGGGCAAACTTTAGTATTTTCTAGGAATTAAGGTGGCTCGGTCGAAGCAAGGCATTAATCTTTCTCAACGGAAGTATACTCTTGATCTCTTATAGGATACAGGATACCTTGGTTCGAAACCTGTAGCTACACCCATGGAGACTAATGTAAAACTTAAGGTGGATGATGGTGATCCACTCGATGATCCAGAGATGTATCGGAGACTTGTAGGAAAACTTATTTACCTCACAATCACTCGTCCAGACATCTCCTATGCAGTCAGTGTTGTGAGACAGTTCATGACCAGTCCTCGGGTACCTCACATGGAGGCAGTTGTACGCATTTTGAAGTATCTCAAGGGTGCTACGGGACGTGGTCTGCTTTATCGATCTTCTAGACATCTTCGGATTGAGGGATACACTGATGCAGATTGGGCCAGTTCTCCTTCTGATCGACGGTCCACCACGGGTTACTGCACCTTCATAGGAGGAAATCTAGTAACTAGGAGGAGTAAGAAACAGTCAGTTGTGGCTCGTTCCAGTGCGGAAGCAGAGTATCGTGCCATGGCACACACTGCTTGTGAACTTACTTGGTTGAAAACTCTTTTACAGGAACTTGGGATTTCAGTCCAGTACCCAATTCCCCTCCATTGTGACAATCAAGCAACTATTCATATTGCTAGCAATCCAGTCTACCATGAGAGGACACATTGAAGTAGATTACCATTTAATTTGATCTTAAGTTAACTCGAATGAGATTGTTACACCTTTTGTTCCTTCTGGTAGACAGCTGGAAGACATCTTCACTAAGGCGCTTCCCAAGAACTCTATTGATTCCATATGTAGCAAGCTAGGAGTTATTGACATTTACTCTCTAGCTTGAGGGGGAGTGTTGTATAGTATTGTATGAGTTGTCACGTTGTACAGTATTGTATGAGTTGTCACACGTGTACAGTTAGTATTGCATGAGTTGTCACCTACCCCTCATTACCATATATAGAATTACCATGTATAGGGTTTACTTGTTCTCCACTCACCTACTCCCGTAGCTTCTCCTATATAAACACCATTGTATTATTGTTTTACTTACTCAATAAGACATACGTTTTCGTATATTCTCTTTCTCTCTCTCTCTTTCAACAATTATGTTATTTTATGACATTATTTAAGTAAACAATTCCCAATAAGAGTAAAAGAGCGTAATTAAATTTTTTTAATGGGAACGATTGAGTAATTCCCTGTGAGCCTTACACATAAAGACTTAGATGCATGAGTAAAAAGGTGCATTAGAAGCTGAAGAGTAACTTACAATTTCAGGCAACCAAACACAACTAATAAGTACAGTCTATGCAATCAAGGCTATCATTTGTTTCCATATATATGTATACAATCTTGGTATAAAAAAAATTCTCTTTTCTCACATCACTAGAATTTTAATTTCTCCTTCTTTTAACACGATTCGGCTTTTGGAAATCCGGGGTGTGATAGCGTGGTATCAGAGCCAATCCCCAGCTGTAAATGAAGGGCGTGCACAAGCCCATGAGGGACAGGAGATCAGCGAGGACACTGGGTCCCGATAAAGGGGCGGGGGAGAAGTGGTTGAGACTTATTATATGTGTGGACAACCCCCCACCACCCAAACCCCAACTGTGTAGATGCGTTTTGAGGAAAACTGTAAGCACGGAGAGTGTGCAAAGCGGACAACATCTACACGGTGTGGGGCAGGTCATGACACTTGGTGCCAAGGTCAAACTCTGCTTCAGAGGTTCTCTCCTAGACTTTATAGAAAACTGCAAATTCCAAGAGATGCTATGGTTGCTGCTTTGATCAAATATGGTAATTGCAGTCTTCCTCCACCATCTTCAGCTGTGATTAGGAAGTTTAATAATTTTGTTCTTGTTGACTTTTAAATATAATCAAATCAAGAATAAGTGTGAAAGAATAAGAAAAAGAGAATAAAGCGGATGCGAGAAAAAGAGAGAGAATGAAAGAATACTTTCATCCTTCCACCATATTCTGGTTATAATAACAAGTTTCAGAAATTACACATAAGCCCCAACATTATATAAGTAATAATAAATAAGCCCTTGACAACACTCCCCCTCAAGCTTGTGCAAAGATATCTATCATGCCCAGCTTGACTAACATATTTTCCAAGCAAGTCTTGTTCACACCCTTAGTCAAAACATCAGCAACCTCATCATGTGTGTTGACGTATGGAGTACAAATCAGCCCAAGACGAAGCTTTTCCTTAATGAAGTGTCGATCGACTTCAATGTGCTTTGTCCTGTCATGTTGAACTAGATTGTGGGCAATGCTAATAGCAACCTTGTTGTCACAATACAACTTCATTGACTTGCAAACAGGATAACCCAACTCATCCACATTGTACGTAGCCATAACAACTCACAAACTCCATGTGCACTAGATCTAGCTACTACAGACTGTTTCTTGCTTTGCCATAAAACAAGATTACCTACAACAAATGTGCAATATCCTAAAGTAGATCGTCGATATGTCACAGACCCTGCCCAATCAGCATCAATACAGGCTTCAACACGCAAGTGACCATGACTGCCAAACAACATAATGACCTCCCTCAATGTGAGGTGTACGTGGAGCATGCATAGACTAATTAATCACACTAACAGTGTAGGCAATATACGGGTGCGTGAGAGATAAGTAAATCAGTCTCCCAACCAATCGCTGAAATCTTCCCACATCATCTAATGGGTCTCCATCTACGTCATTAAGCCTATGGTTCTGCTCAATGGGAATATCAATAGGTTTAGCTCCAAGCCTACCTGTTTCAATCAGCAAATCTAACACATACTTCCGTTGAGAAATGAACACCCCTTTCTTCAATCTGTACACCTCAATGTCAAGAAAGTATCTCAATGATCCAAGGTCATTAACTTCGAACTCTGTCCCCAAGAATGACTTCATTCGATGAATTTCTTCTGGATCATTATAACAATATCATCAACATATACAATAAGGGCAATGTTGTAGCCCTGGTGCTTCTTGATGAAGAGCGTGTGATCTGCCTGACTTTGTGTGTACCCTACTCTTTTCACAGCAGCGTTGAACCTCTCAAACCAAGCACATGGTGACTGCTTTAACCCATACAAGACTTTATTTAGCTTGCACACTAAATTTTGACCATTAGCAAGCTTGAACCCTGGTGGCATAGTCATATACACCTCTTCCTCCAAGTCACCATGAAGGAAAGCATTCTTTACATCCAGCTGATGTAAGGGCCAATTCAAATTAGCTGCCAAAGAAAGAAGAACACGTATAGAGTTCATCTTGGCAACTAGAGCAAATGTTTCCAAATAATCAATTCCATAGGTCTGAGTGAATCCCTTTGCAACTATCAGAGCTTTATATCTCTCAATTGTTCCGTCTGCATGATACCTTATTGTGTAGACCCATTTGCAGCCTACTGGTTTCTTACCCCTAGGTAATGGAATAATATCCCAAGTACCATTTTTCACAAGGGCCTTCATTTCTTCAAGCATAGCTTTCTTCCATGGAATTTGACTGAAAGCATCTGAAAAACCAGAAGGAACAGATACAGAGGAGATACACGAAGTGAAAGCACGATATATTGGAGATAAGGCATCATAGGATACAAACTGAGATATGAGATATTTTGTACAACTACAAACACCCTTATGATAGGCAATAGGGACATCAAGATCAACAGAATTGCTATTGGGAAAAGAATCAGGAGTATTAATGTCAACTAAGGAATTACCTGGGTCAAGGGACTTCTTGGTCACTTATTTTGCCCTCCTAATGTAGACAATTGGTTGCTTTCCCTGCTGCAAATCATTATTGTTAGGAGGACTAGACATAGGCACCTCAGTAAGAAGCTCCCCCTGAATGGAAACCTCCCCCTAAATGGGAACAGGCAAAAGAAGAGGGCATTCCCTCTGAATGGACAACGGATTCTCTACCTGTATAGTAGTCTCCCCCTATAGAGAATCCCGAGCAGTGGAAAAAAAAAAAAAAAAAAAAAAAAAGGAACAGACTCAAAAAAAGTAACATCCATGGAGACAAAACGACGACGAGTGGTAGGGTTATAACACCGATACCCTTTCAAAGTGGCGGAGTATCCACGAAAGACACATCGGATTGCCTTGGGGTCCATTTTGTCCTTGCGACGATGAATGTGAACATAACAAACACAACCAAACACTTTCGGAGGGATAATAAACAAGGCAGTGTCATGGTGTAAGACAGAGAAGGGGGTTTGATAGCCAAGAACCTTAGAAGGCATGCGATTGATAAGGTATGTAGCTATTAAAGTTGCATCAGCCCAGTAACTTTTAGGCACTCCCATCCCAATTAGATGAGAACGGGTCACCTCCATAATATGATAGTGTTTTCTTTCAGCTACACCTTTCTGTTCTGGTGTATCGACACAAGAGGTTTGATGGACAATCCCGTTATAAGCAAAAAAGGAGGCAAGACCACCATACATAAACTCTCCTCCATTATTAGATCGAAGGATTTTGAGGGGGCAACCAAACAGAGTACATACCATCCTATGAAAGGTTTTAAAAAAGGAATGAACTTCATCTTTGTTTTTCATAAGAAAAAGCCAAGTATACCAACTAAAGTCATCAACAAACACAACAAAGTAATGAAAACCAAGTAACGAAGTAGTAGATTCAAGACCCCACACATCAGAATGAACAAGTTGCAAAGGAGTTGTACTATTATTAATACTAGTAGGATAAGAAACACGACATTGTTTGGCAAGAACGCATATTTCATAATTTAACTCAAAAGATTCAACAGAAGCAAACTGGGGAAGCACATGCTTCAAAACAGGAAGAGGTAAATGACCTAGTCTATTATGTCATCGCATTAACAGGTCTTTATTGACATTACTATTCCTAACACTAAATTGACTTGCAACATAATAAGAAGTTGGCCTCGCGTTCAGCAAATACAAGCCATTGTCCTCACGTCCACTTCCAATCGTCTTCCTTGTGTCCAAGTCCTACAACACACAGTGAGATGGAAAAAAGGTTACACTACAATTCAAGCCTTTTGTAATGTGATTGACAGAAAGGAGGTTATTGGTAAACTTTGGGACATGAAAAACAGAGGATAAGGTAAGATTAGGAGAGTTAGAAATAGTGCCCTTCCCCGCAATGGAGGTGAAGGTGGCATCAACTACTCTAACCTTATCCTTACCAGAACATAAACTGTACGAAGAAAAATCAGATGCCATACCAGTCATGTGATCAGTTGCTCCTGAATCAATTATCCAAGGTGGTCCACCAGATAATGCGGAAACCTGATGTGTCGAATAAGAGGTACCTGTCTGAGCGAAGTTAGAGGTGGAAATGGAGGAATGTTGTGCTAGTAGATGTCGGAGAGCATCAAGTTTAGCCCCGGACAAAGAACTCGGTTTTCCTGACAAGGAATGACCAGTAGAAGCAGTCTCACGCTCTGCAGTATGTGCCATAGATAACCCCCTAAATGGACAGGCCTTGGCCTAGCATTCGCATGAGTAGAAGCTGGAGTAGGGCGACCATGTAGAGTCCATCATGTTTCCCTATTGTGGCATGTACGCCCACAATGATCACACCTCAACTTGCTCTTGTCATCCCGCTTCCCTCCTTTTGAGGATTGGGCTTGTTCCATTGTTGTGGTAAGAGCAAACCTCTCAAAAAATGGTAGTTCTGGATCAGGCTTAGTGTATATAGGTACAAACATAGCCTTCTGATAAGCGCCGAATATTGCATATTCAAGCGCCCTTAATTGCATTATTTAAGTCCATTGTTTGTTTAATTATGTAGATTACCTTCATATGCACGTTTTTGCGTATTTTCAGGTTCATTGGCCAAAAAGAAGCAATAAGGATGCTTTGTGGAGTTTTGAACATCAAAGGTCACAATGCTGAATTTCTGGCAGCAGTGGAACCTGGACTTTGCTCGCCATTTTGACCTTGTAAACTCAAGAACTGGACTTCCCTCATAACATGACATATTTAGAGCTCTGAATCAGCTTTCCAAATCTTCAAGCGGTTCGTCATTCGGAGTTCGGAGCAGAGAGTTATGATCTTCTTATCATAGGTGCTTAGAACTGCCTGGCAGCAATAAATTTCTGCCTTGCTCTTCAATTTCGACCAACCATCCTTGAGAATTGGATCTCGACCAAAACATGAAGTTTTTAGAGCTCTGAATTAGCTTTCCAAATCTTCAAACGGTTCATCATTTGGAGTTCAGAGCGCAAAGTTATGGCCGTTTTACCAAAGTAGGTCTGGGCAGAGCAAACCAAGCATAAGGCATTCTGGCCAATTTTCGAGTGCTCGAGGCCTTATTTCGAGTGCTCGAAATTAGGGCAGATTGCTTCACGAGATCAGCAGTGGATTCAGGACTTTGCTCGCCATTTTGACCCAGAAAGCTTGAGAACTGGACTTCCATCATAACATGAAAGATTTAGAGCTCTGAATTAGCTTTCTAAATCTTCAAACGGTTCATCATTCGGAGCTCGGAGCAAAGAGTTATGGCCTTGTTACCAGAGGTGCGCAGAACTGCCTGGCAGCACTGAAGTACTGCCTTTCTCCCCATTTTCGACCAACCAGACTTGAGATTTGGGTCTTCATCAAAACATGAAGTTTATAAAGCTCTGAACCAGCTCTCCAAATCTTTAAACGGTTCGTCATTCGGAGTTTGGAGCGCAAAGTTATGGCTGTTTTACCAAAGTAGGTCCGGGCGAATCAAAGCAAGCATGGAGCAATCTGCTCCATTTTCGAGTCCTCGAGGCCTTGCTTAGAGTGCTCGAATTTGGGGCAGAATTGCCTTCGGGAATTCTCATTTTGGCAGCCACTTGTGCATTAGTTTCCTCATTTTCTACTTACTTCTTTATGAGGTGGTTGGGGATGTTTTTTGGGAGGAGAGAGAGAGCTTTGTTAAAGGAGATAAGGCAAGTAAGGCCACACATATCATTATCCTATATTCTAGCAAGATAGAGGAGAGAGAAGAGAGCAAGGAGGAGGGTGTTCTTGAGTGCTACAGTAGGAGCACGAAAATGGAGTCTTGGATGGAGCTTCTTCCTTCTTTTAGCTTAGCAATGGGTAACTAACTCTTTCTCTAGGGAGGTGATGAAGTCCCTCCCTTGTAAGCATGTCCTAGGATAGTCTATTTTGGGGATTTGCCATGTATATTTTATGGTCTTTTCATAACCAAGAGCACCACATTTGTAGTAATGAATGTTGATACATGTATGGATGATTTCTTTAAGTTGATTATCTTGTCTTAGATGATGTCTTAGAGTAATCATATTGCTTGAGTTTTTCATGGTGAGAGTGGAAGCAAGGTTATGAAATGGTTTCATGGCATGTTGATAGGTGACTTTGATAGACCATTGCTTAGGAAATCCTTTGATGGTGTATGCTTAATCTCTAACTCCATGTGCTTTATCATTTTGTCAAGAACTTGATAGTCTCTCATTTAAGTAAATGTGTATAAGTTACACCTTAGTTAGGTAGTCTAAGCATGTTTATCTTTTGATGGATTATACTTGTTTGAGACCTAATGTACCTCTTGATTACTTATATGGCAACCATGTGTTGCTATGTAAGTCTTGACCATCATATGTTGTTTTTCCCCCAATTTAGGTCTAATCTAGCATATGTATAGGGATGGAGGCGGATTCACTTCCCTAGTCTCCTCTTCTTAATCTTTTCATCCTAAATTCCTTGCAAATTAGTGTTTTATGCACTTTGAATTCCTAATTTAAGTGACAACAAACAAAACCTCTATGAACACCCCTTCATCATCCTAAGAATGACTCTAAACACTTAGGTTGCCTTAGACTAGCGCAGTCCCAGTGGTTCGACTTACCCGACCAATAGCCCTATTTTACAATGATTCGTGCTATTGCGAAGGTTGATGTTAATTGACCAACCGATCAATTTTTGGCGCCGTTGCCGGGGACTTGAATACGGTTTAGCAACCAAAGTTTTAGGATTAAACTTAGTGTGATTGTTAATATTGTGTTTTGTGCATATTTCTCGTGTGGTTTAACCATTTTTATGTTGTAAGATTCTAGGGACTCGACTCTCGCCGTGGGAACGCTAGCAAAGTGTAAGTCTAGAGGACCCTAGGTAAGCTTCTTGACCTTTTAGTTTCGCATTGTTATATTTTGTGCATGTGTTAAGCTTAGAAGTAGTTAATTTATTTGCAAGCCCTTGTTGAGGCTATATTATTGTTTTAATTTTGTGTTCAAGCATCGGTCCTTGTCGTGGCCATTTATTTTCTGTCTTGATAATTGAGGAGAAAGGGAACATCGTATGTGGAGTTGTGGTTGATGAATTGCTTTGTTGAGTATATGCTTTGTTGTTGATGTTCGGTCGTAGGTCACTTTCCTTACCCACAATCGATTCTCCCATTGATATTAACTCTCTTGAAAGAACTCTTAGACGGAACCCTAGGGAACCTACTCTTATACGGGATCTTGAAACTGAATTTAATACAATGGGGGATAATATAGGAAATCCGGGGAACGAAAGCGCTGAAATTCCTAATATCGAGCCAATGACTCTTAGAGATCATTTCATCCCTACCACCTATGCTTCTCCATCTTGCATAGTGATGCCAAACATCGATGCAGCTCAATATGAGATCAAATCTAGTAGCATCCAAATGCTTCCATCTTTTCATGGTTTTGATAATGAAGATCCATATAAGCATCTCGATGAGTTCCTTGAAATCTGTTCAACCATCCGGTTGAGAGGATTTCCTGAAAATGCACTCCACTTACATCTTTTCCCATTCTCCCTAAAGGATAGGGCAAAATATTGGTTGAACTCCCTTGCTCCCAACTCTATTACTTCTTGGGCTCAATTGCAACAAGAATTTTTTAAGAAGTATTATCCGGTGAGTAAAACTAACCAAATGAGGCGTTCCATTCTAAGCTTTTCTCAAGTTGATGGAGAACAACTCCACGAGACTTGGGAAAGGTTACAAGATCTTCTTCGGAAGTGTCCTCATCATTTGATCCCAAAATGGCAATTAGTGCAAGCTTTTTATGCCGGCTTGACCGACACCCATAGATTCATGGTTGACTCTTCTTGTGGTGGGATGTTCATGTCCAAGAATGCGGATGAGGCTTGGACCTTACTTGAGAATTTGAGTGAAAATTCACTTCAACACAATTCTCGTAGGGCTCCGACCTCAACCACTCCAAAGAACACCAATCCTTGTCAACAAAAATCAATAAGGGAGGAATCATCTCAAGTGGATGCCATTGCTCATAAATTCTACCAATTGATGGCACCACATCTTCCCCCTTCATTGTCTCAAAATTCGGCAAGTTCGGTTTGTGCTTCATGTACTAGTCCATTCCATCTCTCGGAAGATTGCCCCACACCGGAGCAATTTCCCAATCCCAACCAAGAACAAGCTAATGCCATGTTCTCAAGGCCCGGGCATAACCCGTATTCCAATACATATAATCCAGGTTGGAGGGACCATCCGAATTTTTCGTGGAGGCAACAAGCCCCACAAAATTCCCAACTTCAAAATCAAGGGCCTCAAAATCAGCCCTCTTCTCAATATCAAGGTAGGCCTTTCCAAGCCTCTTCAAGCTACCAACCTCCATACAATCCAAGTGTCTCCACTCAACCTCCTGTGAATCCAATTGATGAGATAGTGGCTGCAAACAAGCAAATGATGGAATCATTAAATATGCAAATGATGGAATCATTAAACAAGCAAATCATGGATTCCAACAAGCATCTCTTGACATCCTTGCAACCTACTCTCCAAATGGTTCACTCCCATACTCAATCCATAGCTAGGCTCGAAAATCAAATGGGACAAATAGCTAACCAAGTGAACCAACTTCTTCAAAAAGATAAGGGTAAGCTTCCCGCTCAACCATTTGAAAATCCTAGAGGAATGCATGTGATTGATGAAACCCCTCCTCCGAGTGGGCTGACTCATGAACAAGTTCAAGCTATCACCACCCTTCGGAGTGGTAGAGTGGTTGACAACAAGGTTGATGGAGACACAAGTGAGAAAAACCCTCCTTTGAAAAATCCGAATTCAAGCTCTTCAAGTCCAAATTCAAGCTCTTCTTGTCCAAATACCATTCACGGAAAGCCCACTCATGTCACCCCAAATGTGGAAACTTCTTATGAGCCAAAAGCTCCGTTTCCTCAACGTCTCCAAGAATCGACACATTTTGGGAATAAGAATTGCAAAATTCAAGACATGTGGGAAGTTTTTAGGCAAGTAAAGATCAATCTTCCTCTCTTGGATGCTATCAAGTAAATTCCTCCCTATGCAAAATTCCTTAAGGATTTGTGCACTCAAAAGCGCACTTCCAGAAGTCATTTACCAAAGAAAGTGAGGTTAACCGAAAATGTTAGTGCGATCATTCAGCACAGCACTCCTCCGAAGTATAAGGATCCGGGTGCCCCCACAATCTCTTGTGTCATTGGTGACAACAAAATCGAGAGGGCCCTCCTTGACTTAGGAGCTAGTGTGAATTTGATTCCATATTCGGTTTACCTACAACTTGGTTTGGGAGATCTTAAACCAACTCCGATAGTATTGCAACTTGCCGATAGATCTATTAAGCAACCACGGGGAATCATTGAATATGTTATCATAAAGGTGGATAGGTTCTACTTCCCGGTAGACTTCGTGGTTCTTGATACGGAACCAGTCCACGACCCAAGAAAACACATTCCCATAATTCTCGGACGTCCTTTTCTAGCTACAGCTAATGCTTCTATTAACTGTAGAACCGGATTGATGGATATCTCTTTTGGGAATATGAATGTTAAGCTCAATATTTTCAATGCTGTGCATCTTTCTCTGGATGAGAGTGAGTGTTTTGCAATCACTATTACTGATGAACTCATTGAAAATCCAATTCCACCTCCTTCAACGGAGGATCCCCTACAAGCTTGCTTGGTCCACTCTGATTTTGAGGATTTTAATGAGGAAAAATCCATTCGGGAAGTCAACTCCTTGCTTGATATTCCATCACCATTTTCCTCTCCTTTATGGGAAGCACCAAATCCATCTCTATCTCGGGATTGTCCATCTCATTCCATTTCTTCACCGGAGTTACCTCAACATTTTGAAGGTGAACCACCGGACAAGGGTAAGGAGAATGTTGGCAAGTTGCTGGAAATTCTTCCAATCATTCCGGCCCAATCTAGAATCATTGTCCATGATACTCAACCTATGAACAAACCATTTGAGTACAATGAGGTATATGAATTGGAGATTGCAAATATGAAAGGTCATGATCCTCCCATTGTTAGTCAAGACAATGACATTCAACGAGCCTCCATAATCTCGAACAAGCAACACCTTTGCTTAAATCTGAAAATAAAAGAAGATTAAAAGCGATGCTCAAATCCTCTAAGGCCAAACTTGTTTCTCTTCGGAAGGATCAAATTCCCTTATCATTCATTGATCCAAGTTTGAGACCATATGAAGGAGGCAAGTTGCATACGGAGCGTTAAGGATCCATCTCTCCAATGGATCCCGATCCTGGTTCGTCTAGCTATCGACATTAAATTTAGCAAAGCAAGGGAAGAAATTCTTTCGATGTTCCAAGCTTCCTTACCTTCTCAAATTGCTCGTGCCTTTAAATTTTCTGGGAAATGGTTAAGAAAAGCCAAAAATTTAATTTTTCTGGAAATCTCTTCAGTCGTGTTCCAAAATTTTAGACTGGCTTCTTAGACCTTCTCAACTCTAATTTTCATTCCCGGAAGTTTCCATCGCTTTCTAGCAATTTCACCGCATCTTGGGAATGCTACTCATGTGCATAATGTCTCATTTTAATGCATTTTTGAAAAAATTTCCCAAATTCCATCCATGCATTGAAATTCTTGCACCGTTTAAAATTTTTCCATGCATTTGCAATGTTTGAAAAATTTTCAATATTCTCCATGCATTAGAGAAAAATTGCAAACTGTGAACAATTTTCAAAATTTTTCATCCATGCTTTGGAATGGAATGAATTTGCAAGGTTTAAAAAATTTTCCTACATTCATCCATGCATTTGAAGAGACCAAATTCCACCCATGCATTGGAATGGACTGAATTTGAAATTTTTAAAAATTTTCCATGCTGTAAAAAATTTGCACAGTTTGAAGCATTTTCCAAATTTTCCATGCATTGCATGAAGTTGCCAAGTTCTTGATTTCCATCCATGCATTGGTTTGGAATAATGCATGGAAGGTCTGAAAATCCATCTATGTATTGCTTGGCATCAGGTGCAGCAGTTGCAAAAAAATGTCTTCACCATCAATTCGAATGCTACTGTCAAAATTTGGAGCAATCTAACTCTCATTTGGATTGCTCCAAACTTCCTCACCATCATTCCGAGGCTACTACTTGTATTTGGAGTAATCTAGCTCCATTTTAGAGTGCTCCAATTGTGAACCAATCTTGCATGCACCACTGCCCAATTTTAGAGCACTCTAAATTCCATTTGGATTGCTCCAAATTTCAGTCCTCACAGCTGAGCTCACCCCCTAGCCTACTGAGCCATTTTCGAGCACTCTAAATTCTAGTTTGAGTGCTCGAATTTCATGCACCAACCCACCCAACTCACTGCTCTCAGTTCGAGCACTCGCCGATCCTATTTGGAGTGCTCGAACTCCACCTTCTTTTTCTCTCCATAGCCAACCCCAACATACCGAACCTACTGGCTCCATTTCGAGCACTCGAGCTCCCTCTAGCGAGTGCTCGAACACCTCATGCCAACGCCCCGAGCACTCGTTGCCTCACCCCCATCACTCCTCTCGGTTCACACCACCATCCTCCAAAACCTCAACTATCCTCACCACTCTCCAACACCAACGCATCACCACACACAACCCATCTCTCCACCTCACAACCATCCCAACCAATCGGCATCCCTCACTTCACTACCCCAACTCAACCCAACCCTTCCCTCGGCCCTCCTCACCTCACCACTCTAACCAAACTACAACACCCCCTACAACCCCCCACACATCCAACCCTCATGCATGTTTTCATATAAAAATAATAATAATAATAATAACAAAAAAAAAAAAAAAAGAAAAAAGTGAAAAAAAAAGAAGAAGAGTAAAATGGCACACTTTTGGCATTCTTTTGCTATCCATTTTAAACTTGTGGCTAATGTGTGCCAATTTATGTTTTTCTATAGATTTCTATCTTTCAATAACATTCATGTTTGTATTATTTTTTCTGTTCCCGTTTTTCTTAAGAGACCTATGCTTTTACATGTATATTTTAGTTGTATTTTGATAGGTCTTCATGTCCAAGTTTGGGGGACGCAGTTGCGCACTTACATAGCTGAACATCTTCGCCTTTGTCACTCCAATTGGTATTATTGTTCCTTTCCCCCCTTTTTGCTCTTATTTTGATTTACTTGTCTTCTCACATTGAGGACAATGTGACATTCAAGTTTGGGGGTACATTTATACATTTTTGGTTTCATAATTTTTGCTAAGCAATGATAGTATAATTTTGAACTTGTCGGAGACAAAGCATATGTTTAATACCTTGTGTATAGAAGCAATGGACATTTTTGAAAATAAAAAAAAAATTTAGTTGAAATGATCATGTGGATTCAAATTAGTCTGTATAAATGTCTCAATTAGATTCTTGCTGGATTTGACACTCTTTTAAGCTTCACAATGCACAGATGCACATTGGAAACTTAACTGTGAGGCATGCAACTTAATCGACCTTGACCTTGGCCTAGTTAATCTGATTTGATGAACCTAATAGATGAATATCTTTGGCATGATTTAAGTTGTCTAAAAAAAAAAAAAAAAATTGAGAAAGAAAGAAAAATGACCAGTTGACGTTCGTAACCTTTCCAACTCGAGCTATTAAGCCCTTTGGAGTGTCTCTTCACTTAACACCCTGAAGCCATCTGGTTTGGGAGTTGTTGGCCTAACGCTTGCTACAAGGGTTGGTTAGAAAACTTAAAGGACTTTAACATTGCACGGTCAGTCAAAAAAATTGTAATAAACATGGTTCGCTAGAGTTCGTAGCCTTTCCAACTTGAGCTATTAAGCCCTTTGGAGTGTCTCTACACTTAACACCCTAAAGCCATCTGGTTTGGGAGTTGTTGGCCTAACGCTTGCTACATAGGTTGGTTAGAAAGCTTAAGGGACTTCAGCATTGCACAACCATCTTATGTTTCACTTCTGAGTTACAATAAATTGTCAACAAGCAACAAAAGTTGTCTTGTAAATAAAATCATGCCTTAGGGACCTCATTTAAAGGGGAATTCAATGATTTGAAAACTTGTGCTTTGGAATTGGAAAAGAAAGTAAAAGTCGCATGTTGAGAATCCAATTCACTTTCACTGAAGTTAGAGTTGATTTCCATTCAAGAGATGATAATTGAGTTATTTATATAGTCTATGATGTTGATACATACATGTTGAAATGTGTTTAGTATCAATGCTTCATATATGCAAGGTAGTCTTCCCAATGACCCCATCTCCAGTTCTTTGTTGTTTCAAATTGTATTTGAGCTATGTTTGCACTTCATTTCACCATGGATGATATTTTTGTGGTAGCATGCCCATGGTTGTATTTTCATTGAAGTATTCATTTTGGTTTTGCTAAGGGACTAGCAAAATGTAAGTTTGGGGGTGTGATAAGCGCCGAATATTGCATATTCAATCACCCTTAATTGCATTATTTAAGTCCATTGTTTGTTTAATTATGTAGATTACCTTCATATGCACGTTTTTGCGTATTTTCAGGTTCATTGGCCAAAAAGAAGCAAGAAGGATGCTTTGTGGAGTTTTGAACATCAAAGGTCACAATGCTGAATTTCTGGCAGCAGTGGAACCTGGACTTTGCTCGCCATTTTGACCTTGTAAACTCAAGAACTGGACTTCCCTCATAACATGACATATTTAGAGCTCTGAATCAACTTTCCAAATCTTCAAGCGGTTCGTCATTCGGAGTTCGGAGCAGAGAGTTATGATCTTCTTATCATAGGTGCTTAGAACTGCCTGGCAGCAATAAATTTCTGCCTTGCTCTTCAATTTCGACCAACCATCCTTGAGAATTGGATCTCCACCAAAACATGAAGTTTTTAGAGCTCTGAATTAGCTTTCCAAATCTTCAAACGGTTCATCATTTGGAGTTCAGAGCGCAAAGTTATGGCCGTTTTACCAAAGTAGGTCTGGGCGGAGCAAACCAAGCATAAGGCATTCTGGCCAATTTTCGAGTGCTCGAGGCCTTATTTCGAGTGCTCGAAATTAGGGCAGATTGCTTCACGAGATCAGCAGTGGAGTCAGGACTTTGCTCGCCATTTTGACCCAGAAAGCTTGAGAACTGGACTTCCATCATAACATGAAAGATTTAGAGCTCTGAATTAGCTTTCTAAATCTTCAAACGGTTCATCATTCAGAGCTCGGAGCAGAGAGTTATGGCCTTGTTACCAGAGGTGCGCAGAACTGCCTGGCAGCACTGAAGTACTGCCTTTCTCCCCATTTTCGACCAACCAGACTTGAGATTTGGGTCTTCATCAAAACATGAAGTTTTTAAAGCTCTGAACCAGCTCTCCAAATCTTTAAACGGTTCGTCATTCGGAGTTTGGAGCGCAAAGTTATGGCTGTTTTACCAAAGTAGGTCCGGGCGAATCAAAGCAAGCATGGAGCAATCTGCTCCATTTTCGAGTGCTCGAGGCCTTGCTTAGAGTGCTCGAATTTGGGGCAGAATTGCCTTCGGGAATTCTCATTTTGGCAGCCACTTGTGCATTGGTTTCCTCATTTTCTACTTACTTCTTTATGAGGTGGTTAGGGATGTTTTTTGGGAGGAGAGAGAGAGCTTTGTTGAAGGAGATAAGGCAAGGAAGGCCACACATATCATTATCCTATATTCTAGCAAGATAGAGGAGAGAGAAGAGAGCAAGGAGGAGGCTGTTCTTGAGTGCTACAGTAGGAGCACGAAAATGGAGTCTTGGATGGAGCTTCTTCCTTCTTCTAGCTTAGCAATGGGTAACTAACTCTTTCTCTAGGGAGGTGATGAAGTCCCTCCCTTGTAAGCATGTCCTAGGATAGTCTATTTTGGGGATTTGCCATGTATATTTTATGGTCTTTTCATAACCAAGAGCACCTCATTTGTTGTAATGAATGTTGATACATGTATGGATGATTTCTTTAAGTTGATTATCTTGTCTTAGATGATGTCTTAGAGTAATCATATTGCTTGAGTTTTTCATGGTGAGAGTGGAAGCAAGGTTATGAAATGGTTTCATGGCATGTTGATAGGTGACTTTGATAGACCATTGCTTAGGAAATCCTTTGATGGTGTATGCTTAATCTCTAACTCCATGTGCTTTATCATTTTGTCAAGAACTTGATAGTCTCTCATTTAAGTAAATGTGTATAAGTTACACCTTAATTAGGTAGTCTAAGCATGTTTATCTTTTGATGGATTATACTTGTTTGAGACCTAATGTACCTCTTGATTACTTATATGGCAACCATGTGTTGCTATGTAAGTCTTGACCATCATATGTTGTTTTTCCCCCAATTTAGGTCTAATCTAGCATATGTATAGGGATGGAGGCGGATTCACTTCCCTAGTCTCCTCTTCTTAATCTTTTCATCCTAAATTCCTTGCAAATTAGTGTTTTATGCACTTTGAATTCCTAATTTAAGTGACAACAAACAAAACCTCTATGAACACCCCTTCATCATCCTAAGAATGACTCTAAACACTTAGGTTGCCTTAGACTAGCGCAGTCCCAGTGGTTCGACTTACCCGACCAATAGCCCTATTTTACAATGATTCGTGCTATTGCGAAGGTTGATGTTAATTGACCAACCGATCACCTTCATTCTACTCTCCTCAACCTGGATATACGAAAACACATCACTAACAGAAGTAGGGGCTGGAAACCTGCCTAGCACTTGTACCCTGGCATGCTTGTATCTCGAATGCAATCCGCCTAAGAACTCATAGATTCGATTCCTTTCTACCATAGCATGAAATGCTCTAACATCAGTTGCACACACAGGTATGTAGTCTTGGTAGTGATCTAACTCTTCCCATTTACCACGTAGAGTGTGGTAATATGTAGCAAGAGTTTGGGCTTCCGGCTTGAATCTTGAAATTTGTTGTTAGAATTCATACAGTTTTGCAAAATTACCAACCGAGGAATATGTCTCTTCCACAGCCGTCCACTGCTCTTTCGCTGTTTTCACTAACAGAAACCCGTTGCTGATCTGTGGCTACATTGACTGCAACAACCACGTTATAACTAGTACACTATTTGCACTCCACTCTTTGAATTTAGGATTGCTCTTGGAGGGATACATGACAGACAATATGGTCGATCATCCTACGACCAGTGATATGCATACTAGCATATTGAGCCCACTCCATATAGTTCGTCTCATCCAGCCTAACAGTCATAATACAAAGGCCTGGATGGTGATCACTACTACCTCCTATTACTGCAGTCAAACTAGAAGAAGACCCAGCTTCTTTTGAAGTCACCTCTGAGTTAGACATTTTATCAAACAGTTTCTGGGTATACAATCCTCAGAAACAAAAACATCAACAAAATACGTAGAGAACCACCTCTCTAACACACAAACTTCAACTAGAAAGATTACCGTCTTCTAAGATGCATAAAAAAGCAACCACACAATCACCACATAAACCCTAGAAAGCAACAAAGTAGACCATACCAGAATCGCGAACGACGAAGAAAAAGCCGATGTTGCAGAACCCCGAACCCCAAATACCATACTAGAATCGGGACTGCAATAGATAAAAAACAGGTCAAAAAATAAAATTCGGGGCCTCGAAGTACGTGTGATTGTGATTAACACTACTTCCTTGCAAACAAATCCCATCTTGGAATCTCTTCAAACCCTTCACACCCACTAGGGTTTACACAAACTTGCCCTAGGGTTTCAACTACACACCTAGAGCTCTACAAACCATGCTCTGATACCATTTTGATAAAGAATAAGTGATAAATATAATCAAATCAAGAATAAGTGATAAAGAAGAAGAAGAAAAAGAGAAGAAAACGGATGAGAGAAAAAGAGAAAGAGATGGGGAAAGAGAGAGAATGAAAGAATACTTTCTTCCTTCCACCATATTCTATTTATAATAACAAGTTTCAAAAATTATACATAAGCCCCAACATTACATAAGTAAAAACAAATAAGGCCCCTGACAACAGTTCTCTCTATTAAACTACAACAGAGGACTAATTATATTTCTTGGATGAATTGTAGGTCCAGTTTCAAGGCAGTGTGGAATTCAGTCAGGCTTCAAAAACCTGAGGTTTATTAGCACACATTGTGCTGGAATGGTTGCAGGGCCAGTTTGTCCTTCACCTGTGCTTGATCTTTCATGACAAGATCCAAACTTTGTCTAATTTGAGACTTAAAGGCCTTACTGTTGTTGCTATTTTGCAGCTGAAGACTCTTGACCACATTTTTGCTGTTTGTCCTTTTACAAGGAAGGTTTGGCTGAGGTTAAGTGACCTGCTTGGTAGGAACCTGCATCACTTTAACCACTTTCACCTAGTTGCTAATTGGTTTCTTAATCATTTCTTTGCATCTTCTTTGGGGAACAAGATCTGCAGAATGTTATTTTCTATTACCCCATGGTCTATAGGGTATGAGAGAAATCTCAGATATCATCAGGGTTTTTTGAGAACTGCTGAGGAAGTTGCAAGGCTGATTTGGAGGGAGGTTTTTGATATTGCCGGTGTTCATCCACAAGCTTTACTTAGCTTCTTGCTATTGTTTCCTATGCTGGTTGCCTTAGCTTGTGTTTTCTTTGTGTAGGCTTCTAGTCTTGTTTTATTTGGGCATTGGTTTTTCTTATGGCCTTGTTTCTCTGTTTTTGTATTGCAAGGGTATGACCTTGTTGTTAGCCTTGTACTATATTGTTTTAAATCTAATAAAAATAAAAAATCAAGGCTATCATTGCACTAAAAAAAATTAAAACCACTAAAATTTGAATTGAAGTTCTACAAAACAAGAGCTGCAGATGTCTATATAAAGATAGAAATTAAAGAACCGCACACATCCAGTTCTTTAGATCTCAAACCAATTAGTTTAAAGTTGTGGATTTTGTTGACTTTAAGTGATAATCAAATCTCTAATAAAAATAAAAAATCAAGGCTATCATTGCACTAAAAAAAATTAAAACCACTAAAATTTGAATTGAAGTTCTACAAAACAAGAGCTGCAGATGTCTATATACAGATAGAAATTAAAGAACCGCACACATCCAGTTCTTTAGATCTCAAACCAATTAGTTTAAAGTTGTGGATTTTGTTGACTTTAAGTGATAATCAAATCAAAGAGTAAAGTATAAGAAGAAAAAGAGAAGAAAGAGGATGAGAAAAAGAGAGAGAGATGGGGAAAGAGAGAAAGAATAAAAGAATACTTTAATCCTTCCACCAAATTATATTTATAATAATAAGTTTCAGAAATTACACATAAGCCCCAACATTATATAAGTAATAACAAATAAGCCCCTGACAACACTTCCCCTCAAGCTGGTGCAAAGATATCAAGCATGCCCAGCTTGACTAACATATTTTGCAAGCAAGTCTTGTTCACACCCTTAGTCAAAACATCAGCAACCTGATAACGTATGGAGTACAAATCAGCCCAAGACGAAGCTTTTCCTTGATGAAGTGCCGATCGACTTCAATGTGCTTTGTCCTGTCATGTTGAACTGGATTATGGGCAATGCTAATAGCAGCCTTGTTGTCACAATACAACTTCATTGACTCGCGAATAGGATAACCCAACTCACCTAACATCGTTCGTAGCCATAACAACTCACAAACTCCATGTGCCATGGATCTGAACTCAACCTCTGCACTAGATCTAGCTACTACAGACTGTTTATTGCTTCACCATGAAACAAGATTACCTCCAACAAATGTGCAATATCCTAAAGTAGAACGTCGATCTGTCACAGAACCTGCCAAATTAACATCAGTATGGGCTTCAACACGCAAGTGGCCATGACGACCAAACAATATCCCCTTACCAGGTGAACCCTTGAGGTAGCCAAGAACATGATGAGCTACTTCAAGGTGAGGTGTACGTAAAGCATGCATAAACTAACTAATCACACTAACAGCGTAGGCAATATCTGGGCGCGTAAGAGGTAGGTAAATCAATATGCTTACCAATCGCTGAAATCTCCCCACATCGTCTAATGGGTCTCCATCTACATCATTAAGCCTATAGTTGTGCTCAGTGGGAATATCAATAGGTCTAGCTCCAAGCCTGCTTGTTTCAGCCAACAAATCTAACACATACTTCCATTGAGAAATGAACAACCCTTTCTTCAATCTGCACACCTCAATGCCAAGAAAGCATCTCAATGATCTAAGGTCTTTAACCTTAAACTTTGTCCCCGAGAATGACTTCATTCGATGAATCTCTTCTGGATAATTTCCAGTGATACCAACATCATCAACATATACAATAAGGGAAGTGGTGCAGCCCTAGTGCTTCTTCATGAAGAGAGTATGATATGTCTGACTCTGTGTACCCTACTCTTTCCACAGCAATGTTGAACCTCTCAAACCAAGCACGTGACGACTCCTTTAACCCATACAAGGCTTTATTTAGCTTGCACACTAAATTCTGACCATTGGCAAGCTTAAACCCTGGTGGCATAGTCATATACACCTCTTCCTCCAAGTCACCATGAAGGAAAACATTATTTACATCCAGCTAATGTGAAGGCCAATTCAAATTAGTTGCCAAAGAAAGGACACGTATAGAGTTCATCTTGGCAACTGGAGGAAATGTTTCCAAACAATCAATCCTATAGGCCTGAGTGAAGCCCGCTGCAACTAACCGGGCTTTATATCTCTCAATTGTTCTGTCTGCATGATACTTTATTGTGTAGACTCATTTGCAGTCTACTGATTTCTTACCCCAAGGTAATGGAACAATATCCCAAGTACCATTCTTCTCAAGGGCCTTCATCTCTTCAAGCATGGCTTCCTTCCAAGGAGTTTGACTAAGAGCATCTGAAACACTAGAAGGAGCAGATACAGAGGAGATACACGAAGTGAAAGCACGATATGTTGGAGATAAGGCATCATAGGATACAAAATAAGATATGGGATGTTTTGTACAACTACGAACACCCTTACGATAGGCAATAGGGACATCAGGATCGACAGGAATACTATCAGGAAAAGAATTAGGAGTATCAATGTCAACTGAGGAATTACCTGGATCGAGGGAGACTTCTTCGTCCTGGGGTGAATCAATGACTTGTTTTTCCCTCTTAGTGTAGACAATTGTCTGCTTCCCTACTGCAAATCATTAGTGGTAGGAGGACCAGACATAGGCACCTCAGTAAGAAGCTCCCCCTGAATGAGAACCTCCCCCTAAATGGGAATATGCAAAGGAAGGGGGCATTCCCTCAGAATGGACGACAGATTCTCTACCTGAATAGTAGTCTCCCCCTGAAGAGAATCCCGTACAGTGGGAAAAAAAGGAATAGACTCAAAGAATGTAACATCCATGGAGACGAAGCAACGACGAGTGATAGGCTAATAACACTGATACCCTTTCTGAGTGGCAGAGTATCCAAGAAAGACACATCGGATTGCCTTATGGCGATTGATAAGGTATGTAGCTATTAAGGTTGCATCAGGCCAGTAACTTTTAGGCACTCCCATCCCAATTAGAAGAGAACCGGTCAACTTCGTAATATGACGGTGTTTTCATTCAACTACACCGTTCAGTTATGGTGTATCAACACAGGAGGTTTGATGGACAATCATGTTATCAGCAAATAAGGAGGCAAGACCACCATGCATAAACTCTCCTCCATTATCAGATCGAAGGATTTTGATGGGGCAACCAAACTGAGTACATATCATCCCTAGAAAGGTTTTTAAAATGGAATGAACTTCATCTTTGGTTTTCATAAGATAAAGCCAAGTATATCAACTAAAGTCATCAACAAACACAACAAAGTAACGAAAACCAATTAACGAAGTAGTAGATTCAAGACCCCACACATTAAAATGAACAAGCTGCAAAGGAGCTGTACTTTTATTAATACTAGTAGGATAAGAAACACGACATTGTTTGGCAAGAACACAAATTTCACAATTTAACATAAAAGATTCAACGGAAGGAAACTGGGGAAGCACATACTTCAAAACAAGAAGAGGTAAATGACCTAATCTATTATGCCATCGCATTAACAGATCTTTATTGACATTACTATTCCTAACACTATATTGATTTGCAACATAATAAGAAGTTGGCCTCACGTTCAGCAAATACAAGCCATTGTCCTCACGTCCACTTCCAATCGTCTTCCCCGCATCCAAGTCCTGAAACACACAGTGAGATGGAAAAAAGGTTCATTACAATTCAAGCCTTTTGTATTGTAACTGACAGAAAGGAGGTTATTGGTAAACTTTGGGACATGAAGAACAGAGGATAAGGTAAGATTAGGAGAGACAGAAACAGTGCCCTTCCCCGCAATGGAGGTGAAGGTGCCATCAGCCACTCTAACCTTATCCTTACCAAAACATAAACTGTACGAAGAAAAATCAGATGCCATACCAATCATGTGATCAGTGGCTCCTGAATCAATGACCCAGAGATAATGTGGAAACCTGATGTGCCGAATGAGAGGTACGTGTCTGAGCGAAGTTAGAGATGGAAATGGAGGCATTTTGAGCTAGTAAATGTCAAAGAGCATCTAGTTCAGTCCCGGACAGAGAACTTGGTGGCCCTGAGGAGACATAACCAGTACTCTCACACTTTACAGTATGCGCCGTAGATAACCCCCTAAATGGACCAGGCCTTGGCCTATCATTGGCATGTGTAGGAGCTAGAGTAAGGCAACCGTATAGATTCCAGTATGTTTCCCTAGTGCAGCACGTACGCCCACAGTGATCACACCTCAACTTGCTCTTGTCATCCTGCTTCCCTCCTTTTGGAGGATTGGGCTTGTTCCATCGTTGTGTCGCAAGAGCAGACCTCTCAGACAATGGTACTTCTAACTCGGGCTTAGTGTTTACAGGTGCAGACATAGCCTTCATTCTACTCTCCTCAGCCTAGATATACAAAAACACATCTCTAACAGAAGTAGGGCTGGATACCTGCCTAACACTTATACCCTGGCATGCTCATATCTCGGATGCAGACCACCCAAGAACTCATAGATTCGATTCCTTTCTACCATAGCACAAAATACTTTAACATCAGCACACACAGGTCTGTAGTCTTGGTAGTGATCTAACTCTTCCCATTTACCACGTAGAGTGCGGTAATATGTAGCAAGAGTTTGGTCTTTCTGCTTAAATCTTGATATCTGTGGTTGGAGTTCATACAGTTTTGCAAAATTACCAACTGAGGAATACGTCTCTTCCACAGCCTGCCATAGCTATTTAGCTGTTTTCACAAACAGAAACCCTTTGCTAATTTGTGGCTGCATTGACTGCAACAACCACGTCATAACTACTGCATTATTTGCACTCCATTCTTTGAATTCAGGATCACTCTTGGAGGGATACATGGTAGTCCCTTCGATATAGTTGATCATCCTACGACCAGTGATATTCATACGAGCATATAGTTCGTCTCATCCAGCCTAACAGTCGTAATACAAAGGCCTAGATGGTGATCACCACTACCTCCCAATACTGGAGTCAAACTTGGGGAAGACCCAGCTTCTTTTGAAGTAACATTTGAGCCAAACATTTTATCAAACAGTTTCTGGGTATTAATCCTCAAAAACAAAAAAATCAACAAAATACGTAAAGAAACACTTCTCTAACACACAAACTTCAACTAGAAAGATTACAGTCTTCTGAGATACATAAAAAAGCGACCACACAATCACCACACAAACCCTAGAAAGCAACAACGTATACCATACCGCGAACGACGAAGAAAAAGCCGTTGTTGGAGAACCTCGCGAACACCAAAAAAACACCAATCGAGACTGCAATAGATCAAAAACAGGTCCAAAAAAATTTTGCAAACAAATCCCACCTTGGAATCTCTTCAAAACCCTTCACACCCACTAGGGTTTACACAAACTTGCCCTAGGGTTTTAACTACAGACCTAGAGCTTTACAAACCTTGCTCTGATACCATGTTGACTTTAAGAGATAATCAAATCAAATAGTTGAGTATAAGAAGAAAAAAAAGAGAAGAAAGATGATGAGAGAAAAAGAGAGACAGATGGGGAAAGAGAGAAAGAATAAAAGAATACTTTCATCCTTCCACCACATTATATTTACAATAATATGTTTATAAAATTACACATAAGCCCCAATTATATAAGTAATAACAAATAAGCCCCTGACAACAGATTTGCCAATTTGAATTTTCAAAGATTGTCATATGAGGTGCCTCAAAAGTTATAAGAATGTCAACTTGGATTTTCATATATTATTATGTGAGGTTCCTCAAGCATGTAGATATAGATATAATCATATATGGGCAATCAATCAATTTACAGATGTAAACCACACCAATCCTGTCCTATGGTCTTAAAAAATTCGTTTGAAGTTATGGATCTGTCAGTTCGAATTTTCAAAGATTGTCATATGAGGTGCCTCAAAAGTTATGAGGATGTCAACTTCGATTTTCAAATATTATAGTGTGAGGTGCCTCAAGCATGTAGATATAGAAACAATCATATATTGGGTAATCAATCAATACACTGTCATGTAGTGAATGGGCAATCAATCAATATAAAATCATGAAGTGAATGATCAGGTTAATGTACAACAAACCTTACGCATCCGCTCAGCAAGTTCAACGTGTGCTGCCTTCACTTCATAATCATCTCCCGTTTTTGTCAGTCCCTGTAAAACTAGAAAGGTTAGTGTACATAATATAACTTTCAGATTATTGTCAAAATAAATCAGGGATTCTGTTAACTTTGCCAGTAGCCAAGAGCAACTCCACCAGCCAATATTTTTACTTACCTTAGTAATAACCAAAAGAGACAAATCCATGCGATTCATCAGAAGATCTGAAATAGTATTCTTGACATACTGAACAGCACCAGGAATGTCTCTGTCTATTAGTATCTTGTAAAGGCATTCATTTACCAGGTTTTTAACTAATAGACAATTGTCCCTTCTAACTGTTTCAATGCCTATCAACAGAAGTCAATAAATTAAAAGACTAGGTCAACAGCAGAATATACAGAAGCTGACACGGTTGTAAGACACTTGCTCACCTTTAGTATCCATCTTGTCGTACTTGTCAGGGTTTGTCCAAAGAAGACCAGCATATCTCTTCTTGCTAATCAGGAGATATGGATAGTAAACCTTCTCAAACTCTAGTTTTATGGGCTTCGCAGCACATATATCACCATATAAAATGAGAAAAAGGAAAAGAAAGAAAAAAAGAAAAAGAACAAAGTTATCCACAAATGTATGAAAATAACATTAGAAGTCTCAAAACAATGGTACATAGTTCTTCCACAATGCATATGAAAATTGCAAACAAGTTCAAAACAAGAGACGCCAACAAAACTCCAAAAAGCTGAAAGAAAGTTTTATTAAGTCACATTTGTAATTCTTATTCCAACTTATCCAGAAACCTCAGATTTCTTAATCTTCTTCCAATACTTCAACTTCATAAGTGAACCCTGCTCTGATTTCATTAACTAAAACCACATTAAAGGGCACCTCTGGGATGAATGATTTAGTATGATGTGGGAAGCAGTGCCAATTGGGGACAAGATGAGGCATATCAACTAAAAATGGTTTACTCACATACAGAGATTACTAAAGAGAGCATTAACAATATGGCCAATAATCTCTATTGAGGCACTCGATACAGAAAAACATTGCCAAAGCCAATCCCAACTAGTTTACATAAAGCTTTGTTGAGTTGAGCATAGATCAATTTTTCAGAAATTGAAGTTCAACACAATGCTAAGAAACACTAAATCCTAACAACAGCTACAACCAACACTACCCCCCCCCCCCCCCCCCCCCCCCCCCCCGGGTGCGGAACCCCAACACACACACGAATTTCTTAATTCTAGTTCAGAAAGATTTTATTACTAGATGTTTTAAGAAAAAGACATAAGATCTAAGAAGCTGAAAAATAAATTGACAAAAAATAAACAGCAAAGCTCAAACACCTACTTTTATGAATGTCCCGCTGATGTATTCAGCAGCTTCCCTTCCCAAGTTCATAGCTGCATCAACAGTTGACACACCAAATTGTACCATAACTGAATCTGTATCTCCATATATAACCTAATATCCAAAAGTAACCACTTCTCACTGAACATTAACTTCAAAATTTTATGTTTTAACATAGCAAGGTATAAATTATGAATTACAGAGCAATGATATAGGGTCTGGGGGAAAAAGGAATATTTGGAGAAGAGTAAATCACACAAGAAAATTTCAAAATGAAAAGATCAATAAATCTGGCAAGTAAAATTAACATCTACAGCCTGATATATATTGACAGAACCAGGTGCTTATTAAAAGTTCACATTTAACCTTTAACACAGAAAATTTAGTATAAGAAATGGCTATCAAGATAACAATCTTTTACTAATATCATTTAGTGAGCTTTTTCTTTTTCTTTTCTTTTCTTTTCTTTTCTTTTTTAGCCTATAATTGTTTAAGAACTGCTTTTCCGCCAAATATTTCTTTTATTTTCTTTTTTATGCACAAAATTATGTTTGCATGTGTTAGCATATATAATACCACGATTTAGGGTATGACTTACCATAATAGCAGAGATTTGACTATGCTATAGAATATGCCATAGAATGTGCTATAGAATATGCTTTAGAATAAGTTGTGATTTGATTTTGATTTGATTTAGTTTCCTTTCATGTAATATCATTCAAGCCTTTACGCAATTCTCTCCTTTCTCTTCTTTTTATATATTTCTACTTAGTATCAGAGCCAACACCTTTTAGCAGCCTTACTACTTATGCGACAACTACCTTAGGCTGTTTGTGACATCGTGTGACGTTACCTAAACATGTTCTTCTGTGTTGCTGTTTTGTGATCGAAAATAGGTATTTTTAAGTTTTACAATTTCTTTTTCACTCTTCTAGGGTTGGGTAAATTGGGATAGTTGGTTTCTAATACCTAGAAGGGCTTGGGTAAAAAAAATTAGTCTACAAAGAGGGTCCGAATATTAAGAAGGAGGTTGTCTGGCTATATGTAAGCGAGCAGCGCTCCTTAAAAAAGGTATGCATTTGGATTTTTCGAGAATGGTCTGAGGAGACATTGTTTATGGTCTGAGGAGACCGTTTGATTTATTAACAGAATTTGTGGTGTTTTTGGAGTTTTTTTTTTTTATTGTCATGTGACAGATTATGGCAGATTCAGGGTCCTCGACTGTTAATTCTCTTGGCTCGCGTTCTGTGGGTGGTGGTGCCATTTTTCCCACCAACTCATCAGAAAATCCAGGACTTCAAATCACCAAAATGAAGTTGGATGGTTCCAACTATTTGATTTGGGCACAGTCTGCCAAGATGTTCACTGGTGGCAAAGGCAAGATTGGCTATATTACTGATTTTTGAGAAAGAGCCAGCTAAGTTAGAGAAGGCATATCCTCAGTGGTTTGCAGATAACGCTATGGTTATGTCTTGGCTAGTCAATTCGATGCAACCAAACATAGCTGTTGGCTATATGTTTATGAAGACTGCTAAGCAGATTTGGGATTCAGTTCAACGCACTTATTCTCAAAGGCAGAATAATGCACAAATTTTCCAGCTGGGGCGAGATATCACCAGGATTTCTCAGGGTGACTTGACAGTTTCAAGTTACATCGCCAAGCTTCGTGCTATTTGGGAGGAGATATCATATTATGATTCCTTCCACTCTTGGAAGGATCCAAATGATGCAGTTTTATATGCAGGAATTGTGGAGAAGAATCGAGTGTTTCAGTTTTTTGCCGGGTTGAACGACGAGTTTGAGTATGCTCGTGTTCATTTATTGGGCTTATCTTCATTCCCTACTCTTGAGGATGCATACTCCTATGCGTTGTCAGATGAGAGCCGCCGGACTCATCCATTAGGTATTGCTTCTGTTGATCGTTCTGCTATGGCAGTTTGGGTTCCCAACCTTTCAGGAATTTCACCATCCCAGTCAGTTCAAAGCACTACCACTGGTCCTCCTTTGGGACGACAACGTGGACGGTGTGACCATTGCGGACAAATTGGTCACATCAAATCTCGTTGTTATACTCTACATGGACGTCCACC
Source organism: Cornus florida (assembly GCF_030987335.1). Taxonomy (NCBI): domain Eukaryota; kingdom Viridiplantae; phylum Streptophyta; class Magnoliopsida; order Cornales; family Cornaceae; genus Cornus; species Cornus florida. Next base: position 81,554,988 of record NW_026775577.1, on the reverse strand, counting down.
GCAACATAAAGAGCCACCTCGATCCTCTGCACATTCTGTTACACAACCAGTCTCGTTGTCAACTCCTGACAACCCTGCCTCTACATCTTCTGCCACATTTACCTTGACTTAAGCTGATTTGGACAAGTTCAAGCAATTCTTCAACCAAATGGAGGCATCATCTCAGCCAACATCCACTTATGCCCACTCAGGTACTATTGCGTCTGCACATAGCGTATCTACATCTTCAACACCATGGATCATTGATTCTGGTGCTTCAAACAATATGACTGGTATGTCCTCACTCTTCCAATCTTATAGTATCGGTTCTGACCAACGCAAGGTCCGCCTTGCGGATGGCTCTCCATCTTCCATTGCTAGGAAGGGTCACATATCAGTTACTCCTTCATTAACTTTGTCAAATACACTTCATGTTCCAAAGTTGACTACAAATCTTATTTCTATTAGTAGCGTAACCAAACAATTAAATTGTAGTGTAACATTCTTTCCCTCTCATTGTATTTTTTAGGATCTGGTGTCGAAACAGACGATTGGCAGTGGGCGTGCAGTGGATGGTTTATACCTGTTGGATGCTCCTTTGTCACCTCAAGCACATTCAGCTTCATTTTCTAATATTGTTTCATCTAATAAAGCCCAGCTTATGCGTTGGCACATACGTTTAGGACATATTTCTTTTGGTTATTTGAAACATTTATTTCCTTCCTTATTTTGCAACGTGGCAGTGTCAGATTTATCCTGTGAAACATGTCATATGGCTAAACATGTTCGTTCCAATTATCCTGCTAGTAATAATAAATTTGCTTTAACACCTTTTGATCTTGTTCATTCAGATGTGTGGGGTCCTTGCCCAGTTACTTCTAATCTTGGATTTCGATATTTCGTGTTGTTCATTGATGATCATACTCGTGTTACTTGGGTTTATCTTATGAAAACCAAAAATGAAGTATACACCATTTTTAAAAATTTTATGACAATGGTTCAAACTCAATATGGTCGTACCATTAAAAAATTCCGATCTGACCAGGGTACAGAGTACACTTATAGGCAGGTACAACAGTTATGTACAGAATTTGGGATTGAGCATCAGATGGCTAATGTTAAAACTCCTCAACAGAATGGTCATTCTGAGAGAACGAATCGCCACATCCTTGACTTAACCAGAGCAATCTGCATTGGCATGAATGTTCCCCAGTCATTTTGGGGATATGCAGTTCTTACTGCTGTTTACATCATTAATAGGACTCCTTTTAGGATTCTTAACTTTGCAGCCCCACTCTCAATTTTACATCCCAATTCATCTCTTTTTTTTATTCCTCCGCTAGTCTTCGGGTGTGTGTGCTTTGTTCAGCAGTTGGGGCAAACTAGTACAAAGCTTGACCCCAAGGCTTTGAAGTGTGTGTTTTTTGGCTATTCTCACTCTCAAAAAGGTTTATAGGTGTTACCATCCTCCTAATCGTCGGCGATTTACATCCATGGATGTTTCTTTCTTTGAGCATACACCATACTATAGTGGTTCAGTTGGTTCTCAGAGTGAATGGTTCTAGGGATGGCAAATTCCCCATCCCCGCCCCACCCCAGGGGATGGGGGTAAATTTTGAAAACCTGTTGGGGGCGGGGGCAAAGGCGGGGATGGGGTAAACCCGCCCCGCCCCGCCCTGATTAAGTATTAAATTACTAATATACCCTTACATTTAATAATTTATTACTAAACTAGATTTATTACATATATGAAAATAAGATAAATTATGCTTTTTTAAAAATATATATATATGTTAATCGGGGCCGAGGCCGAGGATGGGGATAAGAGGTCGGGGATTGGGGGGGGGGGGGGGGGGGGGTGAAATTTTAAGCGGGGATGGGGATGGGGAATGGGATCCCCGCCCTGCCCCATTGCCATCCCTAAATGGTTCCCATTGAATATAATGGATGATCACCTTCTTCTGTCTTCAACTCCTCTACCATTACCTGTTTCTTCTTCTATGATTCCTCCTCGTCATACCCCTCCAGCAGGGGGAATTGTTCCTTTTTCATAGGTTTATAGTCGGAGACAACAGGTACAAGCTTCTACTCCCACGATCGACTGCCCTGTTCCTTCGGCACCAGCTCCTCCTTCTCAAGCTATTGTTTCGCTTGATAATCGCCTCATTGCTCTTCGAAAGGGTAAACGTTCTTGTACTTACCCTATTTCTAATTTTGTTTCTGATTATGCTCTCTCACCCTCCTAGCGGAGTTTTCTTGTTTCTGTTGCCTCGGTTCCTATTCCTTCTAGTGTTGCAGATGCACTAGCACAACCTCAATGGCGTGATGCTATGACAAAAGAACTACAAGCACTTGAGAAAAATCAGACTTGGGACATGGTTCCGCTTCCTATTGGACGAAAGGCTGTGGGTTGTCGTTGTTTACAGTTAAGCATTATCGAGATGGGTCAGTTGCTCGTTACAGGGCCCGATTGGTTGCCAAGGGTTATGCTCAGACTTATGACATAGATTATCAGGAGACTTTTGCCCCTGTTGCTAAGATGAATACCATCCGGGTATTATTTTCCGTTGCTGCAATTCGATCTTAGCCTCTATTTCAGTTAGATGTCAAGAATGCGTTTCTCTATGGTATGTCGTCTTCATCGTTCTCTATATGGCCTCAAGCAGTCTCCTCGAGCTTGGTCTGATTGCTTTGGCACTGCTATGCTTAAGTTTGGTTTCCATCAAAGTGCAGCTGATCATACCTTGATTTTACGTCATTCAGGCGGTAAGACAGTTGCTCTCATTATGTATGTCGATGATATTATTCTTACCGGCAATGATACTACCGGAATTAATGTGGTTAAAAGCTATCTTGGCCGTCAATTTGAGATTAAGGATCTTGGTCCCCTACGGTACTTCTTGGGCATTAAGGTGGCTCGCTCCAAGACTGGCATTTTCATCTCTCAACGAAAGTATGTTCTTGACTTGCTTTCTGCTTCTGGTCAGCTTAGCGCTCGTCTTGCTAATACTCCGATTGAGCAGAATCATCGGTTGGCTGATTCTGAGGGGGAGTTGTTGTCAAATATTGGTCAGTATCAACGACTTGTAGGGAAACTCATCTATTTATCCATGACTCGACCTGACATTGCTTATGCCATGAGTGTCGTGAGTCAATTCATGCACTCGCCTCGTGCCCCACACCTTGATGCAGCTATCGGATCCTTCGCTACTTAAAAGGGTGTCCAGGCCGTGGTATTTTGTTTGCCAATCATGGTCACTTACGTGTTGAGGCTTGGACAAATGCTGATTATGCAGGATCAATTTCAAATAGGAGGTCTACTTCAGGTTATTGTACCACTATTGGTGGTAACTTGGTTACTTGGCGCAGTAAGAAGCAGGATGTTGTCTCTCGATCTAGTGCAGAGGCAGAGTATAGGGCTATGGCTCTTGGGGTAGGTGAGTTGCTTTAGCTGAAAACCTTGATGACAGACTTATGCCTTCCAATGTCGCTTCCATTCTCACTCTACTGCGACAACAAGTCTGCCATTAGCATAGTAGCAAATCCCGTTCAGCATGACAGGACTAAGCATATAGAGGTGGACCGTCACTTCATTCGAGAGAAGATCATCTCTGGTCAAATTTGCACTCCATTTGTCACAAGCTCTCAGCAGCTTGCAGACATTCTTACAAAGGGCGTCAGCAAGATTGTGTTTGAGAATGCATTGTCCAAGTTAGGCATTTCAGATATCCACGCACCAACTTGAGGGGGAGTGTTAGCATGATACCACGATTTATGGTATGACTTACCATAATAGCAGAGATTTGACTATGCTATAGAATATACCACAGAATATGCTTTAGAATAAGTTGTGATTTGATTTTGATTTGATTTAGTTTCCTTTCTTGTAATATCATTCAAGCCTTTACGCAATTCTCCCCTTTCTCTTCTTTTTATATATTTCTACTACATGAGATGTGCTATACATCCCATAGAAAGGTAACTGACATTTAGAAGTAGCACAATGCCCCTGTTAACAACCATCTACTCCAAAAGCTTAAGTTGTTGGAGAGGGTATAACTTTAATATTTATATCCTTCAACACACCCCCCTCACGTGAGGCCTTCTTTTTGGTCCAACACATGCTGTTTCAATTTTTCAATTAGGGTGTCGGTGAGGTTTGAACTTCAGACCTTTGGCTTTGATACCATGTTAACAACCATCTACTCCAAAAGCTTAAGCTATTGGAGAGGGTGTAGCTTTAGTATTTCTATCCTTCAACAGCCCCAATAATTTTAGAAAGCATAAGATAAATTTTAAGATGCAAGGTATGTTCCACAGGAACACAAACCTCGGAATCCATGACAAGGGCTATATAGGATATGCATCTTTTAAATTAAACCAACTAGTTTTCTCAAAGCATATAATTACAAAGATCTTGTCTTTAAATTGTAGATTCAGAACAGAAGCATCAGAGCCATTGTCACCATTGGATAAATAACAAGATGATATTAGCAGAGCAACTGGAAAAGGCAGGTCACCAACAAGGGCTATAGATCTGTGCAACGGACAGTGGTGTTAACAATTAACATTTAGATTGAGGCAAGAACAAGCGTATTGAATTGTCAGTCGAACAAATGAATTCCACAAATATGAGGAAGACCTGAAACCCATGCCATACCAAGTTTTAACAATGCAATCCCAATTTCTATTTCACTTTATTACGTTGTATATATATTTCTTCTTCTAATTACAGTTCCATTTTTACTTTATTTTTGTCCATTCTCTTGGGTTTCCTTATAATCTCATATTTAAATCTTCTATTACCTTCCAGAGAGGAACAAAAAAATAAAAAAGGAGAAGAAGACAAAAATCAGTGAAAAAAATGACTTTTGGCCAAGCAACTTCAAATTACTTTAACAGCTTGTGAAAATACTTAATGACGATCAAGCATAATAAAGTTTTTAACAGACTACAAACAAATTAAATATAAGAAATGCTTTTCAGCATAATAATTTTAATGGTAATTGCAATAGGAAAAAAAAAAAAAAAAAGGATCATTTTTTTCATTCTTTCTTTCCTATATACAAATTTAGAGAGGGAGGCTTTTTGTCATGATTCATGATCTAATGTAATGTCTACTTATTTTTCGTAATTGAAAATGTTTGGTGGAAATATTTAGTGATATTGCCACAAAAAGTATTTTATTGAAAGATTAAGTAATTACTCATAAGCAACAAACATAAAATGAAAACTATTTAAAGATGAAATCAATTTAGAAGCACCTTTTTTCGTTTTATTATAAATAAAGCAGAGAGAATTCCATTGGTCTAGTTTGGGACCTTAGGATTGATTTTGACTCTAACCATCCTTTTACAGTTCAGGAACTACTCTTTACACCAAATCTTTTACCTTCCTATATAAGCATACCTTACAAAACAGAAAAAGCAGAGGAAACAATAGGAAAAGTGTAGCACCCTAATGACTTGAAAAATCTAAAATGCATTTTACAATCTAAGGTATGTGCCTCACACTGAAACATTATATGATTTACATCTCATTAACTGAATCAACAAGTTTCCGATAAATTAATCACAAGTATCAAGCCTTTGAAATCAGACTCTGAAATATATATATCAGTGCTATTGTCGCAATCAGGGAAAAATAAATGAGGTTAAGCCATTAGCAGCAGCACTGGAAAAGGCAGATATTCAGCATACAAAGGGGCTGCAGATATTTTCAAAGGTTTCATGTTAACATTGTTTGATTGAGGCAATAACTAATATCAGTATAAAAAAAGTATGACTTCCACATATATGAGACCCACCTCAAAACTAACGCCTTACCAATTTTAACCATACAATTTCAAATTCTACTTCCAGATTGTTAATTTGCAATCTCTTCATCCTTGGTTATCTTTTCAAATCTCATTCTTGGTATGTCCATGTCTGATATTGTTATTGAATAAAACATACATAACATGCTCCAAAAGGTTGTGTTTGTGGACAGGATGGAGGGCTAGAATTATCTGGATTGGATTTCGCTTCTTCCAGAAGAAATAAATAAATAAAGCATTAAACATAATGCACAAATTTATATTTACTTTCAGAAACCTTTAAGAAATAAAGTGACCATGTAACAGCAAAAATGTGATAGCCTAAGATTTAATTAGGCCTTCTAATCATGTTTGGTGATTCTTAATTGTGCTTAGTGGCTCTTAAATGTGTTTAGTGACTCTTAATTGTGTTTAGTGACCTTTAATCATGATTAGTGACCTTTAATCATGATTAGTGGCTGTTGAGAATTCTTTCTTTTTTCTCAATACGTAGTGGAGACATGGATTTATCCGTGAATAGCTGGCACCCTAATCTTAGGGTGTAAATGCTAGCTGATTGTTTCTCCTATTTAATGTTGATTTGATTCTTTCTGTGTGTTGACTTTCCTAGTTTAATTCCTATTTATTTGTTGCTTGTTTTATTCCATCAATTTAGGAAATTGAGTAGCTGGTCTGTAGCCTCCAAATTTTCCTATTTATGCATTGTTTCTGTACAATTTCTAAATATGCAATAAGAGAATTTCCTCTTCTCTTTCTCTCGGAGTATTCACCTATCATCATTATAGTATCAGAGCAGAAATAAAGCTCTTGCTTGGATATGACATCTACTTAAGAAAAAACCATCCTCAGCCATGTCGGAGGATCCGAAGGCTCAGTCTTACCAATTACCGGACACAAACTGAACGGAAACAATTTCCCACAATGGTCTCAATCCATCATGATGTACGTTTGTGGCAAAGGAAAGGACGACTATCTCACCGGAGAGATTACTGCTCCAGCGAAAGAAGATCCAAAATTCAAAACTTGGAAAGTTGAGAACATGATGGTTATGTCATGGTTGGTTAATTCCATGACTGCAGAGGTGGGAGAAAACTTCATGTTCTATGCAACAGCAAAGGAGATGTGGGATGCAGCAAGAGAGACTTATTCTGATAATGAAAATACATCAGAACCGATTGAAATTAAGGGTATCTTTCATGATCTACGACAAGGTGAGATGTCTGTTACCCAATATTTCAATATGCTCACTCGTCATTGGCAGCAACTAGATATGTTCGAGACCTCTGTATGGGATACTCCCGAAGATGCAAAAAAATATAGAAAGATTGTCGAGAAAGAACGAATCTATAAATTTCTGTTGGGTCTTAATAAAAACCTTGATGAAGTAAGGGGAAGAGTACTCGGTATTAAACCTCAACCAAGCATCCGTGAAGTATTCTCAGAAGTTCGACATGAGGAAAGCATAAAAAAGGTGATGATGGGTAGCCAAAATCAACCTGCTTCAACAGAAGGATCAGCCTTGGTTACCCAAAACTCCAGTCCCTCAAACTATGACAACCGTCCTCGGAAAGGCAGACCATGGTGTGACCACTGCCACAAATCAGGTCATACCCGAGAAACATGCTGGAAAATACATGAAAAACCACCAAACTGGAAGCCAAGATCAGAAAGAGAACCACAAGGATATCAAACTGCAGCCGACAGTCAGCCACCGATCCCTATTCCAGACAGCTACCGATCCCTGTTCCAGACAGCCACAGCTCCAGTGCCTTATCTCTCAACAAGGACCAAATGGAGCAACTGATCAAACTCCTTAACCAGTCTAGCACAAATTCCAGCAATCCTTCGTCTTTCTTAGCCCAAAAAGGTAGTTTTAAAATTGCTTCGAGTGTCAGCAAAAAGGAACCCTGGATCATTGATTCAGGAGCCACCGATCACATGACAGGTTGTGCAAATTTTTTCTCTTCTTATAATCCATGTCCTGGAAATCTAAAAATAAAAATTGCAGATGGTTCATTATCTTCCGTTGCAGGAAAAGTCTCAATTCCAATTTCAAAGAGTCTAACCCTCAAATCTGTTCTTCATGTTCCTAATCTTTCATGTAATCTTTTGTCTATTAGCAAACTGACTAAGGATCTAGACTATATTGCTAAATTCTCTAATTCCTTGTGTGAATTTCAGGAACTGTCTTCGGGGAGGACGATTGGCAGTGCTAGGGAATGTGAAGGGCTCTATTACTTTAATGAGGACATAGTCGTGAGTGGACAAGCTCAAAAAACAAGCTGTGAGAGTGAAGTTCTTTCTTTATCTGGAGAAAAAGAAATAATGTTGTGGCATAGTAGACTTGGCCACCCTAGTTTTTCCTATTTAAAAAACCTATTTCCTTCATTATTCAAGAATAAAAATCCAGCCTTATTTCAATGTGAAATATGTCAACTTGCTAAACATCATCGTACTTTTTTTCCATCTCAACCGTACAAATCATCAAAACCTTTTTCCATCATTCATAGTGATATTTGGGGGCCTTCTAAAGTAACAACTTTTACTGGTAAAAAATGGTATGTAACCTTCATTGATGATCACACCAGAATTTGTTGGGTCTTTCTCTTAAAAGAAAAATCTGAAACTGCGCATATTTTCAAAAAATTTCACTCCATGATCCAAAATCAGTTTCAAACAAAAATTCAAATATTAAGAACTGATAATGGTCGTGAATATTTTAACTCTGTTCTCAGTGAGTTTCTTAACAAACATGGCATTATTCATCAAAGCTCATGTGTGGATACCGACCAACAAAATGGCCTCTCTGAAAGAAAAAACCGCCATCTCCTAAAAGTGGCTCGGTCTATCATGTTCACCTCAAATATGAAAAAAACTTTTTGGGGAGAAGCAATTCTCACTGCCTCTTATCTCATAAACCGTATGCCTAAATTATCAGACTCCCCTCAACTCCTTGATTGAAGCCTATCCTCATATACGTTTCATTAGCAAATTACCTCTCAAAGTGTTTGGTTGTACTGCTTTCGTCCATATACATAGCCATAACCGTGGCAAGCTTGATCCAGGAGCCATAAAATGTGTGTTTGTGGGATACTCTCCTACTCAAAAGGGGTACCGATGTTATTCTCCAGAAAAAAGGAAATTTCTCACCTCCATAGATATCACCTTTTTTGAGAACCAGTCATTTTTTTCAAAAACTGATCTTCAGGGGGAGCAATATATTTCGGAAGATCAGTTTTGGGATATTTCTCTACCTAACTCAACCCCATCTCAACCAGATCAACCTCCACCTTCTCCTCCTAATCCTACTATGCCATTAACATGTGAAAATTCTCAGATAGGGGGAGAACTTCAGCAGCCGAATGAAGAAGAGCTACGGGTTTACACTCGACGAAACAATCAACGAGTAATAGAGCAACCACCACCTCAGCATCGCCAAGAATCCGAACCTCAGACAGTGACTCGAAATTCTGATTCAAGTAATCTCCCCTTCGAGTCTACTTCTATGCTTAATAATGAATCTGATCTAGATTTGCCAATTGCCCTTAGAAAAGGAATTCGATCATGCACCCTTCATCCTATCTCTAGATTTGTTTCGCATAAAAAATTATCACCATCCTATAGAGCTTTTACCACTAATCTTTCCAGTGTCGAAATTCCAAATTCTATACAGGAGGCTCTATCTATTCCAGAGTGGAGAGAAGCTGTTAAAGAAGAAATGAGGGCTCTTGAAAAAAATGGCACGTGGGAATTGGTAAACTTGCCTACAGGAAAGAAAACAGTGGGATGTAAATGGGTCTTCACTGTGAAGTACAAATCTGATGGCTCTATTGAGAGATATAAAGCTAGACTTGTAGCAAAGGGATTTACTCAGACATATGGAGTGGACTACCAGGAAACTTTTGCACCGGTGGCAAAACTGAACACCATCCGAGTCCTTTTATCTTTCGCAGCAAATTTGGATTGGCCTCTACAACAACTAGATGTGAAGAATGCCTTTCTTAATGGAGATCTTGACAAGGAGGTATACATGGATAGACCACCAGGATTTGAAAACAGGAGCGAATCTGGGAAAGTATGCAGACTGAGGAAATCCCTTTATGGGTTGAAGCAGTCACCACGTGCTTGGTTTGAAAATTTCACTAAAGCAATTCGCAGCCATGGATACAGTCAAACTCAAGCAAATCATACTTTATTCTATAAACAATCCCGTGAAGGGAAAGTCATAATATTAATTGTTTATGTTGATGATATAATCCTCACAGGTAATGATCTTGAAGAAATGGAACTATTGAAGAAGACTCTGGCTAGTGAATTCGAGATTAAAGATCTTAGTTTCTTAAAATATTTTTTGGGCATGGAAGTTGCAAGAACCAGAAAAGGAATCTCAGTCTCACAGCAAAAATACACTCTGGATTTACTAAAGGAGACAGGTATGCTTGACTGTAAACCTGCTGACACTCCGATGGATCCTAATCAAAAGCTAGGACTGACAGAAGGTGGAACTCCTGTGGATAAAGGCATGTATCAGCGATTGGTTGGAAAGCTGATCTATTTGTCTCACACGCGTCTAGACATAACCTTCGCAGTTAGTGCAGTCAGTCAATTCATGCATTCTCCTGGAAAGGATCACTTAGAAGCCGTGTACAGAATTCTCAAGTACCTCAAAAGAACTCCTGGTAAAGGCCTGTTTTTTGGAAAACATGAAGAGAAGAAAATTGAGGCATACACAGATGCTGATTGGGCAGGTTCAATTACAGATAGAAGGTCCACTACTGGTTACTGTATGTTTGTTTAGGGAAACCTAGTAACTTGGCGAAGTAAAAAGCAAGCAGTTGTTGCTAGAAGCAGTGCAGAGGCTGAATTTAGAGCTATGGCTCAAGGTATTTGTGAATTATTGTGGTTAAAGTTATTATTACAAGAATTAAAAATTGAAGCAAATCTACCTATGAAGCTGTACTGTGATAATAAGGCTGCGATCAATATAGCTCATAACCCTGTTCATCACAATCGAACAAAGCATGTGGAAGTAGATCGTCATTTTATCAAAGAGAAAATTGAAGAAGGAACAATCTATAGGACATTTGTTCCTACAAGTAGCCAAACTACTGATATCTTGACAAAGGGCCTACCGAGATTGAATTTCGAAAAATTAGGAGCCAAGCTGGGCATGATCGACATCTATGCTCCAGCTTGAGGGGGAGTGTTGAGAATTCTTTCTTTTTTCTCAATACGTAGTGGAGACATGGATTAATTCGTGAATAGCTGGCACCCTAATCTTAGGGTGTAAATTCTAGCTGATTGTTTTTCCTATTTAGTGTTGATTTGATTCTTTCTGCGTGTTGACTTTCCTAGTTTAATTCCTATTTATTTGTTGCTTGTTTTATTCCATCAATTTAGGAAATTGAGTAGCTGGTCTGTAGCCTCCAAATTTTCCTATTTATGTATTGTTTCTGTACAATTTCTAAATATGCAATAAGAGAATTTCTTCTTCTCTCTCTCTCGGAGTATTCACCTATCATCATTAGTGACATTGGGTATAAAGTATGATATATTGAAGTTATGGGATTTTATTTGAAGGCATTTGTTTGATTATTTAGTTGGCAGGGGAGAGGATACAATTAAACCAAAATATGACTTGGTGGCAGCCATGTGTCAAAGCTATATGAGTCTTCCTAACACCTGGTCTTATATCACAACCCAAGAGACACATGTTACACCTGTTGCTGCCTTCCTCTTGTTACAGCACAAACCAAAGGAAAAGAAAGAGAAAAACAAGAGGGAGAGCAAGGGAGAAAGTCGTAGGATTCCTTCTTCATAGTATCTGCATCACTCTTGGGTAGGGTTCTCTATACCTTGAGTTGCTTGGAGTGGTTTTACTTCCTGAATTCCTTGGTTTGGCCATGAAATTATCTGTTTTAATTGCAACATGTGTTTCACTCAAATTCATACTCCTAATGTTGTTCATCCTTTCTTGAGTTTCTTGTTCCATTTTGCTGAGAAACAACCATGTCTTGTATATATATGTTTTGTAATACAAATGATTACATATTTTCTGTAAACTCACTTCCATGTGCCTTTAAACCTCTTTGAAGGTCCTGTTATGGTTTTTCCCTACTGGGCTGTTAGCTCACCCTATCATTTATCCAGGTACCCAAAGATCAATTGGAGATTTGGGAGTTGCTGACTAGCTCTATTTAGAGACTGAACTTGTTTTGTATGTTAGGTATTTTGTGAAATGCTTGTAAATAGGTGACTCGAAGATCTTGATGTAATTGAGGCCAGATTTTATGATATACAATGTGTTGTAAAGGATTTTGGTGACTGGGACTACATTCTGCTGTGGGTTGTATGTTGAAATGGGGTGATAGAAAGTAGGCTGGTTTGTGTTTAAACCTTAATTTATTCACTGCCTATGGTTTGGGTCATGACAAAAAAAAAAAAAAAACTACCTGTATGATATCTGCATTGTCTCTTAAGGTGTTTTTCCCTAGTCAATGTTATTCTCTTTGTCCCAATTTATTTGTCCATCTGCTCGTCAAGATGTCCCATAATAGATGTCTACTTTGAAAAGTCAATTACAAAAATTGTATCTTTCCAAAATCATCCTTTCAAATCAGTAGTTCTAAAATCTGTCTCAATAATTTAACAATATTATTCTTTAAATTGTGGAAGATTTGTTTTAGAGACTTGTATCTCCCATTTAAGTGTGAATGCATCAATTGCATGTCCTCTTCTAAAAAAGTCAAACATTATTAGATGAAAATACAATTAGACATTTGATCGAGTACTTATTTGTTGCCTCAAAATTCAAATGCTCTTATGTTTCAACTGATTAGCTTTGCACTTCGTATATTACCGCGGCAAGAAATAAGAAGTTTTTGAGTGGCTAACTTAAGTAGTTCGAGAGTTTTTCAACTCATAATTCCTAGAACACAAATAACTAGGGTGATGGAAATCACTAATAACACTTGCCTTGTCTAACATATTATATGCCCCACCACATGAAAAAAATTCAGATGATGTACCTCAGCATTGTGTTCATAGCCCCCAAGCATCAGAAATTTCTCTTCCACAAGTTTTTTTGTGTGTTCGATCATCTGACGACCTTTAAAAAGAGGGTTGCTCATAAGATCAATTAGAAGCCAGAAAGAAGTATTTCCTAATTGTTTACCCCATAGAAAGAAAAGTTTCATACTAATGAGAAGGAATACTAATAAGTAAGATAGATATATTACCATAGCTTGTGACACTTGAAGATATCTCCAGACAGGGTAATTGCCCAACAGTAGCTCCCGTAAACCCATATACAGAATTCGCACTAATCTGAAAAGCCAACATACACAAACCAATGGATAACATGATAAAGAACTCAAGTGAAAAAAAAAAAAAACACACACACACACACATTAAAAAGAAAAAGAAAGAAAAGGAAAAAGAAATTCAGGGGAAAAAAAGGAAAAAGAAGAAGAAAAAAACACAATCTTTAAAAGTAAAAAGAACTCAAAGCAGTCTCCTACAGAAGAAGATGATAAATTAAGAGAGACATGCTCTACCTTTAAAGCCAGCTGACGCCCATCTAACACGGCCTTCACGAGAGGATCCTTTGCTTCCTAAAAACAAAAGAAATTGATTATGGGTCTGACACCGAGAGGAATGATTCTGCTCGAGTCAACAAATAACAAAGCATGAAAACAGAACTAAAAAAAAGGACACCTTCAGATCTGCTTTAGCTTTTCTACGAGCAGCTAACAGCTCTTCAAGAATTTCTGGAAGTATTCCCTGAAAGTAAAATAATACATTCTTATCGATTACGTCTTCTCATGTTTATAAAACAAACACCATATGAAATAACAGCAATAACAAGATCTAGCCTTTTGTAAATTTGACTTGACAAATGTTTCGCCAGATGGAGTTTTGTTAACACATTCTGGTGGAAGGTTAAGTTTGCGAACATCTTCTGGCGTTACCTTCATATAAATCAATAAAAATTAGCATCAAACCCTATAAGTTTCTCAAGGAGAAGAGAGAGAGAGAGAGAGAGAGAGAGAGAGAGAGAGAGAGAGATAAACAAACAAACAAATTCTATGTGATAATATCCATTACATTAGAGCGACAAAATTACCCATGCTCAATGGGACTGTTCAGTAACAATGAAGGACCGTTATCCTTTACCAAGGGCAATGTAGCCTAGTGGTAATAACTCCTCTACCTCCCAAAGTGGATGGGGAGGGTTCAAGTCCCCTTAGGGGCAAATGGGTGCGTGAGTTTCTTGTCAATAAAAATCAAAAAAACAAAAGGGCCATTATTCCCTCATATCTTCTACTCATTAATTGCAGATGCTGCAGGAGACTCTCTCTCTCTCTCTCTCTCTCTGTGCGTGCGCGCTTGCGCATGTGTGTGTACACGATTGTTTGTGTATCAGTTGGGGTTGTCAGTGTGGAAGAGACAGAAAAGTATTTAACGGCAATAATAGCTGGAGTTCAGTGTCAAGCTTCCAGCAATGTGTAGTGGATTCCACCCCCTTTAGCTGGAAACCTGGGATGATTATGAGAGAGATCTTTACTGATTCTTCACCAACAGCATTCATTGTTATGGTGTCAGCGTTTACATCGTCAATGGCTGGCGATGACATAGGTGAGGGTTGCTTGTCAGACTTTTAAATGCAACCAGGAGAGAGAGAGGGTGAGGGAGAGTTTTTACTGTCAGTCACATAAAATACAAAAGAAGTAACAGAAAAACATTTCACCAGAGTACAGTAGCATAAGTTATATGCCATCATGATTGATGGATATAGAGATGCAAAATCCAATGTTGCAATTGGCTTCTCATAGAATCCTGCCCTGGCCTCCAAAACCTGTGTTGTATAAAAAAATAGGAAGTCAAAGCATAATTAAAAAAATTAAAAAAGTAAAAGAAAAGGTAACTGAGCCATATTTAATTGAAGATAATTAAAATTGCTACACATGTAAAAACACGATTAAAGTAGTAGTCTACATAACATTTCATTTGAGAGTGACCTGCATTGTGTAAAGTAGAAGTTGTCAAAGCACATAACGGACACAGTTATTGATAAGAGAACACTCAATATTGCAAGACACAGTTTTTTTTTAGTTAAAGTACTGCAAGACACAATTTTACTCACCAAAAAAAAAAGTACTCCAAGACACAGTTACTGTGCAATTGTGGCCTGAATTTTGTTTCTACACGGGTAGGGTTTTGACCCGATTTTTATTTTTATCCATATTTTTCTCTGGTAGGTCATGGACCTGGTTCTAGATTGGGGTGTGTTATGAGAGAACAATGAAAACCACAGGAAAAAAAAAGATAGAGAGAGAGAGAGAGCTAGGGTTTGGAGACTAAAACGTGCGATCTCCTGATTTTTGCATAGTGAAACATTCACCGGATCTTCACCTAGGATGTAGGTTTACGCTGAACAACATAAATCTGTTGTGTTCTTTATTTGTGGCGTGTTAGTTTTTCTATCATGATTCTTGATCGTGGTTACTGTCGCAACAGTACTGATAAGAGAACACTCAATATTACTAGGAGTAATGCGAGAGAACGTCCATGGTGATTATGCCATACAGGAGTGCTACTATATCCACAAATAGGGCTTATCCCAAATTGCACAGGCATGGGAAAGCAAAATTAGGATAGAGTGCTGGAATGAGTGTGCACACACAAATACCTGTGCGTGTTTGTTAGGCTGCACTCACTAACAGAAAACATTTTGCCAACCCCTAAAAAGGCTAAAAAAAAAAAAAAAAAAAAAAAAAAAAAAAAAAATTCATGTTTAATAATATGTTTTTGTTTTTCTATAATAGAAAACGTTTTCCATTTTTGTGAAGAAAAGAGGAAACATAAAAAAGGTGGTTCCTATGCTTTCGGCACTGTAGCCCAAAAATATTTTCACTATTGTCACTACACAGACACTGTTCATTTATGTTGTAAAAAATGAAACAAAAAAAGTGAAGAGAGAGATTAAACGAGTAAAACACGCATATATTACGTGGTTCAACCACTAGGGCCTATATCCACGTCACAAAGAACCCAATGGGCTACATCACTTTTATAACAATACTCTCTCAACTCATACACAATACAATGGTGGAGGCTCATCTACATAGGAGAAGAAATGATGAGAATGGGAAGAGATGGAAAATAGGAAACAATGAGGATTTTTCTCCACTGATTCCTCTAGTAACAATAAATCTTTAATAATAGAAAACCACATCAATTAGTTGAGGATTTTCCTCCACTAATTCCTCCATAAAATCTTCAATACTCCCCCTCAAGTTGGAGCATGAATGTCCAACTTGCCATTGAGATGATGAGTAGTAGCAAGTGCGAATGATGAAGAGAGAAGGCAAAGAACAATGCTACCAACACACCGGCAGCCCAAACAAGTCAACAAAAACTATCGGAGACACGGCAAAAGCGAAGAACAATGGTACTGAACACACCGGCATCCCAAACAAGTCAATAAAAACAACCGGAGACACGGCAAAGGCGAAAAATAATGCTACCGAACACACCTGCAGCCCAAACACATCAATAAAAACTGCCGGAGACACGGCAAAGGCGAAGAACAATCCTGCTAAACACACCGGCAGCCCAAACAAGTCACAAATAGCTCCGAGAAACCCTTAGCAACATTTTAGATGCTAACGGAATACCCCAAAATAGGGGTCCGAACCTAGGAAGAGAAATTAGGCTTGAGCCCAAAGGGCTACATCACATGTGAGAGAATTAGTTCTCTAGTGCTAAAGTCTCCTTCAAACCCTAGCTGATTTCAAACTGCAAGTAGCGAGCACTCATTTAAATGTTTCAATAAAAAAATATTGGAAAAAAGAATATGGCCAAATCCATGGTCTGAAACTAAGGAATATCATTGGACTACACAAATTAGAGGTTCATAGATTTAAAAGTGGATCCAACAGGACAATGCAATCATTCAAGTTGTTTCGCCCTACCTTTTATATCTCATCATGTATATCTAGATAAGAGACTATCTATCCAAAATATATGCAATAGAATCTTTATATTTACCAAGGAGTAAATGACAAACTTACAGTTGCACCTTCATATGTTCCTTGTTCAGAACCTGCATGTTTGACATTTGGAATAACAAGATTTTTTTGTTTCGCCTTCCGAAGAAGTTGAGAAAGCACCTGAAGAAAATGGTTGAAATTCAACTTTTCAATACATCTAATCATTTTCATCACTGCCAACAACTCAAAACTTGAGAAACTCATTAAAGTAACCTTAATGCTCTGCCCCCTGGAAAGAAGAAATGAGATAGGGACACCTGTCACACGAGCCATCTCCACATAATTGTAAATGAACATTAACTTATCCAAAAGCCGCTGTGGGAGATAAGCATCCTGCAAGTCAAATTTCTATGTTTAGTTCGGTAAGTGGCATGAAATTGATATTCTCAACCCAAGAAGCTTCTCCATTCCTAGAATAAAGAATGTATGTCTATGCAATTAAGTCATGCCAGAATTTGCATATCACATGTCAGAAGTAAAGAGAGATTTTTATGACAAAGAGGCTTCTCCTCATTTATCATGAAAATTAGTGTCTTCTGTAGCATATAGAAGAAAAAATTGACCGAGTAAATTTCAGATTAGGTTTGTTTCCTGTCTTCCCATCCCGCACCCCACATAGGCAAGACCAACACTCGGTAATGGCCTTTTTATGACTTTTAGCTATTCCACCATGGAAAGGTTCTTGAGAAAAAAACAGTATCTAAAAGCTCGAAGAACCAGTTCGGCAGTACAAGTATACTTTTAAAATGCCATGCCCAAGTACTATCTGTTGACCTTCAATACATAGACCAAACATCCCTTCCCACAAGGCAATGCCACAAAAGATGGTTCACATATTCTCCTGAATTACTACACATGCAACACCAATTTACCACAATTTGACGTCTCCTTATGAAGTCGTCGAGAGTGAGGATGCTTCCAAGGGCAGCAGTCCAAGTGAAAAAAGCCACCTTCAACGGGGCTTTAGTTCTCCACAAAGCTTTCCAGAGGAAGATGGGGCATGGAAACTCAGTAAGGCTTCGGTAAAACAACCTAACCTCAAACACCCCTCTCGAGGTGCCCAGCCACAACATCTCATCCATACCCACGCCCTCCACCACCTGCCTATATATCAAACCCAGAAAATCTGTAACCTCCAAGAGCTCCCAATCACTGAAATCTGTACGAAACTGCACATCCCAAGTTACCCTCCCATTATCAAACCGATAATGGTCAGCAACCACAGCATGCTTATTCACGGAAATCCAGAAAAGGCGAGGAAACCTGTGAGCCAAAGCAAAGTCCCCACACCAATGGTCCTCCCAAAAGCTAACATGACTTCCACTCCGAACTCTGAACTGGATCCATTTGGAGAACTCATCCCATCCTTTCCGATTAAACTTCCAAGAACCCATGCCCGCTGGCGATCTCACCTCCCTATAATGCCACCCTCCATTTTCTTCCCCATAATGGCATGCAATAACATGCATCCAAAGATTATACCTCTCACTCCCAAATCTCCAAAAGCCATTTTCCCAACAACGCTTTATTGAACAACTATGGCTTTCGGATCCCCAAACCTCCTTTCCTAATAGGGGTACAAACTCTCTCCCAATTGACAAAGTGGTACTTGAACTCGTCTCCCATGCCTCCCCACAAAAAATTCCGCTGAATCTGATCGAGTGTATGAACCACCATTATGGGTATCCGGAAAAGGGACATAAAATAGGTAGGAATAATGTAACAAGCTGGGAATGATAGAAAGCTATGCTCCAACTTGAGGGGAAGTGTTGGGTAATATTGTAACTACTCATAGAATTGGGTTCTTCGTATAAATAAGCAATACTTGTAACTATATATATACAATATTGTTTAGGTCTCTCATGTATGTGAGAATACCCCAAATCAGTTTCGTCTCTCTCTCTCTCTCTCTCTCATGTATGTGAAAATACCCCAAATCAGTTTCATCTCCCTCTCTCTCTCTCTCTCTCTCTCTCTAACTGAACAGTTCCCATGTTCAAGAGCTCGTTATCGTTTTGATATAGCCTATAGGCGGTTAAAGTTTTTTGGTATCAAGAGAACTTTGGAACTGCAACTAGAAAAGGATTTTTGATAAGAATGAAGTACGTAAATTAGCTTATGTTTTCGGACAGGAATTCTTTCCACCCATAACATTGATAACACTATGAAATGTTCTTCCTTATGCCCATAAAGAGAGAGAATTCAAGCTCATGTAGAGACTCAACAATGCCTAACTTCATGTACCTAAAATTGTAAACACTTGGGAGAAAAACAAAACGGGATCTATGTTCTACAAGTCTGATGTTTGAGACTAACTCTTTTGACAAGAGGGCAGCCTATAATTTAGTGAAACATCAAATCTGAAAGTACATTGGTCCATTACAAGCGCATCATTCACCTTATTTAGTTAAAAATGGTATATAAAATAAGAATAATTCAGACAAAAAAGTGCATGATAAAGGGCCATTAGCATAGATGTCCCTCTACATTCCATGCAGATCAAGCACAACTTTTCTCTAATACAACCTTTGACTACTGAAACTGATAAAGCAAATAGGTTTGCAATTCCATGAGTAGAAAGTAGGGATTAGACAATGCAAAAATGTTCGCAAGGTAGAGTAGCACAAAGTATGCTTTTATATGCACCTTCAAACAATAAACAGCCAACCGACGTCTCGTTTCAGGGTTCCCATTCTGAAGGTCAGATATAATTGAATGATGGACATCCTCTTTCTGCACACAGAAAAGTGAAAGCAGCAAATGTTCAATGCATGAAAGAAAACATGGAGTCAAAGAGAAGAAACAGAAAGAAAGAAACAGATGATACAGTACTTGTCACAGAAAATACACAGCAAATGACAACCATAAGAAGACAAAAGGAGAAAAAATGGATCAGACATGCATTAGAAATCCTATTACACGTAAAGGTAATCCATGCATTCACCGCACGATATTAATCACACAAACCAACCAGCAGCAAGAATCTAGCAAAGATCTAGGGATGGAAACCTTATCAAAAACAAAGGGTAAAGCCAACACACCTGGCAGTAACACTAATGCAGAAAGGAATGGTATTGTGTAGGACATAGAAACAAAACCATTCATCAACTGTAATTCATGTCCAGGCTGAGGCACTATTCTAAGTGAGATATCTCTATATAACCCAACTACAACTAAAATTATATTTCAGACTTCCGAGCAGTCAAAGAATAAACCAGAGAGACCTTATGCAGACCTGTACTTAACCAAATAGAAATACATCCTCTAAGAGTCCACAAGAAAACCCCAAAGCCATATTAGAGTTTCAAGAACTTTTTGGAACAATCTCATAACACATTATCAAGAAAACCTTTTATAACACATCATCAAGAAAACCAGTCCACAAAGAAAGTTTTAATCCTTGAACCTTGATCAGTTATTTTATTGGACTCAACAAAACGATCCCTTAAACTCTGCCTATAAAACCCATGAATATACATACAGCCCTAACAGTCAAAATTAATCTGATCAAATCTGATTGAGAGTAAGTTCCCCAACTATGTGTTCTCTACACTTCCATTTGACTTTAGATTGTAGAAGAGCCTATTAAATGCTAAGCCAGGGAAGCTATTGATACAATTCTCCTTTAATGCAGCTCCTTTTCATTTAAAGGTTCCCATTTATTGAAGCTCCCAATCATATGAAGGTCATATACAACATCTACCCTTCTGCCTTAAGCTGTGGGCAAAATATCTCATCTCAGCTTTATCTTGAGAATTAGTAATGCGTTGCTTTGGGTTTAAAAATTATTGGTCTTACAGAGTTTGGGTTATTGGGCCTTATTGTATAAAGGGCATTTTTGTCATCTTGCTATTTCTATCTAATTTTAGAGTGGTGTAGAATCTGATTTAGGTTTTCAACTCCACGATAAGAACAGTTTTCCTTTCTTCTCTTCTTCTTCACTCATACTCTAGAACAGTTTCCCTTTCTTGTCTTCTTCTTCACTCGTACTCTAGAACACAACCTCACCAACTTCAACTTGGTATCGGAGCCAAATCAAAGCTTAGAACTTGTTAGAATGTATATATTGCAATTAGTACTCTTCTAGGGGCGTGTTAGTCTTTTCAACTTAATAATCCAAATGGTGTATATATTTACAAGTTAGAGAATAAATAAAATAATAAGAAAATACCAAACTTTCCTCTCGCTCCAGAACCTCATTTTGAACGTGGTATCAGAGCAAGATTCTAGTCAATAATATCAATTATCGTCATTGTTAGCATCATTGATTGTCGTTGCTGGCAAGAGTTCAACTGCCATCATCATTGTACAAAAAAAATTTATCGCCGCAAGAGGCTTTCAACATGGTGTTTGGGTTTATCGTCGTCGTCATGGTGTTGTTTATCGTCCCTGTGTAACAGGTGTGTGGTGGTTGCTGTTGGCGACAATCATGTGGAAGTCGTCGCTTGGTTGTGAGTTATCACCGTCATTGAGGAAGTTTTTCTCCTACAACTGGGCTCACTGGGGCTAACCCTAGGCTGGGGTTATCATCTGCAGATAAGGTTGGTTGTTGAATAGTGAATAGAGGAGACAATACCCAGCCAGATCATTTCCCAGTAAGATTGACCCGACTGGATCGGGCCAATTTGATCCAACTATATCGACCCAATTTGGCCCACTTGGATCATCCTCTTAACCTGATTTAAACAATCTAGTTTCTACTTGTAGGATTTCGTCAATTTAAGGTCAAAATACTTTGGTTTTCCTTTCTTCCTTCTCCAGCCAACCAGTCCAAATTCTGTTATTCAGTTTCCACATCCCAATTACCAACAAGACCAGTTTCCGGTCAATTTTGTTTTCCGGCCAATTTTGTTTCTACTGGCCAGTTTAATTCTGGCCAATCAGTTTTTGGTGAACTAGTTTCCAACCAATTTCTTCTTTCTATTCTATTCTAATTTGGCAGCCACTGATGTGTACAAGTACGAGCCAATTCGTGCCCAGATGAGGGGAGGACGAGCAAGGTAGAGAACCACAGAGATGTACATATTGTCGACGGATGAATCATTCTATTAATCATTGCTGGGATCTTTATAATAAACAGTCTTGTTATGCAAATAAGAATGTTCACATTTCACATTCCAAATCAGATGCCCAACCAACTGAATCTAATATGATCAATATCCCACGCGCCAAGTATGCTCAGTTGCTATCACAACAACAGGTTTCATTGTCATCTTCCAAGGCTATCTATGCTAAATTAGGTATTGCATCCACATGTTTATTGTCTTCCACTCATAATCCCTGGATTATTGATTTGGGAGCATCAGACCATATGACTGGTTGCTTTCATCTTTTAGAAGACTACCATTCAGTTGATCAATCTCAGAATGTCACTCTTGTGAGGATTCATCATGTAAAGTTTCAGGTTTGTAATGGTTCTTGTGATGGTTCTTCTTTGTCTTATCATCTGTTTTACATGTTCCTCAATTTCCCTTTAACTTGATGTCTAGTAGTAAGCTTACTAAATACCTACAATGTTCCGTTACGTTTTATCCCACTTATCGTGTTTCTTGGGATCTTAAGACAAACAAGAAGATTGGTACAGGGCATGAAGTCGGTAGCTTATACTATTTTGATTTTGAGCCTCATCCTACGATTTGTCATTCTTCTCTATCTCCGTTTCAATGGCACTATTGTCTCGGCCACCCATTGCTTCCTATTTTGCAGTGTCAAGTCCCAAGTCTTGGTTGTATGTCATCTCTATCGTGCGGAGCTTGTCAACCTAGCAAGCATCATCATGCGTCTTTCAAATCTAGAATTGATAATTGTGTGTCCAGTCCTTTTCAGTTAATTCACTCAGATGTATGGGGTTGATGTAGGACAAGAGAGCAGCCTTAAATACTTAAGAACTCGAAGAATTCAGAGTCTGAAAGTTCTAACAACTAGGGCGGAAATTTGGAGGTTTGATAGTAGAAATTTAGGAAATCAAGGAGAATAGAAAGTAATTGAAAATAAGAGCTGCCTCTTGGCATCACACCAACAGGGTCAAAGAAATAGATTATGGTTCAAGAGACAAAGTAATTGAAAATAAGAAAAATCCTATTGGCATCACACCAATAGAAAACAAAAACCTATTGGTGAGGTTTGAACTTGAGACCTTTGGCTCTGATACCATTTTATGGTTGTTAACAGGGTATCATAACCTCACCAGCCGAAAGTGTGGCCAACGGGGACGTTGGACCCCAAGGGGGGTGATTGTTGCGACCTTGTGGGTGGGTGTGCCGTGGGCTAGTGCAGGAGGCATTGGCAGGCTACCACACTAGGCGAGATATAGGTGCGCAATCCCACATCGCCTGGGTGTGGAAAGGAGGGGGGAAAGGAGAAGTGCTATATATGTAAGTGTGTCACTCCAATTAGTATGAGGCCTTTTAGGGAAAAGCCCAAGAGCAAAATCGTGTAGGCTCGGGCCCAAAGCGGACAATATCATACCATGTGGTGAAGTGGGTCATTACAAAGTTATACATATATTTGGCCATAGAAATAACATCTAATTCAATCACTCTAAATCTTCAGTTTCTCTAGTTAACATAGTATCAGAGCCAAAGGTGTTAAGTTCAAACCTCACTGTCACCCTAATTAAAATTGGAAAACACGTGTTGGACCAAAAAGAAGGCCACGCGTGAGGGGACGCGTTGAAGGATATAAATATTAAAGTTGCACAATCTCTAACAGCTTAAGCTTTTGGAGTTGATGATTGTTAACATGGTATCAGAGCCAAAAATCTCGAGTTCAAGCCTCATTGTCACCCTAATTAAAAATTGAAAAACATGTGTTGGACCAAAAAGAAGGCCACACGTGAGGGGGCATGTTGAAGGATTTAAATATTTAAGTTACACCCTCTCTAACAGATTAAGTTTTGGAGTAGATGGTTGTTAACAAAAAGAAACAACTCTTGAGCTAGACTCTTGATATTACATCGAGGAAAGCGAGTGTTACCTGCTCATTAAGAAAGTGTGCTGAAACAGAATTCAATGAATAAGAACTTAATTTATAATCCCTTTGCATAACCTGCATAAGTAAAGATGAAGTATAAAAGCACTTCATATTAATTAAATCTTCATAAATACACTATTCACAATTTAATTTCAGAGAAACCATAGAAAACAGCTAAATGAAAGGATACCTGGAGCAAATCAAATTGAACTCTTCCCTCCACTGTAACTTCTTTACTTTCCCTTGTGCCGTACTGTCTGCAATACAAAGTATCAATCAGTCAAATATTTCCACAAGCTAAACAGCAAGGAGAAAATTCATCAAGTAAAAAATATCACATTCATATGTCTGAACTCTGAACATAAATTGCATGTAACATGCATCATCAGTATAAAAATTCAAAACAGAAGTATGAAAAAGAAAATTTTTAATTTATAATTCTGTGGAAGTATACTTGTTAATGACAATCTACTCTAAAATCTTAACTTATTAAAGAGGATGTAACTTAAGTATTTATATTCTCTGTTAGGATTTTTAGGATTTTAGTAATGTGATTGGCAAATTTGGTATGACAAAACTCACTCAATGTAATTTAATGTTTTATCATCAGTGAGTGAAGTAGAAAAAGTTAGTTAGGTGAAACTCAGTCTAAACATAATGCTTGTTGAAGAAAGCTACATTAAAAGGGCAAAAAGGTCCAACATCATCAACAAAGGTCAAAGATGTCATCTTTTCAAGGTAGGGATTTTAAAGGTAAGAATCAGACTTTATATCATCTATCACCATCTAGGTTCATACATACATACAGTACATCATCATATTTTATAAGTTGCATGGTAAAACCTAAGATTTGTTTATTTGTTTCATATATGCAAAAAAAGGGAAAAAGTGTTTTTCACATCAACATATATTATGTATTTTGGGATTTATATACATATTTCCCGATACACTTTCAAACTTGAAAGAAGACTGAACAAACTTAGATAATGGGAGTATAATGGTAAAAATAATGGAAGGTGTCACTTCCTTCTACTCCTTTTCACTCAACCAAACAACAAGAGGAAAGGACACCTTCTCTTCCCTACTCTCCCTTTCACCCACTTTTCCATCCCTTCCTAGCAAATGAAGCATAAGTATCTATATACCCTAACATGCCCCGTCACGTGTGAACAAATTTCATTCCAACATGTGTATCAGTTATATAGAGTTGCAACAGATATAATTTTATGGGCTTAACAAAGGAAAAAAAAAAACTTGCAATGATTATTCAAATGTGTATAAGAATGCAGATATTAAAGTTCAATCCATACGTGATGAGACCAGTGATTTTCTATAAACATAGGATTTCTCTCATTTTTCATCCAACTGGAAATTAGAATCCTTCTTAGGCAATTCAATCAATCACATTAAACTAAAAGTTAGTGAATGAAGCAAAAAAAAAAATACTGGAATAGAATCAGAACTCAAATAACAATCATAACATGACCTTGAAGAAAAAGTCGTATCTTTGACTCGAACCCTGCTGTTTCTGATACGACCAAGCATTGGAAATTCTGCTATTCCTAAAGTCTCAGCTCTCTATCACCAAGGAAAAAATGCCTGGAATTAGCTTAACTCGATATAGAAACCTTGCGCATGACAGATTCTTGCACAACCCAGAGTCTTGATAAGAGGTTTAAATATAAAATGTAAAATATAAAATTCAAAGTGGTGGACCACATAGAAACTGAAGAGAACAGTCACCAACCTGAATGAGATAAGGCAAATCAAATTTGCAGATGTTATATCCAATAATAATATCAGGGTCCACTTCACGAATGAAATCCTGCAAATAAGCTTGCTAAGTGAAACTAAATAAGTGTTAAAACAGGAGTGGGGTTAGATCTTGCAAGTAATGCTGTACTGTTCCATTAACAAAATTAAGCGTCATTCAAAACCAGGAAGAAAAGAAGACGAAAACAACATAATCCAACTTCTTCAAGCAATGGATAATTTATAACTGCATCATTCCTCATTGCAAGCAGCATAAAATGCACTCTTTGAGAAATGCTTGTCAATCAAGACAAGGGAATCAACAACTAAGCACTGCAGAGGACGGATGATGAAACTTTACACTGCTCCAAGCACTTAAAGAAATACAAAGTAACATCTGTCCAGCATGTACACTCTTAGATAACTTGCAAGTGAAATGTCCCACAAACAAGAAGAGAAAAATAATAGAGTTAAGTTTATTTCTATGCTGTTACATCTCCTCCCATCCTGTCCTTCAGCATCAATTGATGATGTCTTGTTAATCCACCACTTGAAAGGGAAAAAAAAAATGGAGAGAGAGAATTCAACAAGTAAATCTATCTCTGACAACAAAAGAACATTTTTTCCAAATATGTTATTTCCTATAAATGAGTTCCCAAAGAATTCTACCTATACACATGCTAAATGTTTTAGTTGCTATGCTTGCCTGTGGTACAGGAACATTATTTTGAAGAGTGATAGAATTATTCCAAATGTAAAACCATTACCCTCCAAGCTAGCAAGACCTCTCGTTCTGAGTCAAATGACATCACATCAACACCAACTATTGGTGAGCATGACTTCAGAGTCATGACATTGCGAACAAATGGTTGGTTCTCTCCTTGCAAGGTAACTAGATTGGCCACCTAGAATGCAGTAAGAAATTTTATGTCAGCAACTGAAAAGCATGATCACTAGTTTAAAAGTGGAATTGTTATGAATAAATTAGATCAATGACGGAGGAGTAAAAAATTGAACCTGGATAACAGGATCATGGGTAGGCTCGGGAAAAAGACCTTTACGGCCCGCACACTCAATGTCGAAACTCAAAATGCGAAATGGAGCCATTTTCGAAAATTCTCCTTCTGGGACATGGCTGATCAATTCCGAATAGCTAAGAACAACTGCTAAGGAAATAATTTATCACAGTAGGGAAAGACTCAATGACAATAGGACATAGCAGATGCCATCCTTATCGAAGATGTAATGTGCCCCAATTAATAAGGATACAGGCAATCAAATTCCAATTGGCAATATGATAGATTTTTTGCTGTCTTCTTATATTTTCCAGCAGGGACTTCAATCCAATTGCCACCAACAATGTTGCAGTCAATCATGAATCGAAGAGCAAAAAGAACATTACTCTCATACGTCATAAAGTTCCTTGTACCAATGCCATCAATTTGTATGCCCCTATCAAGTATGCCTGCCAAATTTTGAATAAAAATAATGGAAAGAAACAAGTAATAAACAAACTATGAATGCAATTAGACTTCATGATATCAAAAAGGGTTTGCCAATTTGCACTATGACTTTAGCAGGATCCACTCATTCTTGTATATACGTTCATCCTATTATCTCATGTACGAAGAGTGAATGTAGCAAAAAGTAAATTAGATTCAGGGCTATGAACCATAAATCCCTTTTATATAAAGGAATGGTCATCTATGCAAGCAGATCCGTCTCCCTACTGGCCTGTAAGAAGCAACATTTGACATTACAGGCCATAGAAAAGCATGACAAGGGAGAGAATGAGGCAACAAGTCAACAACAGATGTCTTATGTATTGAAAAATCCATACACTGTATGCACAACTGCATACCATTAAATAACAAGAAAAGAGGATGATTCTTTTGAGTTCAATTGATGGAAACTCTCACCAGCTGCTACAAAGTAGATGCAATTAACTAAAAATAAATTTTAGAGGGCATAACAAATCCAAATTTTTACCACGGCAGCTCGTAACCATTGTTGGCAATGCCACGACAATTTTAAGAAAAGGCTGAGAACTCTGCTGCTGATAATACATAATGCTTCTTTTCTGCACCATTTCTATACGGCGAACAAGTTTGGGAACGTTACTGTTTCTATTCACCTCCCTCATCCTCCCCTGATGTGACCATCAACTGCAACATGTGAGCTGAGACAACTACTTTTTTGAAAGCATTCAATAATGCACACATATAAACACACTCAAAAATACATTTAAGAAAATATATGTCCACAAAATAACAAAAACAAAAGTACATAGAACCATATATTATTCAAGTGACATATAAAGTACCTCAAGAATTTGATGGAAACGGGATATTTCGTCAGGGCCCATTCCCGGAGGACAGCTGATGTAGAAATATGGTTCAAATCCATGAACGTGACAACAAACACTATGTCCTACCAATACAAAATATAACCTTCCTTAGACTTGCATGAGATGTTGACTTAAGTTATAAAAGCACCATGGTATTACAGAATATAAATGTGATGTGACTGCTTTCAACCTTGTATATGGCAAACCTCAAAATTCTCAAGAGTTTTGATAATTTTTCTTTTTCATACAGCGTTGGCAAGAGTGACAGAGCATAAACAACACTTGTTTTGTGTTGAAAAATCTGATGATATTTCAACGAATTTTAGAAATTTTATGACATTTAATAGTTGACCTCTTTTCTTTTTTACCATGGAGTAAGTTTAGCGTGCAATTGGCATACCAGCTGAAAGTCATATTTCTAGTTGTCGAAAAAGAAGCAACACTTTTGGACTAACATCAAATCTAGTAGTCCAAGGTGAATTACAATATTTATGTATGCAACCCTTTTCGTCCTTTTTGTTGATGTGTCCTTTTTTTTCCTTCTTTTACATACAAATAGTGCAAGATAAATAAATAAATCAGAGAGAAAATTGTTAAGGAAACATTAATATCCTTGGTGGATAAATACTACCTATAAAACAATTTTTTTTTTTTTTTTTTTGACAAGTTATACTACCTATAAATCTATGCTTATAAATTTAATAACTATGGAATAAAGTATTAACATTCAGCAACTGTTCATGTTAATTAAACTGGATCAAGATTCAGATATCATGCCCTGACAAGACCGATGTTTAGATTCACTGAAAACTGAAAATTCACAAGAAGCAGCAAAGTATATCCATTGTGAAATGAATGAAGGATTGGCAAAAGAATGATAGTTTAAAATTTTGGGGCCACCTGAAATTCAGATGTAAATTGAGCTATTCCAATAATATCTTATCTGGGCAAAAAACAAAAATAAAAAAATAAAAATTTCCAACACAAATTCATAGAGAATAAAGCAATATGTATGTTTGTGTGTGTGTGTGTGTGTGTGTGTGTGGACAGAGAGAGAACCTTCCCTGGTGACCCCAAAGATTCTAATAATAGCGGCTGGTCCAGACGAATTAGGCATCAAACCTTTATGACTTTCACCGATCACGTAATCAATCTCCAGTTGTTGAAACACTAAAAACCAAAAATAAAAGATTAAAAATATAAAATAAAAATCAACTTCAAAACCCTAGGAATGAATGCATATGTATTCAATTCAAGTGCTTACTGATGCTCTGGGACTGAGATTGATAGGATTGAGAGAGAGAGGGGCGTCTCCATTTGGAGAGACGAGAAGCAAGGGCTTGTCGGTCTTCGAGTTCGCGGAGGACGAGGGACTCTTCCTCGTAGAGGAGGGTTTGGTCGAGGAAGACGTCCTCGTCCATTTCTTCTTCTTCCATGGCCGCATGTTGCTTTTGTTGTTGGTGGTGGTGCTGCGCAGATGGTGGTGGTGGACGCTTCCTGCTGTTGCCGTTGTTCATGGCAGATTTTTGAGGAGTAAGAGAGATCAGTGAGGTTGAGGAAGAGAGAGGGAAAGAGACTGCCACGAGAATGATATTCCCGCCAGTTTTAGGGATGGTTTTGTACTGGACCAAAATCACGTGTCATACACGGGCAATTTGACTTGCCCGTATTCGGTCTAAACCCTTGGGTTTGGGGATGATTTTGTTATGTGTTGTTTCGGGTTTCTTTCGTGTGGCGAGTTTGGGTTTCTGTCCGTTTTTCCCTTGGGTTGGGAGTTTTCTGTTTTCCTGTTCTTTGGAGGGCCGATCCCAAGTAGCTTTTGTTCTACTGGTTGTTGGGCTGGTTTCATCTGTTTCTGCTGATCTGGGGTGTGGATTGAGCGGTGGCTCGCTGCTTTTTCCGGCGGGCGACGTTTCTTTTGCGGTCTTGTATGTAGCACCAATCCCAAGGTGAGGCGTTTGTGATACGCTGCTTCTTTTGGTGGGCGGGGCCGTGTTTCTTTTGCATGCCCAGGTTTGATCTTTAAGTCCATTGTGGAGGCTATGGGCCCTCATATTTCAGCCCAAGGAAGCTGGCCGTCCAGCCCACAGGGTAACAAGGATTTATGTTTGGGTTTTCAGGTGCCTATCCGTTCTGTGAGGCATACTCCATTACATCGGTTCGAGGCTTTGGGGCTTCGTCCATCAAAGCAGGTTCCTTCTTCTTCTAACCAGTGCCATCCTTCTTCACGGTCTTTGCCTTCTTTGTCCGCTGTTGAACGGCCTCCGGTACAGTTGGATACGCTTCGGGCTGTAGCTCCACTTTCTCACTCAACTAGATATCCACAAATTTTGGTATGGAATTGTCAAGGATTAGGTTCTTTCTCAACGGTTCAACAACTTCACCGTTAGCAAGATAAGTTTTCTCCTGATACTATTGGTCTTATTGAAACAAAGATAGTCAAAGACGTATTGTTTCTATGCAAAATTTGTTGGGTTTTTTCTAATGGATGTGTTGTGGAACCTAATGATTTTGCTGGGGGTTTGGTTCTTTGGTGGAAAGATCATGTTCCATTACGTGTTTTGGAACAAACGAGGTTCTTTACTACTGCTGTTATTAATTTCTCCACCTAATAAGGCTCCTTGGGTTTTGTCTCTTATTTATGCGAGTACTGTGGATCGGTATGGCAATATTTAGAGCACCGGGCTAAGTCATGACCTGGGAGTTAGGTGCTAATTGGGAATTTTAATGACATTCTCTATACTTCTAAAATTCTTGTGGCAAGATTAAACAGGGATGGCAACTTAAATCGTTCTGCTCACTACTAGATCGTTGTGCTTTAGTGGACCTTGGTTTTGTGGGTTTTCCTTTTACTTGGTTTAATCAACGGGATAGCCAGGCTAATATTCAAGAGCGGCTTGATACGGCGGTGGCGACGAAGGACTAGCTTTTGGTTTTCCCTAAAGATAAATTATCTCACCTCACAGTGTTAGGCTCTGATCATGCTGCCTTACTTTTGGAACTTCAACCTGTGTTTCAGCTGCGAAAACGTCAATTCCATTTTGATGCCCGTTGGACATTGCATGATGACTGTGCTCATATCATAGACACTACTTGGTCTACTCCATTTTCTGGCTCTGCTCAATTTAGGTGGGCTCAAAAATTGCAACAATGTAAAGCTGATCTTATACATTGGGCTAAAGTTAATATTTTTCATTCCTGTGTTCAAATTGCTTGTGCGGAGCGCCGATTTCGGGAACTTAAAAATCGAGTTGTTGATTATCATGATTCTGAGGTTGTCCAGGTTGCAAAATTATTAAGTTCTTGCTGGCTGGAGGAGGAGTTCTTTTGGAAACAGAAATCTAAAGTTCAGTGGTTACAAGCTGGAGATCGGAATACAAAATTTTTCCATGCCGCCACTAAGAGGAGAAGAGCCTGATGACTGGAATAGGTGGGTAGATGAGGAAGATGCGGTTCATGAGGTGTTTCTGAGTTATTTTCAGAACTTGTTCCAATCTCAACATCCCACCAATATGGAGCAATTTTTGCACTTTGTTCCGGTTCGAATTTTGGCGGAAATGAATTCTACTTTGTTAGCAGTCCCTTTAGAAATGGAAGTGAAACAAGCGATGTTTTCTATGGCACCAATGAAGGGCTCAGGTCCTGATGGCATGACGCCATTGTTCTACCAAAAATATTAGGACGTACTTAAAGTTGATATTTTAAGTGCTATATCTAGTTTTTTTGCCATCGGGAATCTATTATCAACTCTTAACCATACCAATATTGTGTTGATTCCTAAAATACTGGCTCCCACGCTTGTTTCCCATTATAGGCCTATCTCTTTGTGTAATGTCTCTTATCGAATTATTGTTAAGGTTATGACTAACCGTTTCCAAGGGATTATTGGATCTCTTATCGGCGAGTCCCAAAGTGTGTTTGTTACAGGTAGACATATCACAGATAATATTCTCATTACTCACGAGTTATTGCATTATCTTAAGAATAAGCGAAAAGGGAGGAAATCTTTTCTGGCGCTGAAGCTTGACATAAGCAAGGCCTATGATAGGGTTGAATGGCAGTTTCTGTTCCAAACGTTACATCGACTGAGGATGCATTCTCATTGGATTAAGTTGATTTCGGCTTGTGTTTTTACAATTTTGTACTCTTTGAAAATTAATGGGCAGTCTATGGGCCTTTTACGTCCTTCTCAGGGTCTACAACAGGGGGACCTGTTATCCCCGTATATGTTTATTATTATTGCGGAAGCCCTATTTTTGGCTTTTCTTAGTGCTCAGCAAGTTTGGTTGTCCGGTATAAAAATTTGTAGGGCAGCTCCGTCAGTCTCTCATCTCTTCTTTGCGGATGATTCTATTATTTTTTGTACGGTTGTGGAAGCTGAAGTTCGTTTTGTGAAAAGAATTTTGGATGATTATGAGAGGGCTTATGGGCAACAAGTGAATTTTGCGAAATCATCAATTTTTTTCTCCAAGAGTACTTCCGTTTCCTTGCACCGTTCTATGATTCATTTTTTGGGATTGTAGATGGAAAGGTTGCATAGCAAGTATCTCGGTGTGTCGACTATCGTGGGTCGATCTAAGCGTGATGCGTTTCAGTTTTTATTGTCTAAAGTGCAAGAACGTTTGTCTTCGTGGAAGGCTTGCACATTACCTGCTGGGGGGAAAGAGGTGCTTATTAAGTCGGTGTTGAGTGCTTTGCTTATATATGTTATGTCTTCTTTCAAGCTCCCTCATACATTGTGTCTTGAGTTAATGCAATATATTCGTTCTTTCTGGTGGTGCAATAAACGAAAAACTCACTCCATTAATTGGATTCACTAGGACTTTCTCTGTCGGAGAAAGTAACAAGGTGGTCTAGGTTTTCGGGATCTGAAGGCATCTGGCTCTTTTGGCAAAGCATGCGTGGAATTTCCAAGTTTAACAGCATGGTTTGGCTTTTGATCTTCTTAAAGCTAAATATTTTCCTTCATGTTCGTTTTTGGATGCTCCTTTAGGTTCTAACCCCTCTTAGGGCTGGTCTTCTCAACCTCTTCTACGTCAGGCCTGTAATGGTTAGTGGGTAATGGGAAATCAATTCATATTTGGAATGATCATTAGGTTCCAGCTTTTCCTTTCAAGCTTCCTCGTCCGCAGTTTGGGGTGTCTTGCCGATATGTGGCAGACTTGATTCATCCGCAGTCCCAAACATGGAATGTGAGTGTTTTGCATCAGCTTTTTTCCCCGGCCATGGTTCAGGAATTTTTGCGGTTACATATTAGTCGTTGGGACAAGCCGGATTCTCAAATCTGGGTGCCCGAGCGAACAAGTATTTTTTCTGTTAGGTCTGTTTATTCTTTTGCTATGTCTATGAATGCTTTTTCGATCTCCCATTTTATGGGGGCCTTTTAGTTGGAATTCAGTTTGGCGTTGCCTTATTCTTTCTAAGGTACAGCATTTTCTTTGGCGGTGTTATCATAATGCTCTGCCTACTGGTCCAGCGTTGTTGATAAAGGGGTTGTGTTGTTTCTCCTCTATGCCCCCATTGTGGGTTGGAGGAGGAATCGCTTGTGCACCTTTTGTTTTTTTGTTCTCATTCTGTGCAGGTTTGGAAGCTATTTCCGTTTCATTTTTATTTTTCCTCTTGTTCTTTCCACTTTTTTTGAAAACGGTTGGCCTTTTTTGCTGCATCAGGCAGGTTTGGCACCGGATCCTCCAGTTGCTCTTGGCTTGATATCCTTTTATGCGTGGTATATTTGGAAAGCCATGAATCATTTGGTGTTTAAGGGTGTTTTGTGGGGGCCGAGGAAGGTGGTGGAAAATGCTATTACTTGTTTTTGGGAGTTTCAGGCAGCGAAGTCCCAATGTCAAAAGTTAAATTTTGCTGGACCATCTTCTTCTTTGGCTTATTGGTTTACGCCTACTTGGGGGATGGTTAAATGCAATTTTGATGCATGTTTCTTTAAAAAGCTATTTCGTGGGAGTGGGGGTGTTGTGTTTCATGATTTTTAGGGTAATATTCTCAAATCTATGGTGTTTAAGCCATTCTTTGTTTCGTCGGCACTCATGGCTGAGGCGACTGCTTGTCATCATGCTTTATTTTGGGCCTCTTTCGTTGGGTTTCGGTGCTTAAGCTTTGAATCGAATACTAAGGTTGTTGTTGAGGCCGTGGCGGATGCTTCTGCTTGCCCCACGTAGATTGCGTCCCTTTGTTTTAATATCCAGATGAAGCTTAAGACCTTCTCTGTTGCGTCTTTGCATTTTGTTCAGCATTCAGGAAATAGGGTGGCTCACGCTCTGGCTGTGTTGTCTCGGACTAATGTGGCGATGGATCATGTGTTGGACCATTGTCCACCTCAGGTTGTTGATCTTGCTCGGCTGGATGTGCTGGGTGCTCGAGTGGATGACATTGGCTTTGTTCCTTAGTCTGTTTTGCTTGTGTTGGGGTGTGTGCGTGTGTTTTTTTTTGTGTTTTGCCTTTGCCGGGAAAAATATATATATATATATATATATACACACACACACATACACACATGACTTAAACTTCAATACACAACCAAATGAAAAAATGAAAACCATGGAGTACTCTTGTGGTTGAAAGAATGGAAGGGGAAGGGAGCTCGTTGGTTGACTGCCAAAACTCTCACCAGAACCCTCGCACAATGAATCTTCCTTTTTCATTTTCTCTCATTTTCCTTCTCTTCTTCCTTTTCTTCTTATTCCCTACAATTTATAATTTTTGTTAAGATTTTGTGTTTAATTTATTTGAGTAAGAGAAAGACAATTGTTTGATTTAAAGAGAGAGCTAGAAGGTATGTGGAAGGGGCTACTATAATATAACAAATTTCAAACTATCATAAATAAAAACTTTAACATTGGCAAAGACAAGTTTCAAATTACTACAGATATATCTCAAAAGACTTCCAACTGAACATCATTCTAGAAATCACTTACATTATCACATATTAATGCACTACGTATAGCATGGCTAGCTAACTTATGTGCAACCATGTTTGCCTCTCTGGCAATATGGACAATAGAACACAGATGCATTATTTGCAATAAAGATAGCACATCATTAATAATATTTTGGGGAATGAAAGGAGTTCCCATCATGTCATTCACTACTGTTAGGAATTTAGCAATTATGATATTATAATTGGCAAATATCGTAGTACAAACTTACTCTTGTAATTTAATATTTAAATACTTAGTGAGTGAGATAGAAATATAATAGGTTAGATGATTTGAGTGTGATGACAAGATTGCTTGAATAAAGTTACATCAAAATGGCAATATGGTCCAAAATCTTCAACAAATGGCAAATCAGTTAAAGAACTACTACAAAGGGCAATTTAGTCAAAGTACTTATTCAAAGTGAAAAATAGTTCAAGAATTACTACAAGGGCATGTCGTCCAACGTTCTACCTCATAGGGCAAAATAGTCTAAAAACCATCGCAAGGGCAAAACCGTAAAAAATTCTACTACGAGGGGCAAAATAACCTAAAGATCATGTAACGCCCCAAATCCCGTGATTCGGTACATCAACTAAGTATACCCAAATCTGACCTAATATCGAGTCTGAAATATGGAAGTGAAAACAAAAGAAGAGGTCACTAGAGGCAAACACCACTTCTATGACAACAAGAGAACCTCATAACAAGTCACAAGACTCAACTCAATGGCAAATGCGGAAGTGAAAACAAAAAAAGAGGTCACTAGAGGCAAACATTACCTCTATGACAACAGGGGATCCTCTAATTAGGTCACAAGACTCAACTCGAATACAAATGTGGAAGCGAATAATAAAAGGGACTGAAATCGATTTCTAACACGGAAGTCAAAGGGTAAAATGGTCATGTCAACAAACGAGACATCATGCGAGGTCTCAAAACAC
Organism: Cornus florida; assembly: GCF_030987335.1. NCBI lineage: Eukaryota > Viridiplantae > Streptophyta > Magnoliopsida > Cornales > Cornaceae > Cornus > Cornus florida. Next base: position 81,519,196 of record NW_026775577.1, on the reverse strand, counting down.
ACATACGTCTATACAATGCATTCCTAAGTTGAGAATGATATTTAAAGTTCGACTTGAGGACAATAACGACATGATTGATGAACAGAATTATGTTTTTTTAGGATCGTTACAGATCAACTTCAAAGGGTAAAGATGTAATCTTCTCAAGTATGAGCTTCAAATGTTAGAATCACACTTCAATTTCATCTATCACCATTTAAGTTCATGCATACATATTATTCATGATCATATGCTATTAGGTGCATGGTAAATCCTATGGTACTTTAATTTATTTATATATTTTAAAAAATAATAATTTTCATGATTAAAATATTATATTTATTTTAAGTTTTTATACTAAATATGTACGTGACATATATATTTTCCTAAATATATATAGAGGGCAAATATTACTTAAGGTCAGTTTTGCTAAGAATGCTAATACTTTATATATTGATATTTAGCATGTTATTGAGTATCAAAGAAATATTTTCTAAAAGGTTGCATCGGCACAATTTATGTTACTACTATTTAATAAAAATCATAAATATTATTAAATTATTATTATTATTATTATTATGATTATTATTATTATTATATTTTTAATCCTATATTTATGGCATATAAACGTTACAGCTTAGAAAGTCTATAAAAGAAAGCTTATACTATACTTTGTTATATATACATATTTGAGTGATGTAAAATAAGACTGCAAGTCTATTCTTAGAAAAGTAAATTATTTCTATCTCTTTCTCCCTTCATTTTAGAGATACTATCATACATACATGAGAGTATATAAGAGTATTTTCTATTGAGTTTGGGGCAATTTTGAAGACAAGACTAGTACAACATTGTCTCTCTTTAGATGTGCCTGGAAACGACCACTGACGGATATGGGTTGTATCTTGGAGTCATATTCGACCGCTATCACCTGCGTGCATAGGGAGACCATATGACTTTAGGATAGTGTTTACATGCCTCTCATTATCTAGGCCAGTTCTTTCTTACTTACTTTATTGTTGTTGTTTTGCTTTCTTAATCTCTAATATTATCTTAATTTTATATAATTAAAAACTAAGATTATATGTGTTGTTTAAATTTCATTGTTATATTTTATGTATATTCAAATTGATGAATTATTAATTCATTTTATTTAAATTATGTGTATTTATATTCGATGTATTGTTCATTGATGTATTATCATTGTGTATGAATAAAAGTATATGTATTATTCTTAGTGTCTTTTAATATATATGTAAATTCCCCAACAATCTTGTTAGAATATATTGTAGAATATATTATTGCCATTTATAGGTTTACCATATAGGGTTTAGGTTAACCATATACGATTTAGATTTACTTATTCACCACACATAACCCCTTCTATAAAAACCCCCATATATTCCATATTATTCACATCATCACAATACAATATCATAATTTTCCATTCATTTATTTCTTACATGGTATAAGAGCCATCGTTGGGGATGACACTATCAGTCTCATCCTCAGCGGCGGCGGTTAACTAATAAACTCACGCTTTCGCACTCCCAAATCTTCATATGCCCCGTCCAGGGAAGCCTAGTTGTCTAAGTCTTTATTCGGGAAACCCAACGAGATGCCTCATTTAGAGGAGCCCCGCCTAGGGATGCCTCGTATAGGGAAGCCTCGTTGTTTAACGAGATACCTCGTTCAAAGATGCTCAACGTGTCGAATCAGCTCCGTCATCGTGCCACCATGTGCCTCAAGTGGTAATCCCACTCTTCCATGCACTTTCACGCGCACCAGCAGTAATCCCGTACCTAAACGTGTCTGATCAACTCCGTCACTGCGCTATCATGCGCCATCTGTGATCATTATATGCTTCAACGTGGTGCATCTTCACAAATTCATCACCCATCAGTTTATAGTAGTTACCACTGGGGATGGCAACGTTAACCTATTCATGCTCCATACTACCTCCAAGATCTTCACAGATTGACCTTACATCATATGATATATGAGCATTGGTGCAACGTATGACACATTCTGCAACAGTGCCAATAGTTGTGCCACGTCATATACCATGTTAGTTGCCACGCAGTAGAGGTGCCAGCAGTAGTGTCAAGTCACCTGCCACTTCAGTTGCTATGTCATCAACCACGTTAGCATCGGTGTCACGTCAGCCACATCAGGGTGAAAGGATTGTCTTCAAACTCAAGATGGCGTCATATAACTCACCTTGACTTTGAGGGGGCTGTTAGAATATATTGTAGAATATATTATTACCGTGTATAGGTTTACCATATAGGATTTAGGTTTACCAAATAAGGTTTAGGTTTACTTATTCACCACATATAACCCCCTCTATATAAACCTCCATGTATTCTTATATTATTCACATCATCACAATACAATATCATATTTTTCCATTCCTTTATTTCTAACATGGTATAAGAGCCATCGTTGGGGATGACACTATCAATCTCATCCTCGGTGACGGCGGTCAACCAACAATCTCATGCTTTTGCACTCCTAGATCTTCATATGTCCCGTCCAGGGAAGCCTCATTGTCTAAGTTTTCATTCGGGAAACCCAACGAGATGCCTCATTTAGAGAAGCCCCGCCTAGGGATGCCTCATATAGGGAAGCCTCGTTGTTTAACGAGATACCTCGTTCAAAGATGCTCAACGTGTCAAATCAGCTCCGTCACCGCGCCACCATGCGCCTCAAGCGGTAATCCCACTATTTTATGCGCTTTTACGCACACCAGCAGTAATCCCGTACCCCAACGTGTCGGATCAACTCCGTCACTGCGCCATCACACGCCATCTGTTGTCATCATGCGCTTCAACGTGGTGAATCTTCACAAATTGATCACCCATCAATTTATAGTAGTTACCACTGGGGATGGCAATGTTAACCTATTCACACTCCACACTACCTCCAAGATCTTCACAGATTGACCCTACACCACATGACATATGAGCATTGGTGCAACGTATGACACATTCTGCAACAGTGCTAGTAGTTGTGCCACGTCATATACTACGTTAGTTGCCACGCAGTAGAGGTGCTAGTAGTAGTGCCAAGTCACCTGCCACTTCAGTTGCTATGTCATCAACCACGTTAGCATCGGTGTCACGTCAGCTACATCAGGGTGAAATGATTATCTTCAAACTCAAGATGGCATCATATAACCCACCTTGACTTTGAAGGGGCTGTTAGAATATATTGTAGAATATATTATTACCGTGTATAGGTTTACCATATAGGATTTAGGTTTACCATATAAAGTTTAGGTTTACTTATTCACCACATATAACCCCTCCTATATAAACCCCTATGTATTCTTATTGTCACAATGCAATATCATATTTTTCCATTCCTTTATTTCTAACAAATCTAAAGTCATATCTCCTACATATTTATTTAAATTATGTTTTTGTTAAAATATGAAAAATTGAAGAATAAAATAATTGGTGAGTTTGAAGGCCCGGAGTAATAGTTGCTTTTTTCCACTTAATGTTTTCATCCATGAATGAAATCCTACCGCATTACTTAGTGTTGATATTGTTGATGTCATTGTCATTCTATTCCTATTAGAACTCTATGTAAAAACCTGTTTATGTTTATATAATTATAAACTAGTGGACATTATACCTTACTTTTATCAATTTGACTTCAATCTCCGAGGCTTAGTGCATGCGTGATAGTATATTTTCTAATTTTATTCTTATGAACTACTCCCTCTGTCGCAAAAGAGTGTATCTTTTATGAGTCACAGTTTCCCAAAAGAGACACTCTTTTTGGGAAACATTAAGATGTTAATGCAGAGAAATGAATACTTTTAATGTGTAAGTTAGTCTATAGAACCATATGTGTGTAACGGTAGTGCTTTTTTCTGTCGGTTAAAATAGTTGTAAAAGGTTACATCTATAGTGCTTATTTAAGACTGGAAGTTATAGTTGCAATGACGTTTTACATTGCATTTGCATTATTGTTCGTATAATTTAAAATTTTTACCGACATTATTCATACATTACACTCATTGCCAGCTATTAATGATTTTTTTTTTTTTTTTTACACACATGTTTTGACTCTTACAATGCCTATTGCTTTTCCTTTTAAGGCATTAAATTTTAATTTAAGATTTTCAGCTGTCTTTGGTGCTTTCTTTCATTACAAGAAAATTTAAATTGTATTTTAACAACATGTGATTTTAATGCCATTTGTTGATTGGCATTGTCCTCAATGAATAAAGAAACTTATACATTTCCAGAGGACCTTTTTGCAGAGAAAAGGACTTTATCTGAGGTAAGATCAACCACATTGCACTTGTCATTGTCAAAACACACTTTCTTGGCTGTATCACATAGTTGACTAACACTTAGCAAATTATGTTTGAGTCCCTCAACAAATAACACTTCATTGATCTATAGTAGGTCTTCAGACTTGCACACAATTCCAATACCAACAATTTAGCCTTTTGATTGTCTCCAAATACCTTATTGCCACCATCAAATTTCTTCAAGGATAGAAAATTAGAACTGTCACTTGTCGTATGCCTAGAGCATCCACTGTCAATATACCATCTATCATTGGTTTTACAAGATTTAAAAGTTGTGTAAACCAATATGCTAACTGAGTTTAACTTTTTGGGAATCCACATCATATTAGTCATAACAAAGGATTTACTTTCTTTGGCTTTCCGAGCTTATAAGAGGTCTAACCTCTTCATATACACAGGGGTGATTTTGATATTTTTCATGATTGTATTGACAAAGTCACACTTGTTGAGCTTCAGTGTAGGATAGGTCTTGTTAAGTAAATCATATTTAGACCTAGTAACTTTTATAATGGGAAACTTAGCATATATTTCACCAGTGAAAGACTTAACAAACACTTAGTGAGTTTGTTTAGCCTTAGTTGTAGTATCACATAAGTAACCAATGCCTGTTTTTCCAATTTGCTTTGTAGAGTTCTTCCAAATCTCAGTCATCTTCAGTGATCTCTCCTCTAGAGCCTGTGAGAGTTATTCCTTACATCTTTTGGTTGGCCACACATTTTGGTTGCGAAATTTTAATACACATGATACAGTTAAGGAGATGGAACATAGACTTGACAACTTTAACCTTATCTATTTGATGAGTAAACCCTTGGATTTGTGCAACTCTGAGCTGAGTTTTTTGATTTAAACCTTCTGTAGATCACACTTCACATCCAACTCTCACACTCTTCAAGGATTTCTTCCACTTCAGTGTCACTATACTTGTCTTCTTCATTTTGTGAGTTAGGGTTTTTAAGTAATGCTATGAATAAACACTCATCTCCTTGGCTTTCATCTGGTTTCTCTTCTTCAAGGCTTGCATCCCAATTTGAAATAAGAGCTTTCATCCCAAATCTACCTCTATTATTGAAGTTCTCAGTCTTATTCTGAGGTTGGCCTTTTGAATTAGTACAATTAGCCACATAGCGGTCTGACTTGCCACAACCATAACATGTTTGCTGTGACTGAGACTTCTTTTTGAATATGAACTTTTTGGTAAGGTAAGCAATTTCATCTTCTTCAAGATCATCATCTTCAGACTTAGGTTCAGCATCCTTAACCACTTCTATAGCCTTAAGAGCTGATTCTCTTTTGTGTTGTGTAGGAGCACGAATCCTCATTTCATATGCTATGAGTGAAGCTTGACGATCATCAATCTTCATTTAAGAGAGGTATTTTTCTTCAAAAATAGTATAGAGACCGGTTCCTTTTTCCATTTTTTTTTTTTCTTTTTTTTCTTCTGAGTTAGGGTTTTGTCAGACAGGGTTGAGTCGAGTGCTCAAGAATAGTTCCCGACACTTCTTTTATTTGATATTTGTATTGTCCTTGTTTTTATTTCACCTTCTTTTATTTGGGGTTATTTGTGCTATTATGTAAGAGGACATTTTCATATGTTGGGGATCTTTGTGAAAATATCTTTTGAGGGGTTTTTATTGAGAAAGTATCTCAATAAAAAGAAAGTATCTTTTGAGGGGTTTTTATTTGAAGATATTTTTATTGAGGGGTTTTTGAGAAAGTATCTCTTGGAGATATTTTATTTTGGGGCATTAGTGCGATTCTCTTGTGAGATATTTTAGTGGGGGGATCTTTGTGCAATTAACGAAAGTTAAGGCAAAGTGTCTCAATTTGGGCTAGAATTCTTGTAAGGGATTCCTTTTAAAATTTCGTCGAGCTATGGGGTCTTAAAAATGCATCTCCGACATTTTGTGTTACCCCCAAATTTTGGAACACGGGTTAATCAAGTCTGCGAACAAAATCAGGGAATAGCAGCCAATCAATAATAAGCAAGCATAGAATATGAAGGAAATAATGATAAAAAAATAAATATGGCTGAAAGAGAAATCTAAAATAATAATTAAATAATAAATTCTCTGATAACGTAATCTCTAATAAATTCTCCTTATAAGGATAAAACCTTCAGAGTACAACTTGGGAATCCATACAATGTGGACCCCTAATAAAAATACCAAACTAATAAATGAATAGTGAATGTCTCTATCTCAGAAATAATAAAAACATAATATAGAGTCATACGTTAATGACACCGAAAGAATGAAAAAGACTGGCCTCTGCTCTGCAGGAACTGACTTTATGACTGGAACTGATGAGGACCTAAAAAGATAACAACAAATGTGGGTCAAAACCTACGAACAAGCCCTTTCTATTACATTCTAAACAGAGACCCGATAAACGATCCATCTTAGTCCGACTCTTGCAATAACTAAGTAGGTCAAAATACATAAGTATACACAATATAGACTCTCACTGGACTATAACACAAACTCAACCGGATAGTAGGTCTCATGTAAGCGCACACAAGGTGGTCATGAGTACATCTTCTACCAGGGCACACACATCCCTATATCCAGCGACCCATCTCATCTGGTAATATACACCAACCCTAACCATCGATCCCGAGATCTCATGCTCGTATCATACTACACACTCAAAATATACATATGTGAGTAACCTATAGCCATATCACAATGGCACAAATAAAAACAACTTCAAATAATTAATTAAATCAATGGAACAATTAAGTAGAATTTAATTAAATCATTTAATTAATTTCTATAGATTTCAAAACTTATCCAAATATTCTCAAATTAATATAAGTTGAAGGTTATATCATGGTCATTACATATATCAAATCAAATACCTAATTAAATCAATGGAACCACTAAATAAAAATCAATTAATTCATTTAATTAATATCTCTAGATTTCAAAACTCATCCAAATAATTCCAAATTAATATATGCTTAAGATCAAGTCATGGCCTAATTTAATAACATGTCTTAAGTTAGTTCCATACAAGTTACAACTATGTAAATTAAATTTCATACAATTATAATTATATAAAATTCTAGATTTTATCTAAAGACATGCATACAACTTATATAAACCCTAAGAACATATAAAACACTAAGGGTATAAACATGAAAACATCCCCTACCTCGATTTGAGATGAAAATCTCAAATGACACCAAAACGAAACACTTCTGAATGCGACGATACTTAGGGGACAACGAGGGGAACAACAAACCCTCTTGTAGCAACACCAAAATCCAAACCTGAACTCAAAACCCAAACTTAAGAATGGTCAAAACTGGATTCTAAAAGAATGGAAACGAAGGCCTCGTCAAGGCAGACGATAAAGCCTTCATCGGCGAGGGAAGATTCTAAGGGGAAGAAGGCTTAAAGGAGAAAAGAAGGAAGAAGGAAGAAGAAAGGGGAGGGACGACAGCCATAGAAAAGGGGGGAGAAAATGATATTTCTCTCTCCTACTCCCTATTTATAGAATTTCCAAAAAGTGCCCTAAACGGGCCCCACGCGGCCCAGAAAAGTGAAAACTGTCCAAACACGCTCAAACGGAAAAGCACTGTGACTAAAAAAGAACCGAAATGAAGAAAAAATTGAACAACAAAAGAAACGGCATCGAAAACCGAGTCCCGAGCAGAAAGATATGCTCCGAGCAAGTTCGGTGGCAACCGGGGTCAAAAACCTTAAAACTGGGAAAAATGACCAGAAAACAATTCTAAGAGTACGCGACTCGATGAAAAGTGAAAATAAATCCCGTACGAGGATCCAGGCCCAAAACGGGACACTTGACACTAACTTTCATAAATTGCATAAAGGTCCCTACACAAAAGCATAGTTGCACAAATGACCCAAAATGAAAATATCTTCTAAAAGATACTTTCTTAAAAACCCTGAAATAAAATATCTTCAAAAGATATTTACAAAAAACAACCTAAGAAAATAAAATGCTTCTGAAGAAACTCTGCATCCATACCCTTACGGACACAGTGAACAACCAGTGTACTTTTCCACAAAAGTAAAGATACGTATTTCGTGGAAACCAAATGGAATGAAGGTATGTGAAGTGTGAATCAAATCCGAGCACCAAAAGTGAGGTAACGCAAAAGGAAACGATAAACGGGAAAAAAGAATAAAAAAGGAAAAATACCTAAAAAAGTGAGGAGATGACACGGTCCTCACAAAACAAAGCAAAATCTTAAAAGAGAAGAGTGTCGGAGGCTAATTCCGAGCACTCAAGATAACATAAAGGGACAAAACTTGAACTCAGAAAGGAAAACATCAACAGAAAAAAAAAATTCCGTAAAAAGGGGAAAAAGGAAAGGAAGGAAAATGACAGGGTCATTACACCCTAAGCATGGATAGAATTTGAAGGCAGACTACCAAACCATGAGTAGGCTACCCCTGTTAAGGAGGATGAAAAAAGCCTTAATTTCCACTAGGGATCAACACTGGCCTCCCTACACTGAACTATAAAGCGGTCAATGCGCTAAACAGTTGATTTATTTTTTTCACCACCATAAGTGGTAACAAAGTCTGGGACTTTGCATCTTTGAGGGAATTCTTTGGAGTTGATATAGTTGTTGAATTGATCGGCCACAGGAGGCTTATTTTCTATCTATTCCCACTCACTAAATCGACAAGGCTGGTTGATTTCTATATGTGGTTGATTTACTGCCTAGTGCAGTTGATGATAATAAGACCAACTTTGCTGCTGATTTTCTGGTAAAATTTCCTGTTGAGATCGGCAAGGCTAGATGATTTCAACATTAGATATCGGCTACCCCCCGGGTATCCAAGTTTGCAGTTGATATTTGTGATACCCCTTAATTCTAGAGCCACAGGTGATTAAGTCCGAGCACAGATCTGAGGGATACCAGACAATTAATATGTAAATAAACACATAATACAAAAATAAAATAAGAATAAAATAATAAGCTGAAAAGAATTCTAATTATAAAATCCTCAAAATTTATAAATTAATATAAATTCCAAACTTCCCAATATCTATACAACTTGGGAATCCATCTAGTGAACCCCTATCCAAATCCCATATTTAAAAGGAAACAACTGTAATAAAATCTAAAGTGAAACATAGAAAGTAGTCCTACATAGTCGGAGGAGTGAGTAACTGTATCTGCTCTGCACGATCATGCTCTAACCCTGGAAGTGACGAACACCTGAAAAATAAGGGAGTGGGTCAGGCCCACATGTAAGTCATATCCTACTACAATCCATACAGAAACCCGATATGTAGATACATCATAGATAGCTCACAATAACTAAAGTAGTCCATATAGATATAAGTACACACTATAGGACACTCATTAGACTATAGTGTAGTCTCAACTGGAATAAAAGGTAACATGCAAATTGCACGTAACGTGGTCATGTAAACTTAGACCTACCAAGGAACAGCAACTATGTCCGGTTATCCATCCTAGGCGATATACGCACCCTAACCATGATCCTGAGACTCAAGCTTATATCACGGCACCATAAAGATATATATATATATATATATATAAATATATATATAATCTGTTCAAGGTATGACATTCAAATGTTTATTGACCTGTCATATATATAAGTAGGACTTACCTTTTATAGTTAATCCACCTTACATCAGAATAGGTAGGACTTAGTGTTTTGAACTAATCTATCCCCAGAATAGGTAGGTCTTAGTGTTTTAAACTAAGCCATCCCTAATATGCCACCGTCCCATATCGGTGCGTACACACACAACCAATCCAACAATTGACAAAATAGTACAAATAGTTCATCAATTATAATCCAGAACAATATAATAATAATAAGAATCGTTACTGAACACATTATAGTGAAATTCTTAAACGTAAATTTCATAACAATCCATAAATCCAACAATTGATGCAATCTAAACCGTTAAAACATCAATTAATTCCATATAAGCATACTACAGTTTCAGTTAATCAATTATACTTATTTCAGTATTTAAACATGATTAATACTGTTTAATCATACAGACACAAAATGCTAGCATTATAATAAACAATTAAATCCTCCAGACAGTCCAGAAATTGATACCGTTTTTAACAAATTAAATATTAATTTAATCCAAACCAAGCCTAGTTAATTGCCAGAATTCCATCACCCTTATAACACTGTTTAAATATGATTAAATATTATTAAATCATATGTGAAAGATTTGGTAAGTTTCAGTAAGCAAACAACTTAACAAAATAGTGCTCAACATGTAGGCTTTTCTTTATCTTCATGTTGTTTCATTCTTTAATACACTTATGTAATAATGCTTCCTAATATTTTCATAGGTCCATCATAAATAATTACATCCTTCAATGCAATTTAAACGGATTAAAAATACTCCGGACAACCCAAACAGCCCCTAAAAGAACCAAAACTATGTGTTTCGGGCGAAAGCAGGCTCTCATAAGTTGAGAGCCTGCTCCATTAACTTGGGAGCCGGCTCCAAGGAGTAGGGAATGAGGGAGCTGGCTCCCTCCTTTTGGGAGCCTGTTCTCTCACTCCCTAAAGCTGTTATGTGTTTCTGCTTCGTTTTCCTTGCCTCCGGCTATACTTAGGGCCTCTGTAATGTTTTACATACTTGTTCTAGTGTTCATTCAACATCCCAGAATAATTATAAGACATCGACATGCATCAACGATCTCAATTAAACAAAGTGTAAACTCAAAGACAGCAAAAACCAGTTAACAGAACTTTAAGAATTTGCAAACCAGTTTAATTCAACGAGTTTAAATATAGTTTAAACATGCATAAAAGATTTGTTTTAGCATTAATTAAATCCCTGGAGTCTATGTAGGTATGCACAGAACACAGGTTTAGGGGAAAGAGTTAGAACAGAGACTTGCCATTAGGTTTCCGTTCAAAACCTTAAACCGTCGTCTTTAATAATTCAGGCGACCTTACTGCTTTCACCGACCACTGTTGCTCTTAGTTCAACCCACGAGCAAGCCAATTTCCCCTCCTTGGTTCAGTATTAGTCTAAGCCAAACCCTAATCTTCCTCTCTCTATTTCTCTCTGTCTCTCTGTATGCGTGAACAGGGTTTACAAACCCTTGGAAGATGTATGAAGGTATATATATAGGCTTATACAAATACCAACCCTAATTCTAATTATATTGAGAGACGGAAAGGAAAACTAACCTACTTACATAACCAAGTCGGCTACATCCGTGAAGAAAATAAAACCCTAAAACTATTAAAACATTTAATTCACTAATCCACATAAGCATATAACAAGGAAAACAAAAAATTAAAACAAACAATTAAACAAAACATTTAAATAAAATAAAGAATACAATTAATTTCAATTCAAAAGAACAACAAGTACAATTAAATAAACACACCTAAATAAAATAATTCATTTAAATAACATAATTCACAATTAATTCAAATAAACAAGCAAATAAACAATTAAATAATTAAAAAAAATGCAATTAAACAATACTTAAAATGCCGAGACTATCATTTTAAAATTAGGGGTATTACATTTTTCCCCCCTAACAAAAGGAATTCTGTCCTCGGAATTCGCTCTTACCTTCTTCCAGTATGTTAGGAAATTACGAGCGAATGACATCCTCCCGTTCCTAAGTAGACTCAGCCTCATTAGGGATACCCTTATTACGAAGGATTCTATCCCAACGGTCGACAATGCGACACGGTGACTCCAAATATGTTACATCCGGCGACAACTCGATCTCTCTAACATCGATATGCGGATACCAATCCTCATCTATATCTCCAATGCACGAGTACGACGATCTGTGTAACTCTTCTGCCGACTCTGGGTAGTGCACATGCGATCCCTAATAAGAGCAATCTTCCAAGAGGTATCTTTAATGAACACAGGACCCAAAAATCTGTTCTCGCCAACCTCTATCCAACAAACAGGCAACCGACACGGTCGGTCGTACAATGCCTCAAATGGCGCCATACCAATAGTCTTCTGAAAACTATTGATATATGCAAACTCCACAAGTGGCAAATAATCCTCCCAATGGCCCTTGCAATCAAGAACACACGAACGAAGCATATCCTCCATGATCTGATTAACCCTCTCAGTCTGTCCATCAGTCCGAGGATGATAAGCAGTGCTAAGATGCAACTTTGTACCCAAAGCCTGCTGAAAACTCTTCTAAAATCCTGACACAGAGCTCGAATCCCTGTCCGATATAATAGACAACAGAATGTAATCCATCTTTACAATCTCTACAATGTGAAGTCTCGCTAACTGCTCCAAAGTGAAGTTAGTGCAAATAAGCAAGAAATGAGTTGATTTAGTCAATCTATCAATGATGACCCAAATGGAATTGTGATCCTTAAAGGAATTAAGCAATCCCTCCACAAAATCCATAAAAATGCTCTCCCATTTCCACTCTGGTATAGGTAGTGGTTGTAGAGCTCCTGGCGACCGCTGATGATCAATCTTAACCATCTGACAAATACTAAATCAAGAGACAAAAATATATATATATATAGCAATGTCCTTTCTCATACCTGCCCGCCAAGACTACCGTTTCATATCCTGATACATCTTCTCTCCACCTGGATGAACAGAAAACTCAGAGTGGTGAGTCTCAGTCATCACATCCTTGCTCAAATCATCAGCAGAAGGTTCCACCAACCATCCCTTATACCTCAAACCTCCATCAGCCCCAACATAGTAAAATGGGACCTCCCCAGAAGTTATCTCTGTAATTTTGTCAATGCACTACTGATCCGTGAGCCGCGCCTTCAAAACTTTGTGAATAATAGAAGCCGTAATTACCATGCTAGCCATAAAAGCATCCGATAACGCATCCACCGTCTTTAAAGCATTCCACTCAGTAGTGAATAGAGCAGAAAGACTAGCAATAGGTTGGCGACGGAGTGCATCTGCCACCACATTCGCTTTCCCTGGATAATACTGTATAGAGAAATGATAGTCTTTCATAAACTCTAACCATTGGCGTTGTCTCATATTCATCTCCCGCTAAGTGAACAAATACTGTAGACTCTTGTGATCACTAAATAATCTGAAGGATTCTCTGAACAGATAATGCCTCCAAATGCGTAAAGCAAAGACCACAGTTGCCAACTCCAAATCTTGTGTTGGATAATTAAGCTCATAAGGCTTAAGCTTCTGAGATCTATACGAAATCGGTCGCTCCTCCTGCATCAAAACACATCCAAGACCTTACAAAGAAGCATCTGTGTAGACAAGATACTCAATCCCGCTCTGTGGAGTGGACAGAACCGGTGCAGAAGTCAACTCGCGCTTTAGCTCATCAAAAGCTTTCTGACAGTGTTCATCCTACACGAACAGTACTCCTTTCTTAGTTAGGTAAGTGAGCCGTCCCACTATTTTTGAGAACCCTTGGATGAACCTACTATAGTATCCTGCAAATCCGAGGAAACTCTGAATACCAACAGGTGAAATAGGCTGTCCCCACTCAACCATCGCTAAAACCTTGGCTGAATCCACCGCTATTCCCCTTTCTGACACCACGTGACCTAGAAACTTCACCTCACGCTGCCAAAATTCACACTTCTCGAACTTGGCATATAACTGGTGCTCACGAAGCATCTGCACAACTATGCGTAGATGTCTAACAAGATTGTCCTCTTACTTTGAATAAATCAAAATGTCATCTATAAAGACAATGACAAACTGATCTACATAAGCCCTGAAAACTCTGTTCATTAAGTCCATGAAAACTGCATATGTGTTAGTTAGTCCGAAAGACATGACATGAAAGTCATAAAACCCATATCTAGTGAGAAACGTTGTCCTCGAAACGTCTTGCTCCCTAACCCGCAGTTGATGATACCCAGAACGCAGATCAATCTTAGAGAAATATGTAGCTCCCCTCAACTGATCAAAAGGATCATCGATCCTGAGTAATGGATACTTATTCCGACTAGTAACCTTGTTTAACTCCCTGTAATCTATACACAGGCGAAGCGAACCATCCTTCTTCTTTACAAATAGCACTGGTGCTCCCCAGGGTGAAGTACTCCTGCGAATAAAACCCTAGCTGAGCAATTGCTGAATCTGATCCCTCAGCTCTCGCATCGCCACTGGTGCCATCCTGAATGCTGTTTCAGCAATAGGCGCAGTGCCTGGAGCTAAGTCAATCCCAAAGTCTATCTCGCGACTAGGTGGCAACCTTGGAATATCTTGAAATACATCTGGAAAGTCCTATACAATTGGTACACTAACCAATGATACAGTAATCTCCTCCTCCATTTCCTCCTCCTCCATATGGAACAAAAAAAGTGCTAGAAACCCCGTTAAAACGTGGCATAGCGACAACTTACCTATTGTGATACCCCTCGGATCCGAGACACGGGTTGATCAGGCCCAAGCCCAAACCCGAGGGAATATCAAACAATTAAAGTATTTTAAAGCGAACACAGATGACAAAATGAAATAATAAAGATGGAATAAAACTAGAAAAAAACATTAATTATAAAACCCTACATGCATAACTGAAATAATAAAACTCCAATCCTCCTAAAACTTCAAGGTTACAACTTGGGAATCCACTGGTGGACCCCTAACCAAAAGTTCAACTGAAACTGAAAATTTAAAATAGAAAATGCTAGAAACATCGAGAAAACCCTATGTAATCAGATGAATGTGAGACTGTCCTTGACAAACACGATCAAGCTCTAAGGCTGGAACCGTCCTGTACCTGAAAAGAATAATAAAGGAGTGGGTCAGACCCACGAGCAAGTTCTAATCTAACTGCAATTCATACAGTGACCCGATACGCAGATACACCGTAGACACCTCACAATATCTATCTAGTCCATACGTAAAAATATATCCACACTAAGGGACATTCACTAGTCTATAATAGGGGTTTCAACCTGAATAGAAGGTAACATGCAAATACGCACCCAAAGGTGGGCATGAGTACCTAAACCTAACAGGGTACACCTTAACCTATTATAACCAGTTACGCATCCACTGCATATACGCACCCTAACCAACGAGTCTGAGACTCAAGCTCAGCTCGTGGTACCATAAACATATATATAACATCCATCCAAATCCAGGGTATGTAGTTCAAATATTTAATAAACTGACATACAACAAATCAACTGGTTAGTTACCCAACTTATTCAGTTGATGTGACTTAACCTCCATCCATTAATCCAAGAAGCCACTCAACTTAGTTGCAGTTGATATGTCTTAACCAAAATTAGGATTCAACATTTATAAATCCATTCCTTAAATCCGTTAGGTTAGGTTTAGGTGTTTGGAGCTAAACCGTCACCAGTATGTCACCGTCTCATACCGGTGCATACAACCCTCCATATCCTTGTAAACTACATCATATATATAACAGTTTAGTAATTTACAATCCAAAATTTATATCCAAATAATTGCAGAAGGAATATTAACAATCTAGCAATTAAAATCCAGTAATAATCCATGTAATTGCATCGAAGAATTAAATATTCTAACAATTAACATCCAACACATGAATAGTTCAAATTTAATAAAACAATGACCCTATCATGTATTTAAAATCAGTTCTATAATAATGTTATAGTCTAATAAATCGCTAAATTAATCTAAGCGATCTAGTTCCCTCCATCCGGTAATCGAGTACGAAGTCATATACTTATATTTTGTTGTATCCTTTAGCACAGAGCCCCAACTATGCCACAAGTCCAATATATTACTTTAAAAGACTTCATCGTGCATCTAAGATAAATTTAAAATCATTTTATAGCACCCTAAACCATCAGATTAAAATTAATCAACAAATCTCCTTTCAGCCGTTAACTGTACGCAAAGTTGTCAAATAGCGTACTGTTAATTCCATTTAAAACTAAGGGGTAAATTTATGCAATTCAAGACCTAGTTACATGTTAAAATCATTATTTAACACCCAATTAAAATTTTAAAACTGATTAATAACCCAGAATGCCCAAACAGTGACTGAAAGTCACTTTTACGCACAAAACAAAGAAAGAGCCTGCTCTAGAAAAGTAGAACAGGCTCAAGGTGACATAGAGCAGGCTCTACCACACCTTGGAGCCGGCTCTAATAGGTGGGAGCCGGCTCTTGGCATTCCAGAGCTGGCTCTCTCTTCCCCTGTGAGCTTCTTCT
Source organism: Cornus florida (assembly GCF_030987335.1). NCBI lineage: Eukaryota > Viridiplantae > Streptophyta > Magnoliopsida > Cornales > Cornaceae > Cornus > Cornus florida. The sequence goes on along the minus strand of NW_026775577.1, from coordinate 81,502,743 downwards.
CCGTTTCAGCTTTGTTCTGACCTTTGTTCCAACTCCGGCCAACTGCAACCCTTCTGTTTGGTATCTTAAACTGATCTTAGGTATCTTATTAACACCCAAGAACATCCCAAAGGTTTGATAACAACCATTAGACCCAATCACAGAGATTAAATTTTGCTACCGAACTAACATGCAATAGGAACAAATTTGAAACTATTTGACAAATTGAAACAGAACAAATTGCAACACATATTTAAAACAGAATAATAACAACCCTATGAGTTTTATAAAACCCCAGTTTTGTTCCTATATTTTGTTTATAGTAGTTGCAATCAAATACAGAGACTAAAGTTACAACAGAAACAACATGCTTGCAGGACAGAAAACTGGAACGAAACTTGTATGCACTGCAACAGATTTATTTTCAACACCACAGATCATCAATATAGCATAAGTTAAACAGGTAAATTCCAGTTACTGATTGATTAAAACCTAAAGATTATCTAGGTGCACAGAACACGAGCCAAAGAGAAGGAGAAAGAGAAGAACTTGCCTGTAGTTTTAGACTCAAAACTTGTCGTCGTCGTCCTAACTTCCGGCAACCACAGACTACCTTCTAGCCTCCTCTGGTTCTGGTCTAATCCACCAAAATCCTCCCTTGGTACTCACTGTTCTTCTCCTTGACAATTCTTACAGTGCCTCCGTTCACAACGCTCTGTGCTAAGAACTTACTTCACGTTTATGTAATCTGAATTATGATTGTAAACCATAGACTAAAGCATAATGGTTGTATTTATAGTTTAACTCTAAAACCTTAATCCTTGTAATTTTAGAGACAGAGCCCTAATCTTAATCCTAGTCGGCCCATAAACAAAACCTATGATTAAATTCTATGTTGATGCCCAAAAGAAACTGTGAGTCAATTAATGTATTTAAAAACTCACGTAACCTAATTTTAACATTACAAGAATTATAGTAAGTTAATTTCCTAAGTTTAAAACAGTGAATTACAAAAAAATACAATTAATAATTTACGAAAATAGACACAACAATTAAGAAGTTAAGTAAACCAAATAATGCACATAAAACCAATTTAATTCAAATTTCAAATAACCAATTAAACAAATGAAAAACAATAAAATAAATAAAAATGCGATAAAAATGCAATACAATAAATATTAAAAATGCCGAGACTATCCTTTTAAAATTAGGGGTATTACACCTATCCTGTTCGGGTATGGTGAACACATTAATCCTATCAAAACATTTAACTTGGGCATGGTAGTGAAATAACCAATCCATCCCAAGTAACACAGCATAAATATGCATGTCCAGGACCAATAGATTGGCTAGAGATCTGAGTCTACCAATATCTAGTGTCACATGCCCATCACTCTTATGTAAAATGGCAACATCGCCTAAAGGTGTTGAAACACCATGAGATCTATCAACTTAGCTGTGTCCACTAAACTATAAAACGTAAAAACCCTGAATACTCCGTAGAGGAAAACACATAAGGTAAGACAACATACTCCGAAATCTACTCACTTTTAGATTATCGCTCCATCTTAGGAATTCTTCCCTCGAAATCAAACTTACCTTATTGATTTTCACAAGTTCTTTTATAAATTCCTTGGTAATCGTCCTGTCTCAACACAATGTACTCACAAGCAAATATTTGTTTGCCTATCCAAATACCAACCATTCCACTGTGATAATCATTAATTATCGCGACAATCCCACTCCAAAATAGTTTAATAAAACCATTAATGAAACTATCACCAAAATAGTCTTATAAAACACAATAAAGATAGCCAAAACCGCTAGTTCACTTTATTAAGAACTTCTTTAAATCAGACACCTCCAAAAGAATAATTGTAAAATATTCTTTAACAAAATATTAGTATACGTCATCAATTCCGTACCACACTTTTTAAAAAATCTCTACTACTAGTAATAACCAAAAATCACTCTTAAAAGAGCCACCCTCCTGCTTGGATGGCCCGATATCTCCTTGTTTAGGACACTGCCTGGAAGTGTGGCCATACTCTCCACAAGTATAGCTAGTATCCCCAAAAGTACCAAACGGCCTCCTCTGCTGGTTAGATGGTAGCTGATCCCGTCATGCCTGTGGTCCCCCATTCTATTGTCTCTGAGCTAACCCAGGACATTGGTTGGATGTATGCCCATCCTTTTTGCAACCAAAACAATGAACGTTGACCACATTCTGCACCACTGGTACTGCTTCGAGTGTTCGCTGAATGTGTGACTGATTCTGAAGTGTAGTTGTTACGCTTGCAGCTACAGCCTGAGCAATGATGTAAACTAACTGAGGAGAAAACTATGGATACCTGGCTTGATTGTAGCCCTGATCTGGAGACCCCTAAGTCTGCTATACATCCTCCTGCTCGGTGCGCAACTGACCTCCTTCCCCCTGCTCCTTCTCATAAAGCCTAGGCAGTTGCTGCTCTTCCTCCATTTGCTGACGCCGTAGGCGATCTTGCAGCCTACCTGCCGTTCTCCTTTGTCGATTGTTTTTCAGTCTGATTCTAGTGTTAACCATTCTGTTAACACAGAAAAACAGACATCAGAATGCTTTAAACCGAACCGTAAAGGAATACAACGAATCCTAAACTTAAGCTCTAAACAATAGAGTACGCTACGCGGAAGTCTTATACAATAGAATCCTAGAAACACTGAACCTAGAGTGCTCTGATACCAACTGTGATACCCCTCGATTTTAGAGTCATGGGTGATCAAGTGCGAGCACAGATCCAAGGAATACCAGACAATTAATATGTAAATAAGCACAGAATACTAAAATGAAATAAGAATAAAATAATAAGTTGAAAAGAATTCTAATTATAAAATCCTCAAAATTTATAAATTAATATAAATTCCAAACTTTCCAATATCTAAACAACTCGGGAATCCATCTAGTGGACCCCTATCCAAATCTTACATTGAAAAGGAAACAACTGTAATAAAATCTAAAGTGAAATATAGAAAGCAGTCCTACGTAGTCGGAGGAGTGAGCGAATGTATCTGCTTTGCACGATCATCCTCTAACCCTAGAAGTGATGAACACCTGAAAAATAGGGGATTGGGTCGGGCTCACATGCAAGTCCTATCCGACTACAATCCATACAGAAACCCGATACGCAGATACATCCTAAATAGCTCAACAATAACTAAAGTAGTCCATATAGATATAAGTACACACTATAGGACACTCACTAGACTATAGTGTAGTCTCAGCCTGAATAGAAGGTAACATGCAAATCGCACGTAACATGGTTATGTATACCAAAACATACCAGGGAACAGCAACTATGTCCAGTTATCCATCCTAGGCGATATGCGCACCCTAACCATGATCCTGAGACTCAAGCTCATATGACGACACCATAAAGATATATATAAAAAAATTCGTTCAAGGTATGACATTCAAATGTTTATTGACCTATCATATATATAAGTAGGACATAACTTTTAAAGTTAATCCACCTTACATCAAAATAGGTAGGACTTAATGTTTTGAACTAATCCATCCCCAGAATAGGTAGGTCTTAGTGTTTTAAACTAAGTCATCCCTAATATACCACCATCCCATACCGGTGCATATACATACATATAAGTAGGACTTATTGCAGAATAGGTAGGACTTAGTGTTATGAACTAATCCGTCCCTAGTATGCCACTGTCCCATATCGGTGCATACACACACAACTAATCCAACAATTGACCAAACAGTACAAGCTGTTCATTAATTATAATCTAGAACAATATAATAATAATCAGAATCGTTACTGAACACATTATAGTGAAATTCTTAAACGTAAACTTCACAATAATCCATAAATCTAACAATTGATGCAATCTAAACCGTTAAAACATCAATTAACTCCATATAAGCATACTACAGTTTCAGTTAATCAATTATGCTTATTTCAGTGCTTAAACATGATTAATACTGTTTAATCATACATACACAAAATGCTAGCATTATAGTAAGCAATTAAATCCTCCAAACAGTCCAGAAATTGATACCGTTTTTAATAAATTAAATATCAATTTAATCCAAACCAAGACTAGTTAATTGCCGGTATTCCAACACCCTTATAACACTGTTGAAATATGATTAAATATTATTAAATCATATGCGAAAGATTTGGTAAGTTTCAATAAGCAAACAACTTAACAAAACAGTGCTCAACATGTAGGCTTTTCTTTGTCTTCATGTTGCTTCATTCTTTAATACACTAATGTGATAATGCTTCCTAATATTTCATAGGTCCATCACAATTAATTACATCTTTCAGTGCAATTTAAACGGATTAAAAACACTCTGAACAACCCAAACAGCTCCTTAAAAGACCAAAACTGTGCTTTTCGGACGAGAGCTTCCTCCATTAACTTGGGAGCCTGCTCTAAGGAGTTGTGAGCAGGCTCCTTACTCCTTGGAGCCGGCTCCATCTATGAGGGAGTTGGCTCCCTCCTTTTGGGAGCCTGTTCTCTCACTCCCTGAAGCCGTTATGTGTTTTTGCTTCATCTTCCTCGCCTCCGGCTATACTCAGGGCCTCTGTAGTGTTTTATATACTTGTTCTAGTGTTCAGTCAACATCCCAGATTAATTATAAGACATTAACATGCATCAACGATCTCAATTAAACAAAGCGTAAACTCAAAGACAGCAAAAACCTGTTAACATAACTTTAAGAATTTGCAATCCAGTTTAATTCAATGAGTTTAAATATAGTTTAAACATGCATAAAAGATTTGTTTTAGCATTAATTAAACCCCTGGAGTCTACCTAGGCATGCACAGAACACAGGTTTAGGGGAAAGAGTTAGAATAGAGACTTACCTTTAGGTTTCTGTTCAAAACCTTAAACCATCATCTTTAATAATTCTGGCAACCTTACTGCTTTTACCGACCACTGTTGCTCCTAGTTCAACCCATGAGCAAGCCAATTTCCCCTCCTTGGTTCAGTATTAGTCTAAGCCAAACCCTAGTCTTCCTCTCTCTATTTCTCTCTGTTTCTCTGTATGCGTGAACATGGTTTACAAACCCTTGGAAGACGTATAAAGGTATATATATAGGCTTATACAAATACCAACCATAATTCTAATTATATTGAGAGACGGAAAGGAAAACTAACCTACTTACATAACCAAGTCAACTACATCCGTGAAGAAAATAAAACCCTAAAACTGTTAAAACATTTAATTCACTAATTCACATGAGCATATAACAAGGAAAACAAATAATTAAAACAAACAACTGAATAAAACATTTAAATAAAATAACGAATACAATTAATTCAATTCAAAAGAACAACAAGTACAATTAAATAAACACCTAAATAAAACAATTCATTTAAATAACAAAATTTACAATTAATTCAAATAAACAAGTAAATAAACAATTAAATAATTAAAAAAAATGCAATTAAAAAATACTTAAAATGCCGAGACTATCATTTTAAAATTAGGGGTATTACATTCTTCCCTCAAAACAAAAAGAATTTCGTCCTCGAAATTCGCTCTTACCTTCTTCTAGTATGTTAGGAAACTGCGAGCGAATGACATCCTCCCGTTCATAAGTAGACTCAACCTCATTGTGATGACTCTACCGAACATGCACTAAAGGGATAACCTTATTATGAAGGATTTTATCCCGACGGTTGATAATACGACACGGTGACTCCAAATATGTTGCATCCGGCGGCAACTCGATCTCCCTAACATCGATATGCTGATACCGATCCTCATCAGAATCTCCATTGCACGAGTACGACGATCTGCGTAACTCTTCTGCCGACTCTGGGCAGTGTGCGTGCGATCCCTAATAAGCGCAATTTTTCTTAAAGGTATCTTTAATGAACGCAGGACCCAAAAATCTGTTCTCGCCAACCTCCATCCAACAAACAGGCGACCGATATGGTCAGCCGTACAATGCCTCAAATGGCGCCATACCAATAGTCATCTGGAAACTATTGTTATATGCAAACTCCGTAAGTGGCAAATAATCCTCCCAATGGCCTTTGCAATCAAGAACACACGAACGAAGCATATCCTCCACGATTTGATTAACCCTCTCCGTCTGTCCATCAGTTTGAGGATGATAAGCAATGCTAAGATGTAACTCTGTACCCAAAGCCTGCTGAAAGCTTTTCCAAAATCCTGACACAAAGCTCGAATCCCTGTCTGATATAATAGACAACAGAATATCGTACAGCTTTACAATCTCTGCAATGTAAAGTCTTGCCAACTGCTCCAAAGTGAAGTTAGTGCAAATAAGCAAGAAATGAGTTGATTTAGTCAATCTATCAACGATGACCCAAATGGAATTGTGATCCTTAAAGTAATTAGGCAATCCCTCCATAAAATCCATAGAAATGCTCTCTAATTTCCACTCCGGTATAGGTAGTGGCTGTAGAGCTCCTGACGGCCGCTGATGATCAATCTTGACCATCTGACAAGTACTACATTGAAAGACAAAAAAAAAAAAAAATAGCAATGTCCTTTTTTTATACCTGCCCACCAAGACTGCCGCTTCATATCCTGATACATCTTGTCTCCTCCTGGACAAGCAGAAAACTCAGAGTGGTGAGTCTCAGTCATCACATCCTTCCTCAAATCATCAATAGAAGGTACCACCAACCGTCCCTTGTACCTCAAACCTCCATCAGCCCCAACATATTAAAATTGGACCTCCCAGAAGTTATCTCTGTAATTTTGTCAATGTACTGCTGATTCGTGAGCCGCGTTTTCAAAACTTTGTGAATAATAGAAGGCGTAACTACCATGCAAGCCATAAAAGCATCCGACAATGCATCTACCGTCTTCAAAGCATTCCACTCAGTAATGAATAGAGCAGAAAGACTAGTAATAGGTCAGCGACGGAGTGCATCTACCACCACATTCGCTTTCACTGGATGGTACTGTATAGATAAATGATAATCTTTCACAAACTCTAACTATCGGCGCTGTCTCATATTCAGCTCCTGCTAAGTGAACAAATACTACAGACTCTTGTGATCACTAAATAATCTGAAGGATTCTCCTGACAGATAATGCCTCCAAATGCGTAAAGCAAAGACCACAGCTGCCAACTCTAAATTATGTGTTGGATAATTAAGCTCATGAGGCTTAAGCTTCTGAGATCCATACGAAATCGGTCGCTCCTCCTGCATCAAAACACATCCAAGACCCTACAAAGAAGCATCTGTGTAGACAAGATAATCCCGCTCTGTGGAGTAGGCAGAAACGGTACAAAAGTCAACTTACGCTTTAGCTCATCAAAAGCTTTCTGACAATATTCATCCTACACGAACCGTACTCCTTTCTTAGTTAGGTAAGTGAGCGGTCCCATTATTTTTGAGAACCCCTGGATGAACCTACGATAGTATCCTGCTAATCAGAGGAAACTTCGAATCCCAGAAGGTGAAGTAGGTTGTCCCCACTCAACCACCGTTGAAACCTTGGCTAGATCCACTGTTATTCCCCTTTCTGACACCACGTGACCTAGAAACTTTACTTCTCGTTGCCAAAATTCACACTTTTCGAACTTGGCATATAACTAGTGCTCATGAAGCGTCTGCACGACTATGCGTAGATGTCTAGCAAGATTGTCCTCTGACTTTGAATAAATCAAAATGTCTTCTATAAAGATAATGACAAACTGATCTACATAAGCCCTGAAAACTCTGTTAATTAAGTCTATGAAAATCGCATGTGTGTTAGTTAGTCCGAAAGGCATGACACAAAACTCATAAGACCCATATCTAGTGAGAAATGTTGTCCTCGAAACGTCGTCCTCGAAACGTCTTGCTCCCTAACCCACAGTTGATGATACCCAAAACGCAGATCAATCTTAAAGAAGTATGTAGCTCCCCTCAACTGATCAAAAAGATCATCGATCCTGGGCAATTGATACATATTCTGAATAATAACCTTATTCAACTCCCTGTAATCTATACACAGGCGAAGCGAACCATCCAGGGTGAAGTACTCCTGCGAATAAAACCCTGGCTGAGAAATTGCTGAATTTGATCCCTCAGCTATCGCATCGCCACTGGTGTCATCCTGTATGCTATTCCAGCAATAGGCGCAGTGCTTGGAGCTAAGTCAATACCAAAGTCTATCTCGCGACTAGGTGGCAACCCTTGAATCTCCTAAAATACATCCTAAAAGTCCTGTACAATTAGTATACTATTCAATGATACAGTAATGCCTTCCTTCGTTTCCTCCTCCATATGGAACAAAAAAAGTCCTAGTAACCCCATTAGAACGTGGCATAGCGACAACTTACCTATCCTGTTCAGGTATGGTGAACATATTAATCCTATCAAAACATTTAACTTGGGCATGGTAGTGAAATAACCAATCCATCCCAAGTAACATAGCATAAGTGTGCATGTCCAGGACCATCACTCTTATGTAAAATGGCAACATCGCCTAAAGGTGTTGAAACACCATGAGATCTATCAACATACCTGTGTATACTAAACTATAAAACCCAAAAATCCTGAATACTCCGTAAAGGAAAACACATAAGGTAAGACAACATGCTCCGAAATCTACTCACTTTTAGATTATCGCTCCATCTTAGGAATTCTTCCCTCGAAATCAAATTTACCTTATTGATTTACACAAGTTCTTTTATAAATTCTTTGGTAATCGTCCTGTCTCAACACAATGCACTCACAAGCAAATATTTGTTTACCTGTCCAAATACCAACCATTCCACTGTGATAATCATTAATTATCGCGACAATCCCATTCCAAAATAGTTAAATAAAACCATTAATGAAACTATCACCAAAATAGTCTTATAAAACACAATAAAGATAGCCAAAACCACTAGTTCACTTTATTAAGAACTTCTTTAAATCATACACCTCCAAAAGAATAATTGTAAAATATTCTTTAACAAAATACTAGTATACGCCATCAAATCCATACCACACTTTTATTAAAATCTCTACTACTACTAGTAACAAAAAATCACACTTAAAAGAGCCACCTTCCTGCTTGGATGGCCCGATATCTCCTTGTTTAGGACACTGCCTGGAAGTGTGGCCATACTCTCCACAAGTATAGCAAGTACCCTTTAAAGTACAAAACGGCCTTCTCTACTGGTTAGATGGTAGCTGATCCCGTCCTGCCTGTGGTCCCCCACTCTACTATCTCTGAGCTAACCCAGGACGTTGGTTGGATGTATGCCCATCCTCTCCGCAGCCAAAACAATGAACCTTGACCACATTCTACTCCACTAGTACTGCTTCGAGTGTCCGCTAAACGTGTGACTGATTCTGAAGTGCAGTTGCTACGCCTGCAGCTACAGCTTGAGCAATGATGTAAACTAACTAAAGAGAAAACTATGGATTCTTGCCTTGATTGTAGCCCCGATCCTGAGACCCCTGAGTCTCCTGTACATCGTCCTTCTCGGTGTGCAACTGACCTCCTTCCCCCTGCTCCTTCTCCTGAAGCCTAGGCAGTTGCTGCTCTTCCTCCATTTGCTGATGCCGTAGGCGATCTTGCTGCCTACGTGCCACTCTCCTTTGTTGACTGTTGTTCCGTCTGATTCTAGTGTTAACCATTCTGTTCACACAGAAAGAGAGACATCAGTACGCTTTAAACCTAACCGTAAAGGAATACAATGAATCCTAAACTTAAGCTCTAAACAATAGAGTACGCTACGCGGAAGTCTTATACGATAGAATCTTAGAGACACTGAACCTTGAGTGCTCTGATACCAACTGTGATATCCCTCGATTCTAGAGCCACGAGTGATAAAGTTCGAGCACAGATCCAAGGGATACCAGACAATTAATATGTAAATAAGCACAGAATACTAAAATGAAATAAGGATAAAATAATAAGTTGAAAAGAATTCTAAATATAAAATCCTCAAAATTTATAAATTAATATAAATTCAAAATTTTCCAATATCTATACAACTCGGGAATCCATCTAGTGGACCCCTATCTAAATCCCACATTGAAAAGGAAACAACTGTAATAAAATCTAAAGTGAAACATAGAAAGCAGTCCTACATAGTCGGAGGAGTGAGTGACTGTATCTGCTCTAAACGATCATGCTCTAACCCTGGAAGTGACGAACACCTGAAAAATAAAGGAGTGGGTCAGGCCCACATGCAAGTCCTATCCTACTGCAATCCATACAGAAACCTGATACGCAGATACATCCTAAGTAGTTCAACAATAACTAAAGTAGTCCATGTAGATATAAGTACACACTATAGGATGCTCATTAGACTATAGTGTAGTCTCAGCCTGAATAGAAGGTAACATGCAAATCGCACGGAACGTGGTCATGTATACCTAGACCTACCAGGGAACAGCAACTATGCCCAGTTATCCATCCCAGGCGATATAGCACCCTAACCATGATCCTGAGACTCAAGCTCATATGATGGCACCATAAAGATATATATATAAAATCCGTTCAATGCATGACATTCAAATGTTTATGGACCTGTCATATATATAAGTAGGACTTAACTTTTATAGTTAATCCACCTTACATCAGAATAAGTAGGACATAGTGTTTTGAACTAATCCATCCCAAGAATAGGTAGGTCTTAGTGTTTTAAACTAAGCCATCCCTAATATGCCACCGTCCCATGCCGGTGCATATACATACATATAAGTAGGACTTATTCCAAAATAGGTCCGACTTAGTGTTTGGAACTAATCCGTCCCTAGTATGCCACCGTCCCATACCGGTGCATACACACACAACTAATCTAACAATTGACAAAACTGTACAAGTAGTTCATTAATTATAATCCAGAACAATATAATAATAATCAAAATCGTTACTGTACATATTATAGTAAAATTCTTAAACGTAAATTTCACAACAATTCATAAATCCAACAATTGATGCAATCTAAACCGTTAAAACATCAATTAACTCCATATAAGCATACTACAGTTTCAGTTAATCAATTATACTTATTTCAGTGCTTAAACATGATTAATACTGTTTAATCATACATACACAAAATGCTAGCATTATAGTAAGCAATTAAATCCTCCAAACAGTCCAGAAATTGATACGGTTTTTAATAAATTAAATATCAATTTAATCCAAACCAAGCCTAGTTTATTGCCAGTATTCCAGCACCCTTATAATACTGTTGAAATATGATTAAATCATATGCGAAAGATTTGGTAAGTTTCAGTAAGCAAACAACTTAACAAAACAGTGCTCAACATGTAGGCTTTTCTTTATCTTCATGTTGCTTCATTCTTTAATACACTAATGTGATAATGCTTCCTAATATTTTCATAGGTCCATCACAATTAATTACATCCTTCAGTGCAATTTAAACGGATTAAAAATACTCCGGACAACCCAAACAGGCCCTAAAAAGACCAAAACTATGCTTTTCAGGCGATAGCAGGCTCTCATAAGTTGAGAGCCTGCTCCATTAACTTGGGAGCCTACTCTAAGGAGTTTGGAGCAAGCTCCTTACTCCTTGGAGCCGGCTCCATCAATGAGGGAGCTGGCTCCCTCCTTTTGGGAGCCTGTTCTACTCCCTGAAGCCGTTATGTGTTTCTGCTTCGTCTTCCTCGCCTCCGGCTATACTCAGGGCCTCTGTAATGTTTTACATACTTGTTCTAGTGTTCATTCAATGTCTCAGATTAATTATAAGACATTTACATGCATCAACGATCTCAATTAAACAAAGCGTAAACTCAAAGACAGCAAAAACCAGTTAACAGAACTTTAAGAATTTGCATACCAGTTTAATTCAACGAGTTTAAATATAGTTTCAACATGCATAAAAGATTTGTTTTAGCATTAATTAAACCCCTGGAGTCTACCTAGGCATGCACAAAACACAGGTTTAGGGGAAAGAGTTAGAACAGAGACTTGCCTTTAGGTTTCCGTTCAAAACCTTAAACCGTCGTCTTTAATAATTTCGGCAACCTTACTGCTTTCACCGACCACTGTTGCTCCTAGTTTTACCCATGAGCAAGCCAATTTCCCCTCCTTGGTTCATTATTAGTCTAAGCCAAACCCTAATCTTCCTCTCTCTATTTCTCTCTGTCTCTCTGTATGCGTGAACAGGGTTTACAAACCCTTGGCAGACGTGTAGAGGTAGATATATAGGATTATACAAATACCACCCCTAATTCTAATTATATTGAGAGACGGAAAGGAAAGTAACCTACTTACATAACCAAGTCGGCTACATCCGTGAAGAAAATAAAACCCTAAAACTATTAAAACATTTAATTCACTAATCCACATTAGCATATAACAAGGAAAACAAATAATTAAAATAAACAATTGAACAAAACATTTAAATAAGAGAAAGAATACAATTAATTCAATTCAAAAAAACAACAAGTACAATTAAATAAACACCTAAATAAAAAAATTCATTTAAATAACAAAATTTACAATTAATTCATATAAACAAGTAAATAAACAAGTAAATAATTAAAAATGCAATTAAAAAATACTTAAAATGCCGAGACTATCATTTTAAAATTAGGGGTATTACAATATTCCGGCAGATTTTCTTACTGAACGTGGCAAGACTGGCCGATTTTAGTATTAACTAGCGAATGCCCCCCATGTATCGGAAGTGGTGGTTGATTTCCTACTAAGCGTGATTGATGATAATCTGGCCAGCCATATGTTTGGCCTTCTACTGGCAACTGACTCTCAGCCTATGGTAACTGATATTCTGACCAACTTTGTTGCTGATTGGGTTGATCGGCAATAGGATGCAACTAATTTTCTGGCCAATCATGTGACTGATTAGTCATCGGCTTCCCCCCATATACTGAAAGTGATTGATATCCAAGAACAACCAGTTGATTTACCACTTGCCGATAATCGGGTGGAACTAGCCGTAATTTTGATGTTGGTGGCTAATATTCCGTTAGTGACCGATAATAATCATGCCAATCATATGAATGATATTCTCTATCGTTGAGGGTCGCAAAATCATTGTGTCTTGTAGGGTCAGTCACTTTAGTACGTGACTTCATGTACGTTGGTTGATTGAGCATTTCATAGAAAGCATCTCCCATTGTTATAAAGGCACACTGAAAGCTGGTTCATCTTCATCTTCGGAATCATCTTCCGGTGGCGGCTGATCTATGGTCTCTGGTGGTTGATAATATTCTGCCCAATTGTCTTGCTGATTGGCCATTGGCTACCCCCCGAGTGCCTAAGATTGTGATACGGGAGTGACATGCTCATTTACCACCTACTGATAATCGGCTGGTGGTGGTTGATAACTTTCAGGCTAACCATACGGCCGATTGGTCATCAATTGCCCCCCATGTACCGGAGGGTACTGTGGTGCAGGAGAAAAATGCTGATAGTCCACCTGTCGAGAATCAACTGTTGTCGTCTGCCGATAATTAGCGACGGGTTGCTGATAATTGTGTGGCCAACCATTTGGCTGATCAAAATGCTGGTACATCGGCTGAGAAGCTGATTGTACATTGTTAAAATCAGTATTTATCTTTCTGAATCATTGTAATTCATCTCGACCTGGGGTCGTATTGGGCGTGCTAAGAATGTTAACCCTAAAATCGACGGGCTTAGCCGATTTAGAAATTATGTGATGCAAGTGTGCCAGAACCAGTAATGTGGTTCGAATAGGTGTAATCAACCTTAGTCTCTTTTAGAAAATTGATTATCAGGCGATTAGAGAAGAAAGAGAACATAAAACTCTTCTATGAGTTCAATTTGCCTTAGCGAAAGGACTTTAATAGTGAGCGAATTGCAATGAACAGAATAAGAAGATTAAGAGAACGGGAGATAGATATAGAAGAGAGATAGAGAGAGAGAAGATTAAGAAAAAGAGAATCTGAGAATAGAAAGATTGCTAAAGAAAGAAAGTTGAATTAGAGAAGAAGAGCTTGACAAATCATAATTACATTAAAATAAAGATTCTGAGGGTGCTAGACCCTTTACAAAGAATGTTTCTACAATTATTTATAGAAATTATAAAGAGTCCTAAAATAAACTACTTCCTAAATTTAATCTATTGGATTACAATTGATTACCAAATTTATTCCACTTAATAAGCTCATGTTTGTCCATTATTCACATATTTTCTCATGATTCTTCCATCATATCATTCACTTTCCTTGAATAACATATCTCCTTAATTTAAGAGTCTTGATAAAACCCATCACTTAAAATAGGTCTTCAATTATCTTCTGATCATATGCATAGAGGAATTTAAAACTTAACCTCCACAATTTAGTAAACTCATTCTTTATCCTGATCATCACCAAATTGGCTTGCCACGTAATTTGCCAAAATGAGTGTCAACACTCTCTTCGAAGACAATTTGAATAAACTTGGCACAAGTCCATTGGTTCACATTGTGAAAAACCCAACTAATGAAATTGCAGCATTGATCTTATTAATGCTTCATTATTTCCATATATAGTTTTATTTGGCATCACTCACACACCTACCCCTACATCCTCATCTATATATTATACTCGTGTATTCTTTAGATAACATATTAATACAATTTATTGTATTTCTTCTCTCTATACTTCAACAAGAATTATGATGTAAGTCAAAATAAATTATTCTGACTGGCTTTTGGCCTACATCCATAATAACCCTCTTAGCCATGCACATGGGTTCACTATATGTACGATAAATTTGTTGATGAATGGTTACAAGAATTGCATTTTTTTTTTTAAAATGGTTATAAGAATTGCATTTTTTTTTCTTTTTCATTTTTATTTCTTCTAGTAGGACGGTTTTAAATTAAAACCTAATTGGTCACGTGAAAATAAATGACATAGACATATAAATTTCAAATTCAATGCCAACATGAACAAAAAAAAAAAAATAGAAACATGATTTTTTTTCCTTGGCTCATGTCATACCCCTCGATGCTAGAGCCACAGGTGATCAAGTCTAAGCACATATTTGAGGGACACCAAACAATTAATTTTTAAACAAGCATGATTACAAGAAGAATTTAATGTAAAAAATAATAAAGCTGAAAAGAAACTAAATATTAAATCCTTAACTTAATATCCAAATCCTTAAATCATTACAACTCGGGAATCCATCCAACAAACAGGAGATCGACACTTTGAGTAGAACCTGATCTCCCACCCGAAACTCCAATGCACGAGTACGACGATCTGTAAAACTCTTCTGCCTACTCTGGGTAGTGCGCATACGATCCCTAATAAGAGCAATCCTTTCAGAGGTATCCTTAATGAACTCAGGACCAAAAAATCTGCTCTCACCAACCTCCATTCAACAAACAGGAAATCGACAAGGTTGGCCATTTAAAGCCTCAAATGGTGCCACACCTGTAGTCTTTTGAAAATGTGACGACCCTTGATTTTTCAACCCAGTGTGTCCTATGATGACCCGAAGTGGATCTAGAATACGGAAGCAAAATGCAAACAAGTCCATAGAGATGTATGTTATCCCTAGGACACAAGAATGGATTTTCAAAGAATTTTGAGACTCAACAGAAGCAAAACGTAGACAAGGGTATCAAAACCCTACCGAAAGAAGGACTAAGGGTAAAATGGTCATTTTACCATAAGAGGGAGGAATTTGACTTCCAATAAGTCAAATGAGATAACAAAAAACATCCAAAAACATCCTTTGGAAACTTCACATGAAGTACCAAGGCCAAAGGAAGTGAAATCCCAAATGAACCCTATCCCGATTCGAACCAAAACTAGCACCCTCTCACTTAAACAAGGATATCTCAAGCTATGAGAAGAATCTAAAATTGAAATTTATACCATTGGAAAGACAATGAAAATGAATTAAAATGGACTCAAGAATCACCTGATTCGGAGTCCGGACGGAAAAGATATCGAATCTTGAAGTTAAGGAAAGAAAACCCCATTTCGGTTCAAACCAAATCCTAACACTACCTCACTAAAACATGAATAACCTAAGTTACAAATGTAATCCGAAGCTTTAATTGGTACCATTGGAAAGCTTATTTTGACGCGGTCAGTTTAGACTCAAGAATAGACCAATTCGGAGTTAAAACGAGTGAGATATGGCCCTTTGAAGGAAGATTAGTGGATCAGGAATAGATCCCTGCGGGGGCCCGCCCAAATGCTGTAGGGGCTCACCAAATGTGGTAGATCCCTGTGGGCGCCTGCCAAAATGCTGCGGGGGCCCGCCAAATGTAGCAATGGCGCGGACTGGAACCCCAAAATGCGGAAACTAATTAAGGGGAAACATGGATGAACCTAATTAATCATTTTTAAGGGTGTGCAACCTACTTAAGAGTGATTTTAATCAACAAAAAAAAGATTAAGCAAAGGATGGCTTTAAGGCCTCATGGCATGTTACTTACAAATTAGGCTCAATCCTTGAAATTTCATAAATTCCATAAACAACTATGAAGTTGAACCAACATACATGTCATATAGATGTCTTTAGCCATTGGCCTCATTACATATACATCCAAGGAGTGTCAAAAGGTGCACTTAAGTGCACATTATATAGTTTAGACAACAAATACAAGTTTTGGCATATAAGGTTACAAGTGGCATTTCAAGCCAACATTTACAAGCATTTAAAACTTTCAAGTCTACAATCATCCAAGCAATGATTAACATCACGCACCAAGTCTTCGTACCTAAACAAATCCCCCAGTAACTTCGGGATGAGTAAACAAGTTTACTCGTAGAGAATGAGTATGCATAGACTCGATTTCTTTAGAGATTTTTACATTAACTTGAAACAATTCAAAAGGGTCATGCCACTTAACGTCTATGTCAAGGTGAGACTCAGAGAGCATCCTAAGCTATCATAGCTCATTTCTAGCATAAACTACAATATTTATGCAATAAAACAATATAGAAGCATGTTATAATTCGCAACAAGATATAGATCCTCAAAATCATTCACTTGAAATCCAAGATACGAAATCCACTAAAGTGGTTCATGCCACTTAGCTTCTATATTCCAAATGAGTCTAAAGAACTGTCCTAGGCTATATTAGAACAATAAAACACAAATCACAATTTCAATGCAATTTAACCAACATTTGAACTTCCAATACAACGCGTAAAGCACAAATTCTTAAAGTTATAATCTTGAACTTAGAATGGGAAATCAAATAAGGAACAACAAGTTACAATATCATCTAGTTATCAACTTGAAATGAAATGTGAAATCAAACAAGGTGGATACTTAGACGTTACGCCGGATTAGGCCGACATCATGGTTACTTTAGGGTTACTAGCCTATGGGTAACCTCCCTATGTGCACACTAGACTGTAGAGGGACAATCCCCCGTACTAGAACCAAACTCTAGCCGTAGTCAAACAACGACATCCCCAAGTTTCCAAAATTAACAAGTTATGCAACAACGTATATATATCAACATGTATATACAAGATAATCAACTATCTACCATGCACAACCAAATTTGGAAACACATACAATACATGCTCTAAGTCCACAACTACTATGGCATGAAAAGATGTCAAATACAAAATGTGCAACTCATTACACAAGACAATAATATAATCCATAAAGAAAACATGCTCTCATGTATATAAATATAACAACAATGTTATCCTATGCTCCAAACATAACCAAGTGGATATACAACAAGTCTAAGTTCATGATTTGAATATAAAAACAACTTCTAAAACACAACTAGGTCTATGGAGCCATTAGATAAAATTTAATTAAACAAAAATAATTAAATTCTCTATATTTCAAATCAATTTCAAATAACCTCAAATTATTATATGTTAGACAACATAGCATGTTCATTACATATATCAAATCAAAATGGCAAAATGAGCAAGACATTATCATGTAGAATTTAAATAATTTAAATTAATTAAATCTCTAATTTTCGAAAGTTATTCAAATGATCCCTAATTAATATATAATAAGGACTAAGTCATAGCCATGCCATATATCAAATAAAAAATGGAATACAAGCAAAACACAATTTACTAAAATTTAAATCAAATTAAATTCATTTAATCTCTAGATTTGAAAACTCATTTAAATCATCCCAATATAATATACAACAAAGATCAAGTCATGGCCATGCCATATATCAAGTCTAAAATGAGTTATAACCAACTATGATACATCATTAATTTCTCAAATTGACATAAGACATGCATATAACTTATATCTCATACAAAAACAAGTAAAATCACTTGGAAAAATAAATTATAGCACCCCTACCTCATAAGAGGATTGTTCCTCTTGAATCCAAGGCTAGCAAGCACAAAATGGTAAAACCTTGTAGGGTTATGAAGAGAAAGATGAGGGGAACAAAAAGTATTCCCAAGGTCAAGCTTAGAAATCAATGGAAGGCCCTCAAAATCAAGGTTAAAGCTTAAGGCTTCAAGCTCCATCCATGGAGGCTCGGGTTTTCTTTACAAAAGAGGGAGGAGATAGAAATTAAGTGTGATAGAATGTGAGTGGAGGAAATAAAAATCCTCCACTCACTATGTGGTCTTACACCAAGATCAACACACACAAGTCTTGGTCAATTGCACAAAAACCCTTCTTTAAAACTAAAATCCCAAAGTGGCCTAAAAAATAATTGCAAGACTTAATTTGGAGCATACACTTGTCATCCATCCAAGCATCCATTGTAGGCTTAATCATAAGCCTACACTTGTCAACCATCCAAGCCAACAAGTGGACCGATGAGAGTGTGACACTTGTCACACTTTCCGAAAATTACAAAAAGGTTCTTTTCTAAAATATCTTCTAAATTAAATTACCAAATGGTCCCCAAGACGAAAAATAATTACTTTATTTAATTGCACTAAAACCCTACAAGTTAAGAATATTACAAAAAGGTTATGCATCCATATCCTTTACAAGAAAAGTAAACACTTAGCATGCTTTTATACAAAAGTGAGAATGTAGATATCATGGAAACTAAATATTATGGGTGCATGCAAAGCCGGAATCAAATCCGAGCACAAAAAGTGAGGTTATGCAAAGAAAACAATAAACGGGAAAAAGACGAAATGTGAATAGTGTCACAAAAGTGAAAATGTGAAAATGACTCGGTCCTTAAAGGAAGTCGTCAATCCAAAGGAAAGAGTATCGGAAACCATTCCCGAGCACTCAAGATGACACTAAGTGACAAGAAACCAAACTCAGAAAGGAAAGATCAACGAAAAAAAGAAAAAAAAAATATATATCCGTGAAAATCTGAGAAAAGAAAAAGAAGGAAAATGATCAGGTCATTACAACATTCCCACCTTAAAGGGATTTCGTCCCCAAAATCCAGTCCCAACGAAAAAAAAGGCAAAACGAGGACAACTACGGAGTACATCTCCGAGTATCCCACACAACATGCTACGGAAGCAATCCCAAAACTGAAAGACGACGCACAACCCAATGTCATTCGCACCCACGTGCTTACGACTGGACAACCTCTCAAAAGAAAAGTGACCACTCGGCCACACGACAAGTCAAAAGTCACACAGAACCCAAGGTTAGACAAAGGAATGGAAGGCAACAATCGAAAGCATTTCTCCTGATGAACCATCATACCGATCCAAAAACAACCACCAAAAGAACTCCAAGATAACCACGTATCAAAACAGGGTACAGAACAAAGACAATGTGGCAGTACGAACAGCGACCAGAACCCGCCCAAGACGTACTCAAATGTGTGGTAGCAATGACAGTACCTAATGCCCGCCTACACTTACTCGTCAGTAAAGTAGCATCGACGGCAACTAGCACCCGCCCACAGCACACAACTTGTATGGTAGCATGACGGTATAAGATACCAGTTCATAACCTGCCCCCACTAGGTCTACCCATTAAACCTCTCGATACAAATGACATCAATATCATGAATCATCATTACCAAAAGCAATTCGGTAACTCGGCATTCCGTAAGAGTTGAGACATGGTCCAAAGACGTCAACATCCCGACCATTCTCAAAATCCTGACAGCAATGTTACAGGCACCTTCCAGCTTAAGGTCTCAATCCTCAATACAACAAAACCAACAACTTCAATGTCTCAAAATACTACTACCAACAACATTAATCAAGAATCCAAAGCTTGAAAAACAAATCGAAACCTCCAGAAATCAAAATGAACCTCACTACAAGACATTTCATCAAAAGTCCTACATATCTCCCTGAAACAGATCAACTATAAGATCACACCGTAATTAAACATCAGATCCACATCTCTATCATGGATAACCAAATCCTCGAAATACAAGTCCACCACGTGGCACACACATCAAAATCCTGACAGCTAAGGTCACAAAATGAATCTCTCGAAACCGTGCTTGGCATTACCAAGCTAAATCAAAATTCCTCAATTTCCATCGACCCATGTACAACCACTGGTACTACGATTCCTCAAAACTGTGCCTAGTCATAACTAGGACGAGAAAACTCCACAAACGAGCCAAATCCAACGGCGATCCTCCAACAACTCTTCTAAGAATCAACCACATCAAGGTCTCCAAGACTGAAACGAGTCTCCAAAAGACATTCTCAAAAGAACATCGGGCTCACCTTATGAATTAAACAAATCCTCAATAATATGGACACAAGTCCCAAAAAAAAAAAATGATCTCACACCAATCAACTTATTCTGAGCACAGCAAACTCCGTCAACAACCACAACAAAAACTCCCTAAGGGAAAACACGAAAGAAAGGGAACCACTCGTCCTAAGAAGAACAACACCATGACTCTGTCTATGAAACGAAAGACAACAAGGTCAAAGACTTCACCCCCTACATGGAAGTAAGTCGACCAAAATTAACTAAATCCTCACCAAGGACTCAAGACAACAATGGTGATCCTCACGGACCAACCAACCCCAAAACCATGCATAAGGTGACGAAGAAAAGAGACTCACTCCTTATGAAGTCCCAAATATGAACCAAGAAAAAGAGGATAAACCCCATTCTCCCACAAGTGTCAACATGACAAGCACGAAAATGGATCATTTTTTCCACCTTAGGGAAATGGACAGCTCAAGTTAAAACAAATGTGACAACTCCTCTACAAAGAATTTGACAATGAAACCATTGTAGAAACTGGCATACACACTACGTGTGACCGAAGGAAACAAAAAGGAAAGCCAAATATGGAAGTTATGCATATGACAAGGAATGCAACTACCAAGTAAATAAATCTACTCATATAGATAAAATCAAGGGTACATGCGGCACGTCTCCACGTATACACAAAATCATATTACTAAAGCACAGCAACAACATGGCATCTCTAAGCATATAAAGAAGGCATGTTAATGCCACACAACAAGAAAGCAAATGTGAACACACTTCCACCTACTCATACATCACAATATCATAAGTCATGCTACTAACATGGTAGTAAACGAAATTACAGAAGATAAAAATGATGCAACAATGAACCCTATGGACATCGTATCCTAGAGTGTCTAGGTAAAATGAAAGACTAGTCCTAGCCATAATCTGACTCCAAAAACCAATGTGACAACAACCTGTCTCAAAACAAATGTGAGCCCTCACCACAATGGTAAGACTCTAACAATCCATCTCCAAATCTAAATGTGACACTATGAGTGACATTAATAATGTAATACTCTCACCAACCCAAAACATTGATCAATCGACTCGACCACAAAAGCGTCATCACGCAAGGAGAACTCAAAGAAAATGGCAACTATAGCCATACCATCAACAACTAAATTAATCTAAAAAATCGTCCCTAAAACGATCATCAATCACTGACCAAAAGGACTATGCTTATCGGAACAAAATCAACGCTGATCCCACCCGGACTGTGCCCGTAGCTAGCCAGTATGGTAACATGACAGTGCCATACACTCGCCCACAAACGTAACCGCCCACAAAAATTGCAATCTTAGAGGAACCATCCCGAATAACCAAGGATCCTAAGAGGTCCATAACCAAGAAATCCAGCACTACGGCAACGCCAAATGTCTCACCTTATGAGAGCCTAAACAAAAGGTGTCTCACCACCTACCTCAAAACTAATGCTAAATTGACACAACCTATGCTACTACGAAACCAAACTGACAAATGCTAACAATATCTAAGAAGAGTGCCTAAACAAAACCAAAACACACCAAACATTGCACTAAATGCTAACTCACCAAACAACTCAACCTCAAGTCAAACATGACAAATCCCAAGTCTTATCAAATATGCAAAACAATCATGCATATACAAATCAAATCTAGCAGACATCATATGTCATTCTCTTTAGCACAGAATCAAAAATAGGCTAAACAGATAGCATACCATATGTAGCATGTAAGCACATAAACATGTTATCAAACCAAAACATGTTATTATGAAACATATAAACATATAGAGTATGGAAATACAAGCATGATATGCACCCAAAACCCATCATCCATAGGTTTTCGAACCTAGGAGCTCTGATACTACCTGTGACGACCCTGGATTTTTCAACCCAGTGTGTCTTGTGATGACCCGAAGAGGATCCAGAATACGGAAGCAAAACGAAAACAAGTTCATAGAGATCTATGTTATCCTTAGGACATAAGAATGGACTTTCAAAGAGTTTCGAGATTCAACAGAAACAAAACGGAGACAAGGGTATCAAAACCCTACCGAAAGAAGGACCAAGGGTAAAATGGTCATTTTACCCTAAGAGGAAGGAATTTGACTTCCAACAAGTCAAATGAGATCAAAAACATCCAGAAACATCCTTTGGTAACTTCACATGAAGTACTAAGGCCAAAGGAAGTGAAATCCCAAATGAACTCTATCCCGATTTGAACCAAAACTGGTACCCTCTCACTAAAACAAGGATATCTCAAGCTATGAGAAGAATCTGAAACTGAAATTTATAGCATTGGAAAGACAACAAAAAATGAATTAACATGGACTCTAGAATCACCTGATCGGAGTCCGGACGAAAAAGATATCAAGTCTTGAAGTTAAGGAAAGAAAACCTCATTTCGGTTCAAACCAAATCCTAACACTACCTAACTAAAATATGAATAACTTGAGTTACAAATGTAATCTGAAGCTCTAATTGGTACCATTTGAAAGCTTATTTTGATGCAGTCAGTTTGGACTCAAGAACGGACCAATTCGGAGTTAAAACGAGTAAGATATGGCCTTTCGAAGGAAGATGACTGGAGCAGGATTAGATCCCTACGGGGGCCCGCCCAAATGTTGTAGGGGCTCGCCAAATGTGGTAGATCCCCGTTGACGCCTGCCAAAATGCTACGGGGGCCCACCAAATGTAGCAATGGCGTGGACTGGAACCCCAAAATGTGGAAACTAATTAAGGGGAAACATGGATGAACTTAATTAATCATTTTTAAGGGTGTGCAACCTACTTAAGAGTGATTTTAATCAACAAAAAAAAAGATTAAGCAAAGGATGGCTTTAAGGCCTCATGGCATGTTACTTACAAATTAGGCTCAATCCTTGAAATTCCATAAATTCCATAAACAACTATGAAGTTGAACCAACATACATGTCATATAGATGTCTTTGGCCCTTGGCCTCATTACATATACATCCAAGGAGTGTCAAAAGGTGCACTTAAGTGCACATTACATAGTTTAGACAACAAATACAAGTTTTGGCATATACGGTTACAAGTGGCATTTCAAGCCAACCATTACAAGCATTTAAAACCTCAATTCTACAATCATCCAAGTAATGATGAACATCATGCACCAAGTCTTCATACCTGAACAAATCCCCCAGTAACTTTGGGGTAAGTAAACAAGTTTACTCGTAGAGAATGAGCATGCATAGACTCGATTTCTTTAGAGATTTTTATATTGACTTGAAACAATTCAAAAGGGTCATGCCACCTAACGTCTATGTCAAGGTGAGACTCAGGGAGCATCCTAAGCTATCATAGCTCATTTCTAGCATAAACTACAATATTTATGCAATTAAACAATATAGAAGCATGCTATACAACGCAACAAGATATAGATCCTCAAAATCATTCACTTGAAATCCAAGATATGAAATCCACTAAAGTGGTTCATGCCACCTAGCTTCTATGTTCCAAATGAGTCTAAAGAATCGTCTTAGGCTACATTAGAATAATAAAACACAAATCACAATTTCGATGCATTTTAACCAACATTGGAACTTCTAATACAACGCGTAAAGCACAAATTCTTAAAGTTACCATCTTGAACTTAGAATGGGAAATCAAATAAGGAACAACAAGTTACAACATCATCTAGTTATCAACTTGAAATGAAATGTGAAATCAAACAAGGTGGATACTTGGACGTCACGCCGGATCAGGTCGACACCATGGTTACTTTAGGGTTACTAGTGTTGGGAAACGTGCTAGTTTTAAAAACTTTTCGAGGGATTTTCATTCACAGATCTTGATTCATCACATAGAGACAAGTTTATGCAAAAATAAAACATGATGTATCATTCAATTAACAGATTAAATACTTACATCAAAGGTCTGAGTAAACCTTTAAATCTTTCCTCTAAAGTGAATTTCTCACTTATTATAGATCCCTTAGCAAGATGCCTTCTCCTTGGATCTCCATCTTCTTTGTAATTGTTTTGCCTTTAGAATCACTCATAAGCCTCCATGAATGACCTTGGAAAACTAGGTTTGTAGGAGCCTCCATTAGATGAGAACACGAACCCTAATTTTCTAGAGAGAAAAAATATATTCCTTCTTCCTTCTTAAAAAAAAAATCACCCCTAAAATATACATAGACCATGTATATTTATAGGCAACATAAAGATAAAGAAAATGAAACAATATATCATTCTCAATCTCTAATTCACATGTCTCAAGTCTAATAGGATTCTAATATCAAGTTGGGTTATGAGTGAGAATCCTTTAGGCTTATTATTTTGTTGGCTACAATGAATTAATAATTGGCCCGGTCCATGGACCCAATTCAATTAATTCATAAATTAATTTCTACTCCACTAAAAGAAATTAATTGAACTCCAATTTAATAAATTGTAACCTTTAAGTCAATGTTGCACTTTGACCCCTCTATGCACAATTAGTTATCGGATAAATAAAGCCATCAATCTAACTACTTAATTAATATATTTATTTTTGCACCTTTGATTATTTCTGGCTCGATCACAATAAAATATCTGTTTGACAAAAATAATAATTTAGATAAATAAATATATATAATAAATCATTTTGTCTAAAAACACACGAAAGCCTTCGAATTTACTTTGTGATCAACCATAATCAATACAAAATAAATACAAATAGCAATGATGCAAATATCGAAAATATAACCCTCTAACTATTAATTACATAACTACCCAAAGTGTCGGTCTAAGGATCCCGAAGAATCCGCCGAACAAATCAAAGTAATTATTAATTAATAAAAGAGTCTATACTTCTCTCATACTTAAGAGTCAAATGCCATGACGGTGATAGCGAGTAATTGCATAAGATGGCTCTCGCAATATATCTTAACTTAACGCAGATCCAGTTCAAGTCTTAATTAATTATGAGTCCATCCATAATTACCGACTATGAACCATTTATGATTACTATTTATATATCATGCATTGATCGCCATCACATACATATATATAAATATCTCTTATAATCAAATGGACAATATCAATTTTATAATGAATTGAAACATAATACATTGAATTCACCAATTGTATAAATCATAAATATTTCAGATATGTCAGGAACATATGTCACTATAATCCAAATAGGAATTTGCTATGGCAGGGCATATAAATCCCAACAGCTCCCACTTGCCCTCATAGCCAATTCAAATTGCATCTAACTCTAATGTTATCCAAGTGTTGATCAAAACTATTGATCGATGACACCTTTGTAAATGGATCAACAAAGTTGTGTTCCAATGCAATGTCCTAGTCATGAGTACATTTTATAGGCAGACAATATCATGTAGCGGACAATACTTCCCTCTCAGTATACCTTGTTCCTCTATGGAAGCTTGGGTCATTGGTTTGGACTACTTCTGCACTATTATCACAATATAGCTCGATATGCAGGCTAGTCTGCTCCACAACCTATAAATCAGTGAGATCAAACCAAAAGGCTTCCTTTGCCACCTTTTAGGCTGTAATATACTCCACCTTCAAGTTTGAGTCAGCAGTTTAAATCTACTTAACAATCTACTAACTGATTTCCCCTCCATTGAGTGAACATACACTAAGTCATGAACCTTATAGTATCTACTTCTGAGTCGAAAACAAAACTATCATACCTGACTGGAACCACATCATCACATCTATAAATGAGTATGAGATCATTGGTTCTCCTAAGGTACTTTATGATATTTTTCCCAACAGACCAGTTATCAAGTCCAAGATTGAACTGATATCTCCTGACTATCCCTACTATGTAGCGGATGTCCTATTTGGTATAGACCATGACATATATGAGACTCCCATATGCCGAAGCATATTGCTCCAGTCTCATTAGCTCAATCTCCTCTGTTAGTCTTAGAAAACTACTTACCAGAGAGAGCAATCCATGTCAATAAAGCAAGAACTCATTCTTTGAGTTTTATATACCAAACCTGGTCAAAACTTTATCAATGTAGGATTATTAAGATAAGCTTATTTTCCTTTTTAACCTGATCTTGTAAAAGCTTGATCCTAGGAATATAGCTTACACCTTGAAAATGCACCATTTCAAAATAATTGAACAACTACCTCTTTACTGATGACAAAGTTTCCACGTCATTATAAATGAGTAGGATGTCAACAATATATATAGATTTAGAAAAATAATGACATTCCCTTATACACTTATGATTTATTCACTAAGAAATCTTCTGATATCCTTTTGTAGATTAACTTGCTTTCCATAAGTATCACCCTACTAGAAAGTTCTACAAGATCCCAGTTTTTTTTAGAATACATAGATTCCAACTCTGATTTCATAGCAACTTACTAAAACGATCTGTATCCATATCGGTTCACGCTTCCGTGTAGCTTACTGGGTCCAACTCATGTTTAACAGGGATATCTATAACGGTCTCACCTAAAAACATGATTTTGTCGGATTGGATGATAATCCTCCCACTACAATAATGTACCGATGCAGGAATCTGTGTATTAGATGATGCTGACGCATCAATAGGGAATTCATATATTATTCTCAATCTCTATAATAAGTGTGTTCATATGTGGTACATTTGGTACTCATACCATATTCTCTAACATTATGCTACTAGGTATGTAATTCATAATATGATCCTCCTACAGATAAACAGTGAGTGTAAACAATCAACTTTTATCATTGAGCTCATAAAATAATCCATTCTAGTGCATTTAGAGTAGCTATCAAATCTATCATGCGTATGATCTGTTTCCAACTTACTTGTTTATATCAAACGCACATATGCAAGACTACCCCATATGTGCATGTGATCCAAACTAAGATATAGTAAAAAAAACACAGCTCAAACGGTATCCTTGAGATAGACTAAGATGGAATGCAGTTCATAATGCGCATTGATATCATTAATGCTAAACTCTTAAATGAAAGAGATAATGTAGCATAACTGATCATAGATCTAACCATATTAAGCAGAATTCCGTTATTCCTATTTGACACCTAAATCAATTTAGCATCAATTGCGGAAAACTGGTACACAACACCCTCATTGACCATATAGTCTTTACACTATCACAACAAATACTCATATCCACGATCAAATCGAAGTGTTTTGATAAGTTTACCTAATTTGTGTTCCACATCAGTCTTGACACTCTTGGAATATACCAAAAGTTTAAGACTTGTGTCGCAACAGGTAAATTTATCCAAAACGTGAGTAATCTTGCTTGGATATTCATAAGACCACACGTGTCAGTGTGCACCGACTCCAATTGTTCTTTATGTCTATTTCATTTGATTGATTAAAGCCCTTAGGGTTATCTATCCTTCAAAACAGGATTCATAAGTTTGGTTTAGACTCCCTTACCTCACTAAGTTATAAACCTTCTTTGACTAACTTTGAATCTCATTTTGACTGATTACAATTTTAAAATAGACACTAAAAATATAATGAGTTCGGAATAACAAATTTTCTTTTAACATTCAATCTAGAAGATGCAACATTAGTTTATACATCCTGCAGAATTTAAGAGCTTGTGGTTATAATATATTAACCATCTTTCAATGCATTAGAAGCAATCACACATCTAATCAATTTTATAAAACCAGTTTTAGAAAATAACAACACAGTTTTTATAAACTAAAAGTGAAACAAGAATTAGATTGCGTCTAACATCTGTGCATAAAGATAATTCTCTAATACTAATATCCTCATACTCTCTAATTTCAAATGTAATACTCCCACTGACTTAGCTACAACCTTGACATCAGGTCAATTACAAATATATTCCATATCATCGATGTTTCTGGATTTCTGAAATTCTTGCAACGAATTGCAAACATGTTTAGTGGCTCCAGAATCTATCCATAAGGAATTAATAGATACAACCACATAACATGGCTCAATGATTAAATATACATTTTCCTATACCACGTCATTGCTTAGACAGTTCGTCCTTTAGTGTCTTAGTCAGTGGCAAAAGAAACAGTTTCCTTTGCCCTCAACATACACTGCCTTATTTCCTTTAACCTTTTAGATACTTATGTTTTGTGCTAGCCTAGTCCTACTATCATCCTTTTTCTTTGCTTTGCCCATCCATTTGGGCCTAGAAAAAGATGGTATAGACCAGGTTAGATTGATAGGAACACCCATACTATTAATTATTCATTCATCTGTTACCAATTCTATAAGAATATCAGCGAGTGTGAATTCAAACTGATTCCTTATTTAGTTTACTCTGAAAGAGCCAAACCAGTTTGGTAATAAGGCAATAATCATGTCAATTTGAAACTTACCATTCAAGTCAAACCTATTGACCTCCAGTTTAACTTTTTTTAAATAATAAACAATCATTTTTAAAATACGATCTCATACTGGAGTTCCTTAGGCTATCTTAATGGTATTCAAGTCTGACATAGTATTTAGACATCTCCTCTATCTAATCTCACTAAAACATCTCATTGACATTTAACATAATGCTTGAAGAAAATAAAATAATGTAAATGTTAGCTTTGGAATGTATTCGAGATAAACTCTAGAATATTGTATCGAGTCCTATCATTTGCCTTATTTCACTTATTAAAAGTATTAATGTTCTCTTAGGTATCTTAAAGTAAAAGGATTAGGTTTAGGAGTAATAAATACATTTTGTACCATTACGTTGTGAATAAAATATCTAAGTTCCTTTTCCAGTCAATATTAATAAGGTCCAGTTGCATTAAATATGTAAGCAAGCAGATAAAATGGATTAGACATAATTATTCTGAATATAAATGCATTCATACAATATGCAAGGTGAATTATTAATACTATCATGCATATTTAAAATCAAAATGAGTTTGTTAAGCACATAATATAATATATCTCAATAGAATAAGAGATCATTATTATTATTGGTAAACAATCCCTTTTAATTAATGTGGGTCCCTCAACTTCGTAGCATAATAAATCACACAATCAATACGTCAATAACTTATCCTGATGGAGGAGTTCATTATTACTATTGTTGGGATTCATTTGCTATTAAGTGAGCACTTCCATTAAAATAATAATATGTGGGTCCCTTAACCACTACATGAAAAAATCGGATAACCAATACGCCAATAACTTATTCGGTTGGCGAAGTTTATTATTGCTATTGGCGGGCAAATCCTATCATTTCCATATCTTTTAAAACAATGCCTTGTCTATTATATGAAATGATTCCCGATTTTGTTTAGCCTTTCTAAAATCACCTAATGTAGACCACTCTGTTGGGGAGCTAACACTATTGATTTTAAATTGAGTGTATAACATTATTATTGCTCTAATGAAAATTAAAATATTAAATATCTTGTCATTATAATCTAGACTCTTTAAATCATGCGTAGGGCCTTATTTTTAATGATCTAATTATAATGAACATTTAATATTTTATTTTCATAAGACAAACATTCTTGTAATATTAAGACTCTTCAAATCATGTGCGGGGCCTTATTTTTGAAGATCTAATTACAATGGTTTTAATAACAAAGGTCATGGGACAATGTATAAAAATTTCCGCTCCTACTCAATTTTTAATTATTCATAATTAGGGTTTTCAATTTATTCATTTACATGATATAATGCATGCAAAAATGCCTTGATTTTAATCCAATTAAATTTAGAAAATATTTGGACTTTTAAATGATTCACTAATCTTTAATTTGAAACACACTTTAAAAATAATTTACAAAAATAATTTTTCGTTTCCCAATAAGTGTCCTCAAATTAATTAGTAATCAAATCCATTTAATTTTCATAATTTATTTAATATAAATCAAGTCATTTAATTAAATATCATGGATCCAATGCATGAATAATAATTAATCAGCATTTAATTATTCCATGCATCACATACACAAATAAATGACAGATAAAGCAAATTAAATGACCAATGGATTTAGCTTTTAACATTTAAATACTATTTTTGCTGTACGGGCGTCCACCAACGGTCTGAAAACACCTATAGGAAGCTGGTACACGCTAAGAGAAGCAAATCGATGCTTGGAACATGCCCGGAGGGCCCTGCACACACCGGCACGCGCCTGAAGGAGCTGCAGTGCATTCCCACGCACTAGGGACAGCAATAGGCGCGTGGCACGCGCCGTCACGCGTTGCCACGCGCTGGTGCAAGCAACAGGCGTGTGGCACGCGCCCTCACGCGCTACCATGCACGTGTGGGAGTGAGAAGCGCATGTCACGCGCTGTAACGCGCCTCATAGCGCTGCAAGGCCTCGGCCCGTGCTTCTCACGCACCTTGAAGATTGGGTGCACATGGAGCACACCCATAGCCGTGAAGTACTTGATCATTTCCCCTCTGATCATAGATCATGTGGTTGAAATTGCGGTTGCACCATATAATGGTGCACCGCGAAATGCTGGATCAGCCGGCTCTATTTCCGGCGCCGCCTTCGCCGGCGGCAACGCTCCAGCCGCCGGAAAAACGCTGGAAAATCCAGAAATTATAATTTTTAAAAATTCCATAAATTATAATTAAGCCCAAAAAATTCCGGAAAAATTCCAAAAGATTAGTAAAGCCTAATGAAACCCTCTTGGACCTTCTTAAAGTTTCATAGCATCCTTTGATGAAGATTACATGGCTTTAAATAAATTTACAATTTGAAATACAATGAAAAAAATTAAATTACATCATTGAACTTTCAAATGGCTAAATCAAAGCCTTAATTACATTCATCCAAAGATAAAATTACATTCAAATAACCTATAAACTTCATCCATGGCCCAAACATACATCAACATCATCCAATCACAAATATACATACATCATGATTATATAATAATATATACATGTGCATATATAAATATGAATCCATGAATGATGATTTTCAATAAAAACATGATCTCTAGTAATGAATCAAACCATGCTCTGATACCACTGTTGGGAAACGTGCTAGTTTTAAAAACTTTTTGAGGGATTTTCATTCACAGATCTTGATTCATCACATAAAGACAAGTTTATGCAAAAATAAAACATGATGTATCATTCAATTAACAGATTGAATACTTACATCAAAGATCTGAGTAAACATTTAAATCTTTTTTCTAAAGTGAATGTTCTCACTTATTGTAGATCCTTTAGCAAGATGTCTTCTCCTTGGATCTCCATCTTCTTTGTAATTGTTTTGCCTTTTGGAATCACTCATAAGCCTCCATGAATGACCTTGGAAAACTAGGCTTGTGGGAGCCTCTATTAGATGAGAACACTAACCCTAATTTTCTAGAGAGAGAAAATATATTCCTTTTTCCTTCTTAAAAAAAAAAAATCACCCCTAAAATATACATAGACCATGTATATTTATAGGCAACATAAAGATAAAGAAAAGGAAACAATAAATTCTTCTCAATCTCTAATTCACATGTCTCAAGTCTAATAGGATTCCAATATCAAGTTGGGCTATGAGTGAGAATCCTTTGAGCTTATTATTTTTTTTGCTACAATGAATTAATAATTGGCCCAGTCCATGGACCCAATTCAATTAATTCATAAATTAATTTATACTCCACTAAAAGAAATTAATTGAACTCCAATTTAATAATAAATAACCTCTAAGTCAATGTTGCACTTTGACCCCTCTATACACAATTAGTTATCGGATAAATAAAGCCATCAATCCGACTACTTAATTAATATATTTATTTTGGTATCTTTGATTATTTCTGGCTCGATCACAATAAAACATTTGTTTGAAAAAAATAATAATTTAGATAAATAAATATATAATAAATTATTTTGTCTAAAAACACACGAAGGCCTTCGAATTTACTTTGTGATCAACCCTAATCAATACAAAATAAATACAAGTAGCAATGATGCAACTATCAAAAATATAACCCTCTAACTATTAATTACATAACTACCCAAAGTGGCGGTCTAAGGATCCCGAAAAATCAGCCGAACAAATCAAAGTAATTATTAATTAATAAAAGAGTCTATACTTTTCTCATACTTAAGAGTCAAATGCCATGACGGTGATAGGGAGCAATTGCATACGACGGCTCTCGCAATATATCTCAACTTAACGCGGATCCAGTTCAAGTCTTAATTAATTATGAGTCCATCCATAATTACCGACTATGAACCACTTATGATTACTATTTATATATCATGCATTGATCGCCATCACATACATATATATAAATATCTCTTGTAATCAAATGGACAATATCAATTTTATAATGAATTGAAACATAATATATTGAATTCACCAATTGTATAAATCATAAATATTTTAGATATGTCAGGAACATATGTCACTATAATCCAAATAGGAATTTGCTATGCCAGGGCATATAAATCTCAACAACTAGCCCATGGGTAACCTCCCTATGTGTGTACTAGACAATAGAGGGACAATCCCTTGTACTAGAACCAAACCCTAGCAGTAGTTAAACAACGACATCCCCAAGTTTCCAAAATCAACAAGTGATGCAATAACGTATATATATCAACATGTATATACAAGATAATCAACTATCTACCATGCACAACCGAATTTGGAAACACATACAATACATGTACTAAGTCCACAACTACTATGGCATGAAAAGATGTCAAATACAAAATGTGTAACTCATTGCACACGGCAACAATATAATCCATAAAGAAAACATGCTCTCATGTATATAAATATAACAACAATGTTATCCTATGCTCCAAACATAACCAAGTGGATAAACAACAAGTCTAAGTCCATGATTTGAATATAGAAATAACTTCTAAAACACAACTAGGTCTATGGAGCCATTAAATAGAATTTAATTAAACAAAAATAATTCAATCCTCTAGATTTCAAATCAATTTCAAATAACCTCAAATTATTATATGTTAGACAACATAGCATGCTCATTATATATATCAAATCAAAAGGGCAAAATGAGCAAGACATCATCATGTAGAATTTAAATAATTTAAATTAATTAAATCTCTAATTTTCAAAAGTTGTTCAAATGATCCCTAATTAATATATAACAAGGACTAAGTCATGGCCATGTCATATATCAAATCGAAAATGGAATACAAGCAAAACACAATTTACTAAAATTTAAATCAAATTAAATTCATTTAATCTCTAGATTTGAAAACTCATTTAAATCATTCGAATTTAATATACAACAAAGATCAAGTCATGGCCATGCCATATATCAAGTCTAAAATGACTTATAAGCAACTATGATACATCATTAATTTCTCAAATTAACATAAGACATGCATATAACTTATATCTCATACAAAAACAAGTAAAATCACTTGGAAAAATAAATTATAACACCCCCTACCTCACAAGAGGATTGTTCATCTTGAATCTTAGGCTAGCAAACACAAAATGGTAAACCCTTCTAGGGTTATGAAGAGGAAGATGAGGGAATAAAAAATATTCCCAAGGTCAAGCTTAGAAATCAATGGAAGGCCCTCAAAATCAAGGTCAAAGCTTAAGGCTTCAAGCTCCATCCATAGAGGTTAGGGTTTTCTTTACAAGAGAGGGAGGAGATAGAAATTAAGTGTGATAAAATGTGAGTGGAGGAAATAGAAATCCTCCACTCACTATGTGGTCTAACAACAAGGTCAACACACACAAGTCTTGGTCAATTGCATAAAAACCCTTCTTTAAAACTAAAATCCCAAAGTGGCTTAAAAAATAATTGCAAGACTTAATTTGGAGCATACACGTGTCTTCTATCCAAGCATCCGTTGTAAGCTTAATCCTAAGCCTACACTTGTCAGCCATTTAAGCCAACAAGTGCACCAATCCTAGGTCAACAAGTTGGTGAATCTCCACCCTCCATGTGTCATCATCCAAGGCATCAAAGTGTCCTCACACAAATGTCAACAAGTGGACCCATGAGAGTGTGACATTTGTCACACTTTTCAAAAATTACAAAAAGGTCCTTTGCCAATATATCTTCTAAATTAAATTACAAAATGGTCCCCATGACGAAAAATAATTACTTTATTTAATTACACTAAAACCCTACAAGTTAAGAATATTACAAAAAGATGAAATGTGAATAGTGTCACAAAAGTGAAAATGACTCGGTCCTCAAAGAAAGTCGTCAATCCAAAGGAAAGTGTATTGGAAACCATTCCCGAGCACTCAAGATGACACTAAGTGACAAGAAACCGAACTCAGAAAGAAAAGATCAATGGAAAGAAAAAAATATATATATCCGTGAAAATCTGAGAAAAGAAAAAGAAAGAAAATGACCACGTCATTACTGAAAACTATTGTTATATGCAAACTCCATAAGTGGCAAATAATCCTCCCAATGGCCCTTGAAATCAAGAACACACGAACGAAGTATATCCTTCATAATCTGATTAACCATCTCAGTCTGTCCATCAGTCTGAGGATTGTAAGTAGTACTAAGATGTAACTCTGTACCCAAAGTGTAATGATCCGGATTTTTCGGATAAATTTTTTCCGTTGTCTTTTCCCTTCTGAGTTTGGTTTCTTGTCGATTAGTGTTGTCTCGAGTGCTCTGGAGTGATTTCCGAGACTCTTTTCTGTGGATTGACAACTTCCTTTGAGGACCAAGTCAGTTCCGCACTTTTCGTTTTTCGACACTATTCACTTTTTGTCTTTTCCCTATTTTGTCTTTTCCTTATTTGTCACTTTGTTTGCGTGACCACACTTCTTGTATTCGGAGTTGGTTTCTGACTTCGCGTATCTTCATTCCCAATGATTTCTATGAGATACGTATCTTTACTTTCGTGAGAAAGTACTCTGGTTGCTCCCGGTGCCCGTAGGGGCATAAATGCAAAGTTCTTTGGAAACTTTTTCTCTTCTTGGGGTGTTTTTGATAAATATCTTTTGAAGATATTTTATTTCAGGGGTATCTAAGAAAATATCTTTTGGAAGATATTTTCCTTCTGGGGCAGTTTCGCAATTTTCACTTTTTGGAGGGACCATTGTGCAATTAATGAAAATTATTACTCAATGCCTTGTTTTGAGCCTGGATCCTCGTATGGAATTCATTTTCACATTTCGTTGAGTCGTGTACTCTTAGAATTTCCTCCTGGACGATGTTTTCCAGTTTCAGGGTTTCTAGCCCCAATTTGCACCAAACTTGTTTTGGGCATAACTCTCTGCTCGGGACTCAGTTTTTGACGCCGTTTCTTCCGTTGTTCATATTTTCTCATTTGGAATCTTTTTCGTTCACCGAGTTTTTCCATTTGAGCATGTCTGCGTGAATTCCACTTTTTTGGACCCGGCGGGACCCGTTCGGGGCACTTTTTGAGTTTTTTTTATAAATAGGAGGTCTTAGAAAGAAAAATCAGATTTTTCTCTCTCTCTCTCCTCTCTCATGACTGGTCCAAGCTTCATCCATGGCTGCCATCTTCTCTCTCCTCTTTTGGACTTCTTCCCTTCATTAAAAAGTGGTGATGCCTTTGTGTTTATTGTTCCCCTCGGCGAGGCCTACGATTCCAACCGATTGGAATCTTGTTTTGGCCATTTCTTGAGTTCAGGTTTGAAGTCAAGTTGTGTTTTTGATGGGGATTCCTTGGGATTCATGTTCGTGGTGTTGTCCCCGACAAAACCTGGGAGTTTCGTCGGATTCGAAGCCGATTTATTGTGGTGGGGATTTGAGATTTCATCTCAAATGGAGGTAGGGAATGTTTTAGGCTTTTGTGTGTGTTGTATTGAGTGTTTAGCATGATTATACAACTTATATATGTGCCTTGTATCAAATCTAGAAAGTTGGTAATTTTTAATTTTTTGTATAAGATTTAAAATTCATGATGATATATAACTTTGATTTGAATTGTGGCATGGTAGAAAATCTTGTTTTAATATGTTGGTTAACATATATTAAATTTGGATTAATTAAATAAGAATTGTTCTTTTTAATTAATATTTATCTTTTGTGAAAGATTTAAGTTCATGGCCATACCTTGCATGGAATTGAGTTGTGTTATACTTCTAAATTAAGTTTTGGCATGTTTGTTAACATACTTTAATTTGAGAGCATTTGGTTGAGTTTGGAAATCTAGAGACTTTAATTAAGGGAATTAATTAAAATCTATTTTGGTGGTTTCATGGGCCTAATTGAGCTTGTGTGTGAATATATGTAATGACCATGATATGTCTATAAACATATATTAAATTGGGGCCAATTGGAAATGATTTGAAATCTAGAAAGTTTAATTATTTTGATGTAATTAAATTCTATCTTGTGTATCCATGGATCTAATCAAGTTTTAGAAGTTGTTTCTATTTTAAGAGCATAGATTTAAACTTGTGATGTATTCACTAGATTGTGTTATATGCATTGAAGAGCATTGTTGTTAAATTTATATTCATGAGAGTATGTTTCTATATGAATATATTGTTGGCTTGTGATTTCGTAGTATTATGGATATGAAATGCTTATTATGCACAATTGAGAGTTATATTGCTAACTTGTTACTATGTAGTAGTAATGTGCATAAGTTGTTAACTTATTTATTTTGGAGTTGCTTAGGACATTGTTAAGCTGTGATGGCTAGGGTTTGGCTCTAGTACAGGGTCAAAAGTTCACGCGTTGGGTAGGCTGCCTGGGGGTTAGTTGCTCCAAATTAGCCCTATAAAGTTCGCGCATTGGGTAGGCTGCCTGGGGGTTAGTAACTCCAAATTTGCCTTGTCTCGGCGGAAATCCGAGCTGTGATGTCCAAGTCTCCCACTATTTGTTTTCGCATTCAATTCCAAGTTGACAATCATGTTTACCTTGTTAACTTGTGGTTTTGGCTATTGGCGATTTTGATGTTGTTAAGTACATCCATACTAAATTGCTATATTTAGTTGATTTCACACTTTTAGATTTCTAGTTGATAACTTAGAGAATCTATGTCTTGATGTGTGGTATTAGATATTCTAATTATGCTAAATTGTTATATTTAGTTGATGTTGCATTTTAGACTTCAAGTTGATAACCTTGAGAATTTATATGTTGTTGCTTGTGTAAGCATGCTTCTATGTTGTTGTTTTGTGTAAGCATGAACCTATGTTGCTAAAATTGCATGAATGAGGTGATTGATGCTGAAAATAATCTTAGGTAGCTAGGATGCTCCTTGAGTCTCACCTTTAACATAGACGTTAGGTGGAATGAACCACAATGATTAAATCATGCAAACTTGTAAAACGTAGGTCGATGCATGCTCATTTCCTACGAGTAGCTTTATGTTACTCACCCCTACGTTACTGGGGCATATTTCAGGTACAAGAATCAAAGTTGAGGTCTTCATTATGCTTGGATGGTTTGTGGACTTGGAGACTTCCATTTTTGTGAAGGTTGGCTTGGAATGCCAATTGCAGTCTTATATGTCAACATGTGTACATTTGATTCCTTATATGTAATGTGTACATGAGTACACTCTTTACGATGTATTTGACATGTATGAGATGAGGCCGGAGGCCAATGACATGTAAATTGTATCCTATGTAAATTTTGACTTCATGGAATATTATGAAAGTATTGTAAAATATTGAGTTTTTGATTCACCATGTTTGCATTGGGTGTGGGAATTCCATTTTAATTCTTCCATTAGCATTTATTCACCATGTATGAAGTGTGGCCAAGGGCCAAGCGGCATTTTGAAACCATTTCATAGTTTTGAATTCCAAGTTTTCGTTCTAAACTTCATTTTTGGCATTTTGGCCTTTGGGGGGTCATATTTTGCATCGGCCATATTTTTGGGCCATAGACCATTGCAGCATATCTTACTAGGTAAGTTACGTTTGTGTGTATGGTTGTTTCCAGGCAAAGCTTCTTCTTTGGTGAAATGAGCCTCCTACGGACTCATTTTACACTTTTGTTGCATTTTCTGACCTAAGGGTATTTTGGGAATTTCCTTCAGGAAATAAATTCCATTCTTTACATGGTTGATTAGAAAATATGATTTTAAGGGGGGTTTCTTTTTCGTATTTTTCCAGAAAATGCCATCTTGGCATCGGAAATCGCATCCGAAGTTCAGCTCTCAGTTTTTAAATTTAGCAGCTTTTTGGACCATCTGGACTAGTTTTCTTGGGAGGGCATTTTGGGCATTTCACATTACGTATTTTTTTATTTTCCTCGCGAGTCACGTAGAAAACTCGATTTTGAGGGGGTTTCTTCTTTGAGTTTTTCCAGAAAATGTCATCTAAGGCCTCAAATTTCCATTTTTTCGGGAAAAACCCCTGCTGCCAGGTTTTTGGGTCGCACCCTTACTGCCCCTTCACATCTAAACGGTTACGAGGGGTTTTGTAACCAGTTAGATGAGTGTGGGCAGCATTTTTTTCACTGTTTTTGGCTTCCTAACCGGTTAGGAAGGTCTCCTAACCGGTTAGATGTTCTTGGGTGCCCACTTTTTGACCGTTTTGCCCCTTCTTCTTCCGTTAGCCATATCTTCTTTATCCGAACTCCGAATCAAGCGATTTTTGAGTCTAAGTTCATTGATTTTTCGTTGTCTTTCCAATGGTGTGCTCGGTGGCACCCACTTTTAAGCTGGAAATGACAATTTTTCCCCTAGGTTCAATCTTGTTCGTTTTTGAAACGTTGCTTCCCCATTTGATTCCTTTGGGTTTCGTGACCTCGTTGAGGGTCACAATGGTGTCTTAGAGTCATGTTGTATCTCTAGAGACCGTTGTTTGTCTTTTGCTTCAGCATTTTGGATCCGTTATCGGATCATCTTTCGGTTCATCACTGACGCACCGGGTTGAAAAACTTAGGCCGTCACACAAAGCCTGCTGAAAACTCTTCCAAAATCCTGACACAAAACTCAAATCCCTATCCGATATAATAGACAATGGTATTTCATGCAACTTCACAATCTCTGTTATGTAAAGTTTCGCCAACTGCTCCGAAGTGAAATCAGTGCGGATAAGCAAGAAATGAACGGATTTAGTCAATCTATCAACAATGACCCAAATGGAATTGTGATCCTTAAATGAATTAGGCAATCCCTTCACAAAATCCATGGAAATACTCTCCCATTTCCACTCTGGTTTAGGTAGTGGTTGTAGAGCTCCTGGCGGCCTCTGATGATCAATCTTGACCACCTGACAAGTACTACACTGACAGAGAAAAGTAGCAATGTCCTTTTTCATACCTACCCACTAAAACTGCCGCTTCATATCCTGATACATTTTGTCTCCTCCTGGATGAACTGAAAACTTAGAATGATGAGTTCCAGTAATCATATCCTTCCTCAAATTATCAGTAGAAGGTACCACTAAATGTCCCTTGTACCTTAAACCTCCATCAGTCCCAACATAGTAAAATGGAACTTCCCCAGAAGCTATCTTTGAAACTTTGTCAATGCACTGCTGATCCATGAGTTGTGCCTTTAGAATCTTGTGAATGATAGAAGGTGTAACTACCATGCAAGCCATAAAAGTATCAGACAACTCATCAACTGTCTTCAAAGTATTCCACTCAGTGGTGAATAAAGCAGAAAGACTTGTACAAGGTCGGCGACTGAGTGCACTTGCCACCACATTCGTTTTCCCTAGATGGTACTGTATGGAGAAATGATAATCCTTTACAAACTTTAACCATTGGCGCTGTCTCATATTCAGCTCTTACTGAGTGAACAAATACTACAGACTCTTATGATCACTAAATAATCTGAAGGACTCTCCCAACAGATAATGCCTCCAAATACGTAAGGCAAAGACCACAGCTACCAACTTTGAATCATGTGTTAGATAATTAAGCTCATAAGGCTTAAGCTTATGAGATCCATATGAAATTGGTCGCTCCTCCTGTATCAAAACACACCCAAGACCTTGCAAAGAAGTATCTGTGTAAACAAGATAATCTATCCCGCTCTATGGAGTAGATAGAACCGGTGCAGAAGTCAACTTATTCTTTAACTCATCAAAAGCTTTCTGACAGTGTTCATCCCACACAAACCGTAGACCTTTCTTAGTCAAATGAGTGAGTGGTCCAGCTATCTTTGAGAACCCTTGAATGAACCTATGATAGTGTGCTGCCAATCTGAGGAAACTCCAAATCTCGGTAGGTGAAATAGGCTGTCCCCACTCGACCACTGCTAAAACCTTGGCTGGATCTACCGCTATTCCCCTTTCTAACACTACATGACCCAGAAACTTCACTTACCGCTACCAAAATTCACACTTCTCGAACTTGGCATAAACTGGTGTTCACGAAGCGTCTACAACACTATACGAAGATGTTTAGCATAATCGTCCTCCGACTTAGAATAAATCAAAATATCATCAATGAAGACGATAACAAATTGATCTAAGTAAGCCCTGAATACTCTATTCATTAAATCCATGAAGACTGCTCATGCATTAGTCAATCCAAAAGGCATGACATGAAACTCATAAGAACCATATCTCGTGAGAAACGCTGTCCTAGACATATCCTGCTCCCTAACTCGAAATTGATGATATCCAGAATGTAGATCAATTTTAGAGAAGTACGTAGCTCCCTTCAACTGATCAAAAAGATCATCAATCCTGGGTAAAGGGTACTTGTTCCGAATAGTCACCTTATTCAACTCCCTGTAATCTATACATAAGCGAAGTGAACCATCCTTCTTCTTCACAAACAACACTGGTGCTCCCCAAGGTGAGGTACTTTAACGAATGAAACCCTGACTAAGCAATTGCTGAATCTGATCTCTCAGTTCATGTATTTCTACTGGTGCCATCCTGTATGGTACTTTAGCAATAGGTGTAGTGCTTGGAGCTAAATCAATCACAAAGTCTATGTCTTGACAATGTGGCAACCCTGGAATCTCCTGAAAAACATCCAAAAAGTCCTATACAATTGGTATGCTATCCAATGATGCTGTAACCTCTACCTTCTTTTCCTCCTCCACATAGAACAAATAGGTGCTAGCAACCTTGTTAGAATGTGGCATAGCGACGACGTACATATCCTGACCAGGTATGGTGAAAACAATAGACCTATCATAACAATTAACTTGGGCATGGTAGTGAGATAACCAATCCATCCTAAGTATCACATCATAAGTGTGTATATCCAGGACCAATAGATTAGCTAAAAATCTGAGTCTAGCAATATCTAGTGTCACAGGCCCATCACTTTCATGTAAAATGGCAGTATTGCCTAAAGGTGTAGAAATCCCCTAAGGTCTATCATATACTCGTGTCGTCATCCCAGATAATACAATAAAATATTTAGATACAAACGAGTGTGTAGCACCCTTATCAAACAAAACACGACCATGTGCAGCATGAATAAGAAACATACCCTCAACAGCCTGAGGTGCATGAACATCATGTGGCATGGGGTTATACACCCTACCATAATGTAACTGCTGCGGTGTATGTCGCTGAGGTTGTGACGGTGCTGGTAAAGCTGGATATGTCTGTCCTTGAATTCGTAGAATATGTGGAGCAG
This sequence comes from Cornus florida, assembly GCF_030987335.1. Lineage (NCBI taxonomy): Eukaryota > Viridiplantae > Streptophyta > Magnoliopsida > Cornales > Cornaceae > Cornus > Cornus florida. The sequence goes on along the minus strand of NW_026775577.1, from coordinate 81,460,764 downwards.
GTAATGGTAATGTTGTCCCTGTCCCTGTCCTGCTTCAGAACACTGCCTGGAAGTATGACCAAACTCCCCATAGGTATAACAACTACCCTAGAAAGTACCAAATGGCCTCCTCTGTCGGTTAGCCTATGGCTGACCCTGTCCTGCCTGTGGTCCCCCATCCTGCTACCTCTGAACAGGTGCCCCATTCCTGTAAACATCAGAACCACCCTTATGCTTCTTCCAAGACTGCTATCCCTAAAATTTGCCCTTATCACTCTGTCGGTGTCCATTATCATTCCCTTTCTCAGCTGACTGATTAGCAGAGTCTCTGTCACCCCGCTTCTTACCCTTAGCCTGTCTGAAGTCCACCGTCAACTGATACTGCTGTAGAGCAGCATCTACCACTTGAGCATATGTAGTGTAGGCTAGACTACCTATAATAGATCGCTTAATAGACCACATCAGTCCCTTAACAAAACTATTACGTTTCTTCTCCTCAATATCCACCTCCTCTAGTGCAAAAAGAGATAAGGGCGTGAACTGCTGCTCATACTCTGCCACCGTCATATTCCCCTGCTGTAGATTAAGGAACTCTATCTTCATAGCTATCTTGACTGCATATGGAAAGTACTTCTCATTAAAACGAGTACTGAACTGATTATAAGTTGATGAAGTCCTCTCCTCCGCGGTGGTAACTGACTCCCACCACTGGAGTGCATCTCCGACAAGCTTAAAGGTAGCAAACATCTACTTCTTAACCTATGTGCATTGAACAATTTGAAGATGTCGCTCAATATCCTTCTTCCATTGGTGAGCTGCTTTCGCATCGGTGGAGCCTGTAAACTCAGGTGGGCTCCCCTTTGTGAAAGAGCTCCTAGCCTTTTCAAGGATCAGTCTGGACCACTGGTGCTGGGATAGGTGCCTATTGAACCTATGGCTAATTCCGAAGTGTAGTTGTTACTCTTGCTTCTATAGCCCGAGCAATGAGGTCATTGAGATGAGGAGGATACTCTGGATCTCCTCCCTGATCCTGAGTCTGCTGAATTTCCTCTTGTTCTTCATGCAACTGACCAACATTGTCCTGAAACCCAGGCATTTTTTACACTTCCTCCATTTACTGACGCCGTAGGAGATATTGCTGCCTATGTGCCGCTCTCCTTTGCCTCCTATTTCCTTACATGTTCTGTCATCTTCCAACGTTAACCATGCTGTTAACATAGAAAGACAGACATCAGCAAGATTTTTTAAACGAACTGTAAAGGAATACAATGAATCCTAAACTTAAGCTCTACACAAGAGAATACGTTACGCGGAAGTCTTATACGATAGAATCCTAGAGACACTTGAACCCGGATTGCTTTGATACCAACTGTGATACCCCTCAATTCTAAAGCCACGGGTGATCAAGTCTGAGCACAGATCCGAGGAATACCAAATAATTAATGTTTAAACAAGCATGATTACAAGAAGAATTTAATGTAAAAAATAATAAAGCTAAAAAGAAACTAAATATTAAATCCTTAACTTAATATCCAAATCCTTAAATCATTACAACTTGGGAATCCATCTAGTGGACCCCTAATGATCATCCAACTGAATTAATCTGAAATTAACCATAATCAGATTTAAAACATAACATACATAGAAACGTACGTAGAAACGGAAGAATGATGTGGACTGTCTCTGCTCAGCACGAACCAACTCTAGATCTGGAATGGACGAGCACCTAAAAAATAATAGTGAGTCAGGCACATGAGCAAGTTATTTCTATGACAACCCAAACAGAGACCGAAAAACTATACATTTATAGCTAACCCATACAATAACTATATAATCCATAAATATATATATATCCACACTAAAGGACTCTCACTGGACTACAGGCTGGTCTCAACCTGAATAGAGGCAACATACAAAATGCACCCGAAGTGGGCATGTGTACCTAAACCTAACAGGGTACACCTCCTACCATCATAGCCAACTATGCATCCCAATGCATATACGCTCCCTAACCATCGATCCTGAGACTCAAGCTTATTTCGAGGTATCATAATTATATATATAAACTCCATCCAAACCAAAGTAGTGCAGCTCAACTGTTCGTTGCCTTGATACAATGTAAGTATAAGTACCCAGTAATCTAGTTAGTCATTCAACTTATTTAGTTGTCCTGACACAAATATAAGTAGGACTTAACATTTTAGTTAATCTGTTCCCTTATATAAAATAGGAAGGACTTAACTAATAAGTTAATCCATCCCTAGAGTGCCACCATCCCATACTGGTGCACTAAATCCACACAATCCAACCATTGATGTAACAATTTCAGAAGTACATCTAAAAATCCAAAGTTAAACATAATAATAATATTATATCATGCTAACACAAGATAGGACAACTTATAATTTATTTAAGTTTCCTATGTCACACATCCTACATATACTGAATCTTAAACAGATTGATATATTTTGCTACACAATCACTTAAGCATTCTCCATACTTTGTTTAAAATTTATTTAAATTATCCCTAGTCCTTATTCGATGTTTAGGACTCCATAAATCCAATCTAAAAATAATACAACGCTGTTTTCGAGACTTCAACAGGTAAGGCTCGAGCTTCTGTCTCAATTGCTCAAGCATTCTACTTCAGGCTCGAGCTCTTTATCCCAATTGCTCGAGCTTCCCTTCTCAGGCTCAAGCTTTACATCCCAAATGCTCGAGCTTTACAACTAATTGCTCGAGCTTTCCAACCAGTTGCTCGAGCATTATAACCAATTGCTCGAGCATTACAACTAAGTGCTCGAGCTTTTCATCCCAAGGCTCGAGCTTTTCCCCCAAGGCTCGAGCACTGTCACAGCGGTCCGAAGACTGTCACGCGATTCAACCCAAAAGTTCAACTGTGCATTAAATCTTTATTTGTTTCAGGAATCCTAGGCATGTTTCTACGTTTAATGCATATACAGATATAACAAAACATTTTATGAAACATGCATCAAATTCACAAAATAATCAAATCAAATCATGAATTTAACAGTTTATACACAAGCACAACCATGAATAATAAGTTCATAAAACCTAGTTCTAGATTTAATTAAAACATTTATTCCAATTTTAATTAATCTTTTAAACATCCCTAAGTTATATTAGAGACATATAAATTACAGATCTAAGGAGAAGTGTAGAACAGAGAACTTGCCTTTAGGATTTGATAAAACCCTAGCCTCCGTCTTCTTCTTCCTCTTCCTTCTTCCTCCTTCTTTCTCTCTCTCTCTAAAATATACGTGATATTATTCTAGCCTCTTTTTCCAACCCTATAAAGATATATATATATAGGCTACATAAACCTTATTCCTTTTCCCAATCCACATCCAATTAATAAAAAGAAAATAAAATAAAAACTAAAAAGGTAACTAAAAAATATAAGTTACGTATAATCTATGTATATTATTTATCTAAATAAAATAAATACACTAGATTATCTCCAAATGACTTTTTCTAACTATATATTATTTAATTATATATAAACATGGGGTAATTATCCATACCCATTGAACTCCTTATCCAAGTAATCCATAGAACCCCAATTAGTTGGCACATGACTACTATCCATAACCATTAAAATATAATAAAATAAAAATCAAATCAAATTAAATAACACAACACAACCATTTTAATACAAGAAAAACAACTAACATTTACAAACACAAATATACATTAACTAACACAAAATTCAACTAAACAAATATTTCAAATACACATTACCAATTTAATCATCTAAACAATTAACAAATAGCCAAAAAATCAATTAATGAATTTAAAAACACAATTAAAACAATTAATACAGTACTGAGATTATCCTTTTAAAATTAGGGGTATTACAGCTCAGTTATCAATTTTTTTTTTTTTTTTTTTTTTTCATAGTTGGTGCTCACACACACATCCCTTTATTGAGAGTTATATAAAAATTGTTTTAAAATAAAAAATTATAAAAAAATTCTGAAAGCATGTTTTATTTTTTAGGAGAGAAAACTTACTGACAAATTATTTTTATAATACATTGTCAGCCAAATCAATTTATTATTATTATTATTATTTGTATAGTGGGCCAACTACACCACAGGCCCACAAGTCTCTTATAAATACTTATTGGATTTGTTAATTAATTGCTCACAAAAAAAAAGGGTCCACAGTGGTTCAACTCGGATGAAAAAAAAAAAAACCTATGGACAATTGCAATTAAAATTCTGAAATTGAATGAATGAATAAATAAATAAAGGGAAGCTTTGATTTTCAGGGGCATAGCTACGTTAGCAGGTGATGAGGAAATCAACAAAAGAGGCTAAACAAATGGACAAGATGATAAGGTGATAAGGTGATAAAATTCGAAAGATTGTTTTGATCTGATTATATAAAATTCAAATTACCGACAAAACCTCTCCTTAAAGATTGCAACGAACACTCGGCTCAGTTAGCTATAAAAAACAAACTCCCGTCAACTAATGAGGTACGGGCAATATTGAACTCCACTTCATGAATTGCTCATTTGATTTTCTTCTGTAAATTGACTTAGCCATCGGAGCTTGTTTGGTAGGCACCACACCGGTGTCAAGAGAAAACGTTGTCGTTTTGGATCGTTGCAGACAAATCTTCATCAGTTGGCGCCGTCTGTGGGAACTTGGGACAGTTCTATTTAAAAAGGATTATGGTTTTACAATCCAGATTTGAGCGCGGTGAGGGAACATCGTTGCAGGCCTCTAGTGAAGAGGAAGTGCAGGGGGAACCCCCTCATATCCCAAATGACCCAGAGCGCGTCACAGCAAGTTCAAACCCTGAATTAGGGAATGAATGAGCTGATCCGGCAAAATGCGATGATCCTACAACGTTTTGTTCCCCCAGACCCACCTCTAGGGCAAGGTCATCATTATAACGAAATCCCACCTCAAGATCATCCTAGCTTAAATGCCAAGGAGGAAAATCATGAGGTGCAAGGCAACGAGCCTTCCCATGAGGAGGCTCTTGCAGAGCATAGCCAAATTGCTGATCAGCATAGGGTGGCAGGTCATCCATCTCCCCTACGTAGCTCTAGGCCATTAACCTCGACCTACATTGGTGAATGGACTAAGGAGGTCACCCACATTGACCTACAGATCCAGAACCTCAATGCCAAGATGGAAGATATGATGCAAGTTATGAAGGGAAAAAGCTCTGCTACCACCATAGACGACCTTGTTCAAAACACAAATCTGCCATTTAGCCTGACTATCATGAAATATCTATTGCCTAGCATGTTTAAGATGCTAACACTTGAGAGCTTTGATGGGACTCGTGATCCTCTTAATCACCTGGAGACTTTCCAGGCACTTATGCATCTCCAAGCTGTATCAGACCAGATAATGTGTCAGGCCTTTCCTACTACTCTCAAAGGGTCGGCACGGGTGTGGTTTAATAAATTAAAACCAGGCTCGATCAAGACCTTTATAGAGTTGAGCAAGGGATTTGTAAGTCATTTCATTATAGGTCAAAGTCACAGGAGGCCGGCCACTCACTTGCTCACCGTGAAGCAACAGAAGGGAGAACCATTGCGAGAGTATATCAACCGTTTCAACACCGAAATGCTGCAGGTGGATGAAGCCGATGACAAGGTAGCACTCACCGCCTTCATGGGAGGACTGCATACATCTAGATTCCTTTTTTCCTTGTTAAAGGAACCTCCAACCAGTATGGTAGAATTACTGGTCAGAGCCAAGAAACATATGAATACGAAGGATGCGATGAGTGAGCAAAAAAGGAAAGAAGGAGAAGATAAAAAGGCGGATAAAAAGAGATCACAGCCTAGTGCCAAGGACGAGAGGGAGACCAAATTCAAAAAGTCTTTAATCAATCAAAGTGAAAGGATATCTCATTACAGGAGCTCAGATAAATACACTAACTACACCCCGCTTACTATGTCTATAGATTAGGTTTTAATGTAGATTCAAGATGATCCCTCCCTAAAGTGGCCGTCGAAGCTGAAATCTGATCCCTCAAGAAGGCCTCGGGATAAATATTGCAGGTTCCACAGAGGTATGGGTATATCATAGAGGATTATATCGACTTAAAAGATCAGACTGAGAATTTGATTCGAAGGGGTCACCTGCGAAGGTTCATGGTAGGAGATGATAGACGAGGTACTAATCTCGCACAAGGAAGGCAGGACAATCGTCCACCAGAACAACAACCAGTAGGTGAGATCAGAGTTATATCTTGAGGGTATGCAGGAGGAGGTGAAATAGCCACGGCCCGAAAATCTTACGCAAGAAGAGTAAGAGCAGAGGTGAATGAGGTGGGAATGTCCAACTTTCTGTCAAAAACACTAAGGTATGGTGACACTACCATTATATTTTCAGAGGTTGATGCCAAAGGGATCCAGCAACCCCACGATGATCCTCTAGTTGTCTCCATGGTCGTAGTTAACTACACCATAAGGCGTATACTTATTGACAATGGGAGTTCAGCTAATATAGTATTTTCCCATGTATTCGACCAAATGATGATAGGCTGAGAAAGGTTACGACCCATGAATTCTCCTCTCGTGGGGTTTTTAGGAGATAAGGTATATATCCATTGGGAGAAGTTACCTTTCCAGTGATTGCAGGAACTAGCCCAAAGCAGGTCACTTTTATGGTTGATTTTATAGTGGTGGATAGAGTTATTACCTCAACTTACCACCTCCTCATGCGTTTCCCAACAGAGTATGGGGTGGGTGAGTTAAGGGGTGACCAAGCCATAGCTTGTGAATGCTATCTCACTTATCTCAAAGAAAAGATGTCCCAAGAAACTTTGATAATTAAAGGGTTAGAGGTAAGAGACCAAGAGGAGGTAGAAAAATAGAAAGTTCGACGAGCCAAACCGATGGAAGACCTACTGGAGGTGAGCTTGGATGATGAGGCTAAGAAGAAAGTGAGCATAGGATCCTTGCTTCAACCTGGCATAAAGAGTGAACTCATTCAATTTCTCAAGCAAAACCATGATGTGTTCGTTTGGACTCACGAGGACATGCCCGGCATAAGTCCAGCCATAATACAACATCATTTTAATGTTCATCCCAACTTTAAACCCATTAGATAGAAAATAAGGACATTCACCTCTGAACGAAACCAGGCTATATTAGAAGAGGTGGAGAAACTTTTGAGAGCTCACTTTATTCAAGAGGTACATTATCCTGACTGGTTGTCAAATGTGGTTCTCGTAAAGAAAGCCAATGGGAAGTGGAGATTATGTGTAGACTTTACAGACTTGAACAAGGCCTGCCTAAAAGATAGTTTTCCTCTCTCACGTATTGATATGCTGGTGGAGGGAACTGCGGGACATGAATTGCTGAGCTTCATGGATGCATACTCCAGATACAACCAGATTCCAATGTACCTACCAGACGTAGAAAAAACTTATTTATTACTAATCGGGGTTTGTATTGTTACAGGGTCATGCCATTTGGGCTAAAAAACGCAGGAGCAACATACCAAAGGTTAGTCAACATGATGTTCAAGCAGTAAATCGAACGAAACATGGAAGTCTACGTGGACAACATGCTAGTGAAAAGTTGGAAGACTGAAGATCACCTGGCAGACTTACGGGAAACCTTCGAAGTATTGAGGAAGCATAAGATGAAACTCAACCCCAGCAAGTGTGCTTTCGAAGTTGCCTCAGGGAAATTCCTTGGGTATATGGTGAGCAGAAGAGGAATAGAGGCTAATTCATAAAAGATCTAAGTTGTTCTGGATATGAGGTCACCCAAATCCACGAAAGATCTCCAGTGACTCACGGGGAAGATTACTGCCCTGGGTAGGCTGATTTCTCGAGCAATCGACAGATGTTTACCTCCCTTCCGTACCCTCAAAAAAACGTTTGAATGGACACCAGAATGTGAGCAGGCATTTCTACAATTAAAAGAATACCTTTCCTCACCACCACTTCTGTCAAGACCAATACTAGGGAGGACTTGTATTTGTACTTGGCTGTCTCCTCATCAGCAGTAAGTTCAGCTTTAATACGAGAGGAGGATGGGGTTCAGAAGCCGGTGTATTACACAAGTCGGGTACTTAGGGGTGCTGAGGAAAGATAGCCGAAAATGGAAAAAGTAGCATTTGCCTTGGTCGTGTTAGCTAAGAAACTCAGGCCTTATTTCTTAGCTCACAAGATAGTGGTAGTAACAGACCAACCTCTAAGATGGGTTCTCCACAAGCTAGAGACTTCAGGTCGACTTATGAAGTGATCAATAGAACTTGAGGAGTTTGACATCCAGTATAGACCCCGGACTGCAATAAAAGCTCAAGTGATAGCAGATTTTGTTGCTGAGTTCACACCTTCCCAAGAGGACCAAATTAACATTTCCCCAGAAGCAAACCCTCAGATTCAAACAGACAAAAAAGCTACTTGGACTCTGTTTGTTGATGGGTCATCAAATGCACATGCTAGTGGAGCAGGGTTGATCATCACCTCCCCAGACGGAAAAAACATTACCCATACCCTTCGGTTTGGCTTCAAAGCAACAAATAATGAAGCAGAATATGAGGCCTTCATAGCTGGGTTAAAACTGGCAGAAGTCCTTGGGGCGGAGCAGCTCATAGCATACACAGATTCTCAGTTGATAGCAGGGCAAATCCGAGCTAAATATGAAAATAGTGAGAATTTATATGACGATCCTGACTTTCGACAAGCAAAAATTCAAGAACGGGGGGCAACTGATGAGGAAATCAACAAAAGAGGCTGAATAAACGGATAAGATGATAAGGTGATGAGGTGATAAAATTCGAAAGGTTGTTTTGATCTGATTATATGAAATTCAAATTACCGACAAAACCTCTCCTTAAAGATTGCAACAAACACTCGGCTCAGTTACCTATAAAAAATAGACTCCTATCAGCTAATGAGGTACGGGCAATATTGAACTCCACTTCATGAATTGCTTATTTGATTTTCGTCTGTAAACTGACTTAGCCATCAAAGTTTGTTTGGCAGGCACCACACCGGTGTCAAGAGAAAACGTTGTCGTTTCGGATCGTTGCAGACAAATCTTTATCAGTAGGGATTCGGGAGGTAAGTTTTTGAAGTCTCATATCTTGCTTTCAAATCACACTCTTAACTTGAATGGTGCATGTATTGTGAAATTATACACGTGCTCTAACAAAAAAATAAATGAATAAAGAGAATCTCTAAATTTGGCAACAACAAACAAACTGTGAACCTGACACATATCATAGCTCATTAACAAATAAAGAATTGTTTGTTTGTTTGTTTGTTTTTTTTTTTTTTTTTTTTTTTTTTTTAGGGTTAAAACAAATAAAGAATTGTGATGTAGAGTCATTCCTCTGATGACGTGGTCATTTAAAATAATATATATAAGCACAAATATGCTGGCGATTAACTACCAAACTAAAATTACTTTCCTTGTCTCTCCATTCCTCAATTTCTACAGAACAAAAACAGTTTGGTAACAGTTTTTGTTTCTTTCCCTTTTTTTTCTGCTCTATTTTTCTTTTTTTGCTAATGAAGAAATGAAACAGTTTATGCTAAATTATGAATGTGATTATGGGGTTATAAACATCAAAATCTTTAGAAGTGTTCAAAAGACGATCCGAGGTGGTGCTGCTGGAAGAGGTGGTGGTGAAAATGTCGAACGAAAGTCCGACAATATTGATCAACAAAACTGACACCAATATGGTCTGTTACACACCAGATTTGATAGTGCTAGATGGAAATATATGGACGGGACAGAACCCATTGGACTACGCTATCCCTCTCTTCATCTTGCAATTAGTTCTGGTTCTCGGCACCACTCGCCTTGTTTCTTTTGTCCTCAAACCCTTTCATCAACCTCGTGTTATTTCCGAGATCATTGTAAGCTAGAATGTCTCTTAGAATATTTCTTAATTAGCACGGTATTATAGCAAAACACTCTTAATGACGAGCATATCGTTTATTGACATGGCTAAATTGTTACAGGGTGGCTGGATCTTGGGTCCATCAATACTGGGACAGAGCAATAAGTTTGCGCGCGTAGTATTTCCCATGAGAAGTTTTATGTTGTTTGAGACGATGGCCAATATTGGTGTAGTTTACTACCTATTCTTAGTTGGAGTAAAGATGGACCTCTCAGCTATCAAACAGAATGGGAAAAAGGCCTTGTCCATTTCCATTGCTGGTATGCTTTTGCCCTTCCTCGTAGGCTGCTCCTTCTCCTTGCTTCTGTTCAAGAAAACACCGTTCATGGACAACGGAACCTCCATCATCTTCCTCGCTGCTGCTCTCTCTGTCACTGCATTCCCCGTGGTTGCTCGAATCCTTTCAGAGCTTAACATCCAAAATGGAGAGATTCGCGATATTGCCATGTCATGCGCTCTTATCAACGACATATTTGCTTGGGTTCTCTTAGCTTTAGCCATTGATTTGGCTGAGAGAAATGCTCCTACCTTCACTTTTCTCTGGGTGATCTTCGCTAACGTAGGATTCGTTGCTTTCTACGTTTTTGTGGTCCGGCCAGCATTGTCCTGGTTCATAAGACAAACCCCAGAGGGAGAACCCTTCACCGAGTTCTCTAAATCTGTCGTTCTTGCAGGGGTAATGATTTCTGGTTTCATTACAGATGCCATCGGAACTTATTCTGCGTTCGGAGCTTTTGTTTTCGGCCTTATTATACCCAATGGAGCTCTTGGAATCACTCTTGTAGAAAAGCTTGAAGACATTGTTTCAGGGCTTTTGCTCCCCCTCTTCTTTGCTCATAGTGGGTTTAAGATGGATATTAGGAAAATTGGGGGACCCTTTGACTGGGTGATGCTAATTGTTATACTTTTTATAGCATGTGCTGGTAAAGTCCTTGGAACTCTCCTTGTTGCCCTCTACTACAAGATGCCTTTTCTTGAAGCACTTACTCTTGGTTTTCTTATGAATGCCAAAGGTCTTGTTGAAATAGTTGCCCTCGCAGTTGGGAAAGAACAGCGTGTACTACTCTCTCTCTCTCTCTTTCTTTCTATCTATCTATCTATCTATCTATCTATCTATCTATATTGCTGTGTGTGTGTGACACTTATAGAGCATATATGCATTATTGTGCAGATTATAAAGGGGTCAACATATGCAATTGTGATCATGTCATCAGTAATTATGACCGGAATCATCACACCACTTGTTAGCAGAATTTATAGGCCACCAAAGAAATTTGTTGCGTCATACAAATGGAGAACAATTCAAACAACAAGGACAGATGCTGAGCTACGAATCATAGCGTGCATTCACAGCCCTCGTAATGTCCCAACAATCATCAACCTACTCCAAGCTTCCCATCCCAACAAGAATTCTCCATTATGTATCTTCGTGCTCCACCTGGTTGAACTCACCGTCCATTCGTCTGCTTCAAATATTCTCCTTCACACTCACAAACGTCCTAGCCAACCGGTTGCCAATAGGACACAGGCTCACACCGACCACATCATCAGTGCATTTGAGACATTTGAGCAGAATGCTGTTTATGTAACTTCAGAATGTCTCACAGCCATTTCCCCTTACTCCACCGCGCACGAACACATCTCCAACTTGGCAGAGGACAGGCGCTCGGCTTTCATCATCATTCCTTTTCATAAACAGCAAACTGTTGGTGGCGATATGGAAGTCATTAACCCTGCGTTTCAAATATTGAACCAGAATATGCTAGCAAATGCGCCCTGCTCAGTTGGCATTCTGGTTGACAGAGGCCTAAGTGCCTCCGCTAACTTGGCTACCAATCAAGAATATTCTCATCACATCGCTATGCTCTTTTTTGGTGGACCGGATGATAGAGAGGCATTATCATACACATTGAGGATGTCAAAAAATCCCAGGAATAGCGTCAGTATTATTCGATTCCTTCCAGGGGAAAGTGTAGTAGTGGAGCCAAGCTGCTGCAATACCAATGATCCTCAAATTGATCCAACTTTGGGAACAAAAAGCAAGAGAGCTGAGAAGAGGCTCGATGATGCTCACATAAACGAGTTTAGGATGACAATGGCAAAAGACGATGAGTCATTTGAATACACAGAAAGGGTGTTGAACAGTGCAGACGAGACAATTCAAGAAATACGGTCACTGGACAAAATTTCTGACCTCTTCATAGTTGGTAGAGGACAAGGAGTGATATCACCGCTCACGGAAGGGATTCTGGAATGGAGTGAGTGCCCGGAGCTTGGTCCAATCGGGGACTTTTTGTCATCGACAGATGCTCCATTTGAAGCTTCAGTGCTGGTGGTACAACAGTATGTTGGAGTAAGGCCACAGGAGGAGGAAGAGGTTGGAACACCCAACAGTCAGGATCATCAGCTTGAAGAGCCAAATTTAGAAAACCAGATGAATAGGTGGACAATGAGGTAGACATTTTTTAGTTAATCAAACTGAAAACTAGCCATTCTTAGACCTCACAAACTCCTAAAGCTAACAGCAGTAGCAGCACTTAAAAGCTGAATCAGAAAATTTAGGCTTTTTTTCCTGGTCTTGCATATAGTGGTGTTCTTTTATGTAATTTGAAATTATTTAAGTATGATATATCTACAGGGAAACTTAATGAACAAAGAACAAATTTGAATCCCATAAAGGTTAGAGAAACTTTGTAAAAAATCTGATAAATATTATTCATAATTGAATGACTATTATATGAATATTTTGCCCTCTACTATTTATAATATAAAAAATAAAAAAAATAAATAAATAAATAAATCTAAAACAAATGGAATATGAAAAATAGTAGAATTTGAAATTATCTCCAAAATTTATGAAAAAAATAAATATAACATCATAATCATTAAAATAAGATAACTATCAAACTTCAGAAAAATTTGACTTTGTGTAGGAGTCCAATAAAAATTTTGACATTCTGACAGTATATAGAATGAATAGGTCTTCTCGGGTTGAAATAATGTGAATAAAACTGTCTTATCAGATATGCCCAACAAAATGTCTTATGTCAGATACGCCCAACAAAATGTCAATAAAACTGTCTTATATCATATACGCCCAACAAAATATAACAACTACCATATTAAGTCCCTTTCAACAACAATTGATGCAATAATCTAATTGGTTCAATTTTATGATGATAGAAAACAAAAAAATGTTTTCAGCGAATTATAAAAGATATATAATTATATAAAAATAGCATGTTTTATTATTAACTTTTCAGAAAAACACTTCTAAAAAATCTGTTTACCAAATAAAATTTGTACTACTTTACGATTTTTAATTATGTGAAAACAAGAAAATTGTACTCAGAAAATTAAAATGACCAAATAGGCCAGCCCTGTGAGTATTTATTTTGATGTGGGACTCCTAATCCCAATAGAAAGTTGGAACCACACAACATAGAAGTCGAGCAGATTGCGACTCATAAATAAGATGATGATGTTTTATGTCTCCTATTCTCGTTGAAAAAGTAAAAGAGAATAAACTTCCTACTTGAATGCTGCTACTAATCCCTATAAAAGGGCGAGAGAGGTCAAACTAAAAGGTACACACAAAAGACACTAGAAAATAAATCTCATTTCTATCTATCTCCGATTCAATTCTAATTTGATCATGGGAGGCCCTTAGGCTGACACCACACCGATGCTTCTGTAACAACCCGAACTCGGGGGTCCGAATCATTATCCGAGTCTTTAACCGAACCCGAGGTCATCTAAGGGCAACACGATCGATCATTTCCAAGGTCAAAATGAAATTAATACACCATACTAGTCTTTATAGTGCACATTGGCATCATTGAATAGGTTGAGACTGGGAAAATGGGAAAAAGAAGAGAAAAATGAAGGGCACAAAACTCGGTCGACGTGTGCAAGCTACACGTCAATCGAGTCAGGCAACTCCGTTGACGTCTAGTCCTTAAACGTCGACTGGTTTGTCCCTATATAGTGAAAATGGCTCTTGCCCAACAAATGGAGATACCGGTCGACGCGGGCCCTCCACCTTTCGGCGCGAGAAGTTCAGTGCTTGATGAGGCTAGAATCCCGGCTACTTAGTGAAAAGGGGTTGTTATCTACCTTTATCAAGAATGAAAGCTTTCAATGCACTACTAACCCAATTGGGATATAACCAATTCAATAATCAACAAAGCATGTACCCCACAAATGAATGCTAGTGTACACCGGTGCTAGTTTAGAAGATTAGAGTGAATCTCAAAATAATCACAAAATCAAGATGATGTGGACCACAAATGCAAGCAAGATATCAATTTTTCAAAAAATTTTACTCCTAAATGGCTTCCACAAGGCATACAAGGAGTATTGGCCTCTCAAGTCAAGCAATTTTTAAATTTTAAGCAATATAGTCCTCAAAAGATCAAAATCATAGCTAGATATGGACTAATTATAGAAATATCTCTCAAATACACAAATCATGCTAAAAATTTAAATTTAAAACTAACACTATAGAGCACCATTCCCCCCAAACTTAAATTGCACAATGTCCTCAATGTGCAAAGAGAACAAAGGAAAGAGTATATCAGTGCAACTAAGCAAGAATGATCGGGACTGAAGTATCCGTAATGGGTGGCATGGCCCCCTCAAACTTGGGATGAAGTGTGGTCCTGAAAATTGGCACTTAGATAAACTTATCAGATAACAAAATAGGATAATCAGTGCATAGTGGACATGCAAGTGTAAATGGGATAAACAGATAAAGAAATCGGAGAGGTATAAGGGTGGTCTTGGAAATTGGGTAGCACTCTCTCACTGAAGTCATTGTGATGTACCTGATGGAGTCAAACATACAGATATGAGAATACAATCATATGACATCCATAGCAAAAATAGATATATAAAATAGAGAAAGTGTAGGTATAACAAAAATATCAAAATCGACAGACCGGCTGTAAAAATAATACAGTAACAATAATAAAGTATCAAAAGGAGAGAGGGATCATAAGATAGAAAAGACTGGGAGCTCAGGAAGATGAGGTAGGACGAGCAGGTCTGGCTCCGCGGATGTCTCTGGATAAATCTCTGAACATGGTCGCGACATCCGTGCGGAAGGTAGCAAACTCAGCTCTGTGGGTTTTGAGGTCAGCTCGGATGGTAACAACAGCATCCTCGAGCGTCTGCAGACGTACTCCAAAGCCGGGGGTATATCTGGAGTCTTAGGCATAGATGAATCAGAAGAAAGCTCCTGAGTCTGCTCCTGCTCATGAATGGGTGACCTGGCTGGAGAGTCCTGCTCTGTATCGTCTGCAGGGCGCTCTAAGTCGATGTCTAAATGCTCAGCAGCTGGATCGACTGGTGCGTCGTCCGCTGCGGGATGTGCTGCTATTGCCTCTGTCGATGCCTCTACCTGGGCCTGTGCTACCGCCTCCTCCTCTAACTCCAGCTCTGCAGCTGCCAGTACGGCATGGACCTGCAGGCGAGTGATAATAGCTCTGTAGCTCTTATCCCAATCCTTCTTGAGGAAGTACAGGAACCTCTCTCGGGGTGCTCCTGCGGGTGGATGGGATAGCGCTGGTCAATGAGAATCTGGGTGATGAGGTGGCTGAATGGAAGAGACTTGGCCCTTCCGTGTGTCTCCTTGCTGATGTACTCATCGTAGAGCTTCCTCATCATGCTCCAGATAAGCGCAGGAATAGACACCCAGTGGCCGGTATAGAAGGCGTACAGGGCTGCTAAATAGTCGCCCCGCCTATGAATCTTGTGTCCCGCCATGTATATGTTTCGGTAGAGCACCGAATCTATAAACCACAGGTCATCGAGCAAGAATGTCCGAGTGGCGAAGGTCTCACCACCGGCATGGTGACCTGTAAGAAAAATCGCCATATCAACGTAAGAAGGCCTGTGGAACCTAGGATATGTCTCCTGTAGCTCTAGCGGGCACCGATGTGGACAGCGAGTCGAACGGGCCAGAGTATCCACTGTAATGGTGATCTCATGGCCATCGATAGAGGTGATGAGCTCGGCTATAGTGCACGGCGACGGTCGGAGGTTCTGGTAGAACAACCGTACCAGTCGTGGGTAGATCGGCTCTGTGACTGGAGCAAGAATAGCTGAGAGGCCCCGCTGAATGATGTCCTGATGGGCAGATCAAGTCAGCACCAATCTGGAGAAGAATGCAGTGTCGAATGCTGACTCATGCTCGATAGTCATGTGTGCATATCGAAGCGTGAGTCTGTCATGCTGTAGATAAGCTGGCTGAACAGGTGGAGCCGGCTGAGCTGGCTGTTCAGCGCCTCTATGCGGTGGAGATGGTGATGGAGTGAATGCTGGATAAGCCGGTGTGACGACCCTGGTTTTTAGGCCAGCGTGCCCTGTGATGAACCGTAAGGATGATCCGATAACGGATCCGAATGCGGAAACGAAAACAGAAAACAAGACTCTAAGAAGTCAAAGTGACCTTCCATGAGGTCGTGGAACTCAACAAGAACTGATGCGGAAGCAAAAGATCAAAAATATGACAAATAAGCCCCAGGGGCAATATAGTCATTTTTGAATATTGTAGATTCAGGTGCCATCGAGCACACCGCTGGAAGGACTATGAAAAAATAATCAAGATGGACTCAAGAATCGCATGATTTGGAGTTCGGACGAAGGAGAAACGGCATGACGACGAAAAACGGACACTTAAAGCTTTAAGGGCAAACTGGTAATTATCTAGAAAAATTTGGGTGTAACCGAGCACACCGTTGGATAAACGACGAAAAATTAATCAAGTTCAAAAAAAAATTCACTTGAATCGGAATCCGGACGAAGGAGAAAATCCCAAAAGAAGATTTGACGTCGCAGCGGCCCGACGAGAGGCAATGACAGCCCCCATGCGCGCCCATGCGCACGTCCATGCACGTCGCGTGCGCACTGGGCGCACACACGGCTGCCAGCAGCCCAAAAGCTGCTATGTGCTTTTTTTTAAAAGAAAACCAGAACAGAGGCCGAATTTGGAAGCCTAAATGAATTTTTTTACAAAAACACAAAGAAGAAACCCCCTTCAAAATTGAGTTTTCTAAATGAATCACGAGAGAATTAAAAAAAAAAAACGCAATGTAAAATGCCCAAAATGCCCTCCCAAGAAATCTAGTCCAGAGGGTCGAAAAAGCTGCTAAATAGTAAACTGAAAGCTGAACTTCGTAAGCGATTTCCAATGCCAAGACGACATTTTCTGGAAAAACACAAAAAAGAAACCCCCCCCCCCCCCCCCAAAATCATGTTTTCTATTCAACTATGCTGAAAGAAGAAAATAAAACCACCGTGAAAAGTCTAGAATACCCCTATATCAGAATATCCAACGAAAACGCAAAATGAAATCGTAGGAGGCTCAAAACACAAACGATGAGGTTTTGCCCAGAAACGACTATGCATGCAAACGTAACTTACCTATTTAGACGCGCTACAATAGTCCATGGCTTAAAAATATAGCCGATGCAAAATCCGACCCCCCAACGGGCAAAAAGGCAAAAATGGACTTGGAATGGAAAACTTGGAATCCAAAAATGTAAAATGGAGTCAAATGACCATTTGGCCCTTGGCCACACTTCACACAAGATTAATAAGACCCTATGAAAGAATGAAAATGGAATTCCCACACCCGATGCAACCATGGTGAAGCAATGACTTGCGATTTTTTAAGGTTTTCATAATATTTCATGAAGTTAAAAAGTTATATAGAATACAATGCACATGTCGTTGGCCTCCGGCCTCATCTCATACATGTCAAATACATTGAAAGGAGTGCACTTATGTACACATTACATACATGAAATCAAATATACATATTTTGACATATTAGTCTACAAAATGACATTTCATGCTAACATTTGCATGAAATGGAAACTTGAAAGCTATACGACATCCAAGGAATGCTAGGCTTCACGAACTAGGTCTTCATACCTGAAATATGCCCCAGTAACGTAGGGGTGAGTAACATAACGCTACTCGTAGGAGATGAGCATGCATCGACCTATCATTTTACAAATTTATCACCTTAAGGTGAAACATGTTAAAGGGGTTCATGCCACCTAACGTCTATATCGAAATGAGACTAAGGGAGCATCCTAAGCTACCTTAGAGTGTTTCTATCATAAATCACATCATCTATGACATTTAAACAATATGGAAGTATGTTATACAAAGCAACAAGATATAGGTTCTTAAAGGTATTAACTTGCAATCTCGAATACAGAAACAAGTGATCGTGTCACCTAACGTCTATATTCTAAATAACTCTAAGGAATCATCCTAGGCCATGCTGAACAATCAAAACGCAATTTACAACTTCAATGCAATCTAACCACATAAAAGTATATTATACAAGGCAATAAAATACAATTTTTTAAAGCTATCAGCTTGAAATCTAAAGCACGAAAACAACAGAAGTGGGTCATGCCACCTAACGTCTAAGTTATAAATGAATCAATAGGATCAATCCTAAGCTTTATTAGAACGTCAAAACACGATTTTCAATATCGATGCAATTTGACCAACATTGGAACTTCTAATACAACGCATAAAGCACAATTTCGCAAAGTTAACATCCTGTAACTTAAAATGGAATGACAATTAAGAAACAACAAGTTACAACATCATCTAGTTATCAACTTGAAAATGAAATGCGAAATCAAACAAAGTGGATACTCGGACGTCACGCCGGATCAGACCGACAACATAGTTACTTTAGGGTTACTAACCCATGGGTAACCACCCTATGTGCGCACTAGACCATATAGAAGGACTATCCCCCATACTAGAACCATGTCCTAGCCATAGCCAAACAACGACATCCCCAAGTTTCCAAAATCAAAAAATTGTGCAACAACGCATATATCAACAGGAATATGCAAGATAATCAACTATCTACCAAGCACAACCAAATTTGGAAACCTATACAATACATGCTCTAAGTTCACAACTAATATGATGTGATGAATGTTGAATCTCCAGTGTGCGATTCGTTACACGCTATGCATGAATGATGTTAAATACGAAGTGTGCAAATCATTACACAAGGCAACAATATATTCAATAAGAAAAACATATTCTCATGAGTACAAGCATTGCAACTATGTTATCCAATGTTCAAAACATAACCAAATGAATATACAACAAGTCTAAGTCTATGATTTGAATATAGAAACCACTTCTAAAACACAATTAGATCATAGAGCAAATTGATAGAATTTAAATAGATAAACACAATTAAATTCTATAGATTTCCAATTCAATTTCAATTAACCTCAATTTAATACATGTTAAAGGGCATGGCAAGGTCATCACCTATATCCATTCTAAAACTCAATTAGGTTGTTAGAACAATAAAATAGAACTTTAATTAAATCATGCTAATTGAAATCCCAATGTTCTAAAATAACTTCAAATAATCCCAAATTAATATATACTAGTAAACAAGTCATGGCCAATACAAACATCAAATTAAAACCTTAATTAAGCTAATGGGACCACAAAATAGATTTTAATTAATTCTTTTAATTAAAATCTCTAGATTTTCAAACTTAACCAAATGTTCTCAATTTAACATATCTTAGAGAATATGCCAAGGACTAATGTAATATCACATTACAAGTTTATTTCATTCAATTTAAGACCATGTGAATTAAACTTTCACTAAAGTTAAATATAAATTAAAAGTTGTAATTCTCATGCAATTAATCCCAATTTAATATATGTGAACAACTATACCTAAGCTTAATTTTCTAGCATACCACAATACAATTCCAAGTTGTATATCACCATGAGGATTAAATCTTAAACATGGAATTTAATTAAATAAAAGGTTTCAAAACCTAACCGAATATTCTAAATCAAATATATATGAAGCTATATGGCATGTAAATCAAGAATATCAAGTCAAAATTTAAATAGAGCGAATAGTGCACTCGGGGCAAATTAACTACTCAAATTAATTAATAATTACTAATTTTCAAAACACCTCCAATTACTTTCAAATTCAACTATGTTGGAGAGCATGCTAAGGCCTAATTTAATACGCTAACACATATTGATTTCAAGCTAGTTAAACCCATGTGAATTAATCTTTCACCTAAGATAAATATTAAATAAGATCTTTAATACTTATTCAAACGTTTCAATTTTAATACACGACAATGAGCATATCAAGGGGCAATATAAAATCATACTACATGTTTAAACCAAGTCATGAGCAACCGGAAAAATTAGATCCCGTACAAGAAAATTAAATAATAAAATCTCTAGATTTTATATTTAATCATGCAAACAAGTAGTATAAGCATCACAAGCATGCTATATAACAAGAATTTAAACCTAGAACATCCCCTACCTCAAATTGAGATGAAAATCTCAAAAGCCATCAAAATGGAACGGCTTTGAATCCGACAAAACTACTAGGTTTTGTCGGGGACAACACCGTGAACATAACCCCCATGAAAGCCCCATCAAAATCATAACTTGACCTCAAAACCAAACTCAAGAAATGGTCAAAACTAAATTCTAATAAGGAGGAAAGGTAGAGCACGGCGAGGAGAACAACAAACGTTAAGGCCGAAGACTTTCCATCAAGGAAAAGTGAACCAAAAGAGGAGAGAAAAGATGGTAGCACCCCTTGGGCTGCCATGGGAGCTCCAGGTCGTACATGAAGAGGGGAGAAGATGAAAAATGAAATATCTCACCCCCCCCCCTTTTATAGAAATCTCAAAAAGTGCCCCGAACGGGCCCCGCCGGGTCTGAAAAAGTAAAATTTGAGCAGACGCACTCAAATGACAAAACTTTGTGAACAAAAAAGATTTAAAATGATAAAATATGAATAACGGAAGAAATGGAGTCAAAAACCGAGTCCCGAGCAGAAAGTTATGCCCAAAACAAGTTTGGTGAAAACCGGGGCCAGAAACCCTGAAACTGGAAAACATCGACCAGGAGGAAATTCCAAAAGTACACAACTCGATGAAATGTGAAAATGAATCTCGTACGAGGATCCAGGCTCAAAACAAGACATTTTGTAATAACTTTCATTAATTGCACAATGGCCCCTCCAAAAAGTGAAAACTGCACTTATGGCTCAGAATGAAAATATCTTCCAAAAATATTTTCTTAAAAACCCTCGAAATAAAACATCTTCAAAAGATATTTACAAAAAACACCCCAAGAAAAGAAAATAATTTCAAAGAACTTTGCATCCATGCCCCTATGGACACCGGGAGCAACCATAGTACTTTCTTATAAAAGTAAAGATACGTATTTCATGGAAACCACTCAAGATGAAGGCACGTGAAGTCAAAAACCAACTCCGAGCATGACAAGTGAGGTTGTGCCAAAAATTGACAAACGGAGATAAGACAGAATAGAGAAAAGGACGAAATAGCGCATAGTGTCGAAAAATGAAAAATGTGAAAATGACTCGGTCCTCAAAGGAAGTTGTCAATCCACGGAAAAGAGTCTCAGGAACCAATTCCAAGCACTCGAGATGACACTAAGTGACACGAAATAGAGCTCAGAAAAGAAAATTAAATGAAAAAAATTCATTCGTAAAATTTCAGGAAAAAGGAAAGGAAGGCAAATGACCGGGTTGTTACAGCCGACGACTGGGGTGGAGTAGGGTGTAATGGCTCCTCTATATGAGAGGGTTGCGCAGTCTCCCCAGTCCGCTATTGGACTCTCCTCTATGTGTGCTTGGGGCTAGGATCCCGGACATGAGATGGACCGGCCCCGTCGTCAAGTCTGCGGCTGGAGCCGTGACGGTGTCTACATGCTACAGTCTTAACGCGAGCCATAGTCTGCAAATAGAAATTCAAAAGTTAATGCCAGCATATATAGAATATAAAGCACAATATAGAAACATGTATGTCAAATAAGATAGACAAAACAAAATATCGCATGATTCTATGCAAGTGGCAGGATATGAAACATGCTAAACAATGTGAGTATGAAATGCATCCAACGTGGAATATCACAGGCATTGGGCATATATAAGGTAGCATGAACATAAGATAAGATGAATAAAGTGTGTATATGAGATCTGTGAAATTCGATCGATCAGAAAAAGAAATGAGATCGATCACAAAAGTTGGATAGATCGAAGATTGAGTTGGATCAATCACAAAATTTGGATCGATCTCAAATCTTCGATCGATCAAAAATTTATTCGATCGATCGAACAGTGTGATGATGAAACCTAACAGTCACAGATCTATGAATTTTAAAGCATGGGGCCCACACGAATGAGTTCGTGGGCCCTCCAACAACACAAATCAAGCCTAAATGCACTCCAAACGTGGCCCAAACACCCAAATCTAACAAAATCTTCAAAATCTATGCACACATATACACACACATATATATATAGACATGGATGCTAAAGCTTTGAGAATGGAAGATTCAACATGAGAGCAACATGATTACGACATTTGAAACGAGTATTGCTGCATGAGAGTTCAAATCTAGGGAAGGATGCCTCGGATCTTACCTCAAGAGGGCCAGAGAATGGAGAATGAACTGAGATGATCTGAGATGAAGAGGATGAAGATGAACTGAGATTCGAGATGCTTAGATCTCGCCGGAGGAGTTGCCGGAGCTTGGAGAGATGATTCACAGTGAAGAGGGACGAGAGGCTAGGGTTTGGTGAGTGAGATCGATCCAAATTATCGATCTCAAGACCGTTGGATCTATTTTTTTAAAAAACATTTCCTGAATAGTTCGATCGATCGAAGATGAGTTGTGATCGATCGAACTTTGATGAACTCCTTTCAAAGTATTTTTGGATTTTTTTTTTAATTAAAAACTAAATAAATTAAAATATTTTTGAATTTTTGAAAACTTGTTGAAAATTAAAACAAAATAAAATGAGAGTGAAAATAGAATAAAATAAAAATGAAAATATTTTTGGATTTTTAAAAAGTTGAAAAGTCAAATTAAAGTTAAAATAATGAAATAAAGATTGAGATCGATCGAAACAAGAGTTCGATCGATCAGACAGAGAGCAAAAATATGCAGGTTTTTGGTTCAAAAATTTGGCTAAGTGCTGGAACATGAGATCGATCGAACTAGAAAGTTGGATCGATCGAAGAACTTTCAGATCGATCTTGGAATGTTTCGAATGATCAGACAGAGAGCTGAAATATGCAGGTTGATGCAGGCTCAAAATTTTCTAAGTGTTGAGTCATGAGATCGATCGAACTTGGAAGTTGGATCGATCGAAGGTCTCTTAATCGATCTTGGAGTTGGTTCGAACGATAGGACAGAAAGGTGATTTGGATGCAGGTTTCTACAGGTCGAAAAATTTTCTAAGTGTAAGATGCAGAGAACAGTTCGATCGATCAAACTCAAGTTTGAGATCGATCGAACTTTGCAGAATGCTCAATAATGACATGAAAGCTTATGCAATCCTCACCAAAGTTCCTTGAAATGCATATGAACCAAAAACAAGTATCTAGACTTCGCAAGAAATGAAATGAAAGATAGAAATGGGGGAGGAATAGGGTTTTGACACCCTACGAATGCTTTTGCTAGTCTTTAACGTCTCTAGCAAGACATTGGGCTCTTTTAGCCCGGATCAAAGATCTTATAATGTATCCCCTCCTTGTTGGGAAGATAGATGCTTTGAACTCCACCCAACAAATGGTTCTTTGAAGAACTTGTTGGATTAACCTCAAGGGAAGTCTTTGGTCCCTTGTCTATGCAATTACAACCTTTGGGCTTCCATGCCCTTTCAAAGCAAGAGTTTGAAACAAGACTTTTAGAATGCAAGGTTGAAGATGATCCTTTGGAAGTTTTGGTTTTACACAAAAGCTCATCTCCTTGGCATTGAAGATCATAACATTCATCTACAACATTGACTTCTCCTTCATATTTGTCAAATGAATTGGGTGTAGGATTAAAGATATTCAACTTCACCTTCATGTGGCCAAATGAAATCTTCATTATCCCCGTCCTACAATTGATGTTGGCATTAGCGGTTGCCAAGAAAGGACGGCCAAGGATAACGGGAAATTGGCTCTTAGGATTGGGTTTCGGTTCCGTGTCTATGACAACGAAATCATCCGGGAAGAAGAATTTGTCAATCCTTATCAAAACATCCTCAATTATACCCCTAGGCTTCTTAATGGATTCGTCGACAAGTTGCAAAACTACCGACATTGGCTTTAATTCACCTAAGCCCAATTTGACATAAACCGAGTATGGAAGAAGATTAACACTTGCTCCTAAGTCAAGAAGTGCCCGATTAATGATATGATCACCAATAATGCATGATGTAGTGGGTGAACCGGGGTCCTTAAACTTTGGAAGAGTGTTATGTTGCAAAATTGAGCTTACTTGCTCGGTCAAAACCACTTTTCTTGGTACTTAGCTCTTGTTCTTCCGCTTTTGGGTGCACAAGTCTTTCAAGAATTTGGCATAAGCCAGAATTTGCTTGATTGCATCTAATAGTGGAAGATTAACTTTCACTTACCTAAACATTTCCATGATTTCATTAGTTTTTGCCTTTTGCTTGTCTTTTGAAATGGATCCTTTTAAGGCATCCGGAAATAGAACCTTTGGTTCAAACACTTTTTCAAAATTTTCTTTTAAACTCTCTTCAACACAAGAAGTTTTTAAATCATTTTTCAATAAAACCTTTTCAACATCCTTTTTCAAAACTTCTTTTCGAACACATCTTTTAAGACTTTCTCATTTACAAGGTCATGTATATGCAATGAAGGAGGAATGGGATGTGAAACGGGATGGGTGACAACTTGAGGTTGTACCGGTTCACTCTCTTCATTAGACATTCCAACTTGATTGTTCACAATCCTACCACTCCGCAAGGTAGTCACCGCATTAACATGTTCAATGGCGTGGCCTTCCGATGAGGAATGGGTTTCCACAACACATTGTTGCTTAGGTGGGGCATTTATAGGCATCGTTCCCTTCTCTCTTGCATTGAGAGTGCTTGCTATTTGCCCTACTTGGGTTTCTAGCTTTGCAGTAGATTGAGGTGAGAATGAAGCAATTGAGTGTTAGCCTCTAAAGTGCCCAAAGCATTCAAAACTTTTTCTTCAAAGGCGGGACTTCTAGTATTACCTTGGGAATAGGATTGGTTGGGAAAATGAGAATTAGCAAATTGATTCCCTTGTGATTGATAGGGTCTATAACCTTGGGATCCTTGCTTTTGAAGTGGAGGTGTGAAGGGTTTGAGCCCTCTCCTTGGTTTTTCCAAGAGAAATTTGGATGATTCCTCCAACTTGGATTATAATAAGTACCATAAGGATTGTTCCCTTGGTTCACAAAAGCCGCATTGACTTGTTCATTAGGTTCACTTTGCAATTGTCCGTAAGGACAATAAGAAGTAGAATGAAGAACACTAGAATAAGTCATACATGTTTCATTTGATGCATGATGAAAATGGTTGGGGAAGGAAGATACTTGGTTCGCCGAGTTTTAGTTAATCAAAATTTGATAAAACCTTTGAGACAAAGACTTCATTTCGGCAACTATTTCATTTGAATGTTCGACTTGATGTAAGCCAACACTCTTCCTACCTTGTGAATTTCTACCATTCTTGGATGATAATGTTCTATGCAAAGAATTTTCAATCATGCTTTCATAGAGACGCCACACGTCATCCTCATGCCTATTAATATATGAGTCATCCATGGAAGCATCAACCATACCCTTATAGTTGTCCGATAAGCTCTCAAAGAAGTATTGAACTAATTGCCATTTGGGCATGTCATGATGTGGACACTTCCTAAGCAATTCATTGAAGCGTTCCCATGCCTCATGAAACGTTTCTCCATCCCCATGTGAAAATTCTTGAATTGAGGTCCTCATGGCATTGGTCTTAGAAACCGGATAGTACTTCTTCTAGAACTCTTGTTGCATTTCTGCCCAAGAAGTGATTAAAAAAAGGCCTAAGATTGTTAGACCAATACTTTGCCTTGTCTTTTAAGGTGAATGGAAAAAGTTTGAGTCTTAAAACCTCTTCCGGCATGTCCGTATATTTTACGGTGGAACATACTTCAAGAAACTCATCCAAATGCTTGTAAGGTTCTTCACTTGGAAGTCCATGATAGTTAGGAAGTATTTGAATGGTTTGTGGCTTAATTTCATAATGATGTGCTCTAAATGGAGGCAATTGGATGCATGTAGGTGCATTGTATTCATTAGGCACATAGTGATCTCTTAAAGCAAGAGGTGGATTAGCTACTTGAGGTGCAACATGAACACCTTGGTTTTGAATTCCTTGATTGTTGATGGGAGGTTATGGAGCAACATTGGCCTTGGCATTCCATATGGAACTTGGCCTTGTTGTTGTGGTGGTTGGTGAATGAATGGTCTAGGCATGCCTAATGGTACTTGTATGTTCTCATTGTGCACATTGGGATGAAGGATACCTTGTTGGTCTATGTGACTAATGTCCTCAACATGATTATCATTATGGTCATCCATTAAAAGATTGGCTCTATTTGAACTTCCTCTTCCCCTAAGATTTCTAACGATAGGTTCAAGATGCAAATCAAGATGGGCAAGAGTTGGTCTCAATGAACGACGCCCATGCATGCACAATACAAAACACAACAAACATAAAGAATGACAAACAATATGCCTTCACAACAATGCAATTAGACTTCTTCCACAAACATTAAATTCATACTCCCATACCTTAACTCAGTGATGCAAGACAATAAAAAATAAGCCTCTATGCAGGCCGACGATTTAACTAAGGGATTGAGTAAAGAAAATCTCACAAAGGTCCTTTAGCACTTCAACTCCAAATTTTAAAGCTTAGCTTAGCAATTTTAGAATTTTTAGCTTTTTACTTTCTTTGCTTGCTTGAATTGAATGCTCAATGGCTCCTTTGCTTACTTCCTCTCCAACAATGCACCTAGTTAAGTAAGAACAACACAATAAGTAACCAAAAAGAAAAATAAAAATAAAGTAAATACACGATCAAAAGAGTACTAATCCTAATCAATTCCACAAATCCGATGTTGCCAAATCTAATCAACAAATCCCCGGCAACGGCACCAAATTTTGGTTGACCATTTGGCCATTCGCTTGCACGCCAAAATGGTGTGTGGTGAATGTGCGGTTCAAGAAAAGCCTTTTGGGTCAAATTTAAATTTATAAAAACCACTACCAACACTACTACTAACGTAACAAAAGTGAGTAGGGATCGTCCCAAAGGACTATGAGGATCGAGCAATGTCGTGGAATCACAATTAGGGCTAGTAGGTCGAGTGATCAAACAATTGGTTGGTTGGTTGATTAAAGAGCAACTAAATTAAACTAAGTAATAGCAAAAGAGTGCAATTAAGAGTAAGTAAGAGAGAAAGAGAGATCTTGGGGTTTAGAGATCACCACCAAGCAATGCATTTCTATATCATTGACAAGTGATTAATGAGGGCAAATTGTGGGTTGCAATATTGGTGTGTGTGTGTTTGGTTGATTCAACAAGCAATGATAACTAGTTAAGCATGTATTGTCTAAACATCATATGAAATGCACAATATATCTAAGCTATGAAGCATATATTGTCTAAACAACATGTGAAAGGCACAATAAATCAAAACAAGTCATTAATCCTTTCATTAAGCTCACAATTCAAATACAACACAAGGATAGAGACATATGTTAATTGCATTCAAAAGCTTGGATCATCAAACAAAAAGCATAGATTGTCCTCCCATTTAACACTACACTACAACTACACTACATATACACTACTAGCATGAAAATAAACTAGGGGAGAGGCACAATCCATCAAGAGATAAGCATGAACCATCAAGAGAATCACAAAAGCATTTTTTTAAGTACAATGTTTTGACAATCTCTAAATCTATAGCATCAATACACATAGACATGCATCAATAACACAAAATCTAGAGATAAGCACATGAACATCTATTCTAACATACATAGACACATGGATAGAATGAAATGACCAATTGGAAGCATTAAACCACATAAATCATTAAATAAACAAGATCTATATATATCAAAGTGTCAAAACATCAATTACAACACTAATCCCTTAATAATACACAAGATTAAGATATAGAAAGCATGCTTGGGGCTAACTCTAGCCCCAAGAGGATGTCTAGCCACTCATGGTGATGATGCTCTAACCCTCAAGGGCTAATTCCATGGTTGAAATCTGCTCTTTGTTGATGAAGAGTCTCCAATGGTGTCTCTAGCCTTCTCCTCCTCTCAACTTCCTCTCCAAGAGATGATATGAAAATTAAATTCGCCCCCCCCCCCCCCTTGTAAAAGCAATCATTATCCTTATATAGGTAGGTCAAAATGACACCCAAAATAAGCTGGGGTCGTACACACAATATTCCCTAATGATTGGATAAAGGACAACTTTCAATGAGATGGAATTTTAACTTTTTCGCACTGGAGGAAGTTCGATCAATCGAACCTCGAACTTAGATCGATTGAAAGTAAGTGAGATCGATCGAACTTAGGTTGGATCGATCCAACTGGCTGAGCTTTTTTGGAGAAAGACAAATCCGAGATATTTATGGGAGATATTTATGGGAAAAGGACAAAAGTGGTTAGTGGGTGAACAGCTATGGATAAGATCAATCATTTGGATAAGGACAATGGTGTTCGATCGATCGAAGAATGATGTTGGATCGATCAAACTTTTGGACTTAAGTGCTTTTGGGTCAAGGCTTGGATCTATCTTGAAGTGCTGAGATCGATCAATGTTCGTTCGATCGAACCTTGGACTTGGATCCATAGAATTTGCTGCTTTGCTTCATTTTACTTCTTTCTTTCTCCACTTTGCTCCTTTCTTTGATTAATCCCAGAATTGCTTCAATTAAGCTCTTATTTGGCTGAGTTAGCTTATTTTTGGGATAAGTGCCTGAAAATGGAAATAATACGAAATCAATCTAAAACGGTAAAGTAAGATAGATAAAGGTACTAGAATGCCTAAGCTTAAGGGGTTTAAATACGCACTTTTCAGTGCTCAACACATACAATCAGTTATCCCTAAGGATCTGCAAAACTATTCTCAAATGATACTCATGCTCCTCTACCAAAGTTAAGTACACGAGAATGTCATCGACGAACACCACCACAAATCTGTCAAGATAGTCACTGAATACACGGTTCATCAAATCCATAAACGTTGCTAAAGCATTGGTCAAACCAAATGGCATCACCAGAAACTCATAATTGGTCATACCGTGTGTGAAAAGCGGTCTTGGATATGTCCTCATCCCTAACCCTTAACTAATAGTAACTCGATCTCAAATTAATCTTCGAAAAGCATGTCGCTCCCTTCAACTGATCAAATAAGCCATCAATCCTTGGCAAAGGCTACGTGTTCTTGATCGTAGCGTGATTCAGCTTACAATAATCGATGCAAAGTCTCAAAGACCCATCCTTCTTCTTCGTAAAAGGAACCGGTGCTCCCCATGGTAAAGCACTAGGACGAGTAAAGCCCTTAGCTTTCAAATCATCCAACTGACCTTTCAGCTCATCAAGCTCTGCCGGTGCCATACGGTACAGTGCCATAGAGATGAGTGCTGCACTGGAAATGACATCAATGGCAAAAACAACTTCCCTTAACGGAGGTAACTCTGTCAGTTCCTCTGGAAAGACATTAACAAAATCATCAACAACTGCCGGAAGAACACGGCCCAAATAACTATCCTCACCGACCAGTAAACTAGCCAAGTAGGATCTATGGCGACTCCAGTCACTAATGCTAAAAACCATCGCTGCGTGGGAATCGCTCCGATCTCCCAAAAAATGGAAACAATCTCCCTTGGGAGTGCAAATGGACACCCTCCCGTGGAAGCAATCGATCGTAGCCCGAAAGGATGACAACCAATCCATCCCGAGAATGACGTCAAAGCCTGCCATATCGAGAACAATGAACTCAAACTCCAAGTTCCGCCTAGCTATCTCAATAGCATAACCCTGATAAAAATGATCCAAAGACATTGGACCCCAACTGGCTTGTCAACACAGAGAAAACTGTCCCGAAGTGTAACTTCCAGACCCAATGAATGTGCAAATGATGCAGAAGTGAAAGAATGTGATGCACCCGTGTCAACAAAAACCCATGCCCAAGAACTAAAAACTGGAAAGATACCTTGAACTGAAGAGGTCCCTGCGGAAGCATCTGCCTGTGGAAAAGCGTAGGCTCGTCCCTGAGCCCCGCTATGAACTACCATGATAGCCTAACTGATGTGTAGAAGCAGTAGGTGTAGAGCCCCTAGCTGGATAAGTGCCAATTGGCACCACTGGCTGTGGTGCCTAAGGAGCTCTAAAACCAAACTGAACCACTGCAGACTATGCTGGTACCATCTGTTAACTTGTGCCACTACGTGACTTATTTAACAACTTTGGACAATCCTTCTTAAGATGACCAGGTCACCTGTAATAGAAGCAAGCTCCCTTCCCTGTTCTCGTAGAAACTGATGTCTGACTGGCCTGTGGTCGAAGCTGTGGGCAGCGAGGCTTGATGTGCCTTGGCTGCTGAGTTGATCCCGAAGATACAGGAACTGTGGGTGCAGAATGAATCTGCTGTGGTGCCCCCTGCGAGTGTGTACTGTTCCCTGCCTTAACCTTCTTTCACTGATTCCTGGAAGATGATGGAGTGTCGCTGCGAGGCTGTTTGTGTGAACTCCTGATCCATAACTGATCACGTTCCTCTGCCTCAGCTAGCATAGCCCTCTGGACCACCTCTCTTTAAGTCCTCAAATCAAGAATTGAGACTCATGGTTTGATGTCAAGATTTAGTCCATCCTAAAACTTCATTGCCCTGGCCTCATCTGTTACCACTATATCTTTGGCATAACGAGAGAGAGAAGTGAATCATGTCTCATACTCAATGACACTCATAGTGCCCTGATAAAGACCTGTGAATTGTATCTTCATCTCCCACCTCATAGCCCTCGAAAAGAAGCGCTCGAAGAATAAATCTCTAAACTTATTCCAAGTCATCAACTCAATATTGTGGACATTGGTTATAGACTTCCACCAGATATCTGCATCTCCCATGAATAAAGAGGCTGTCAAAGAAATCCTCAACCTGTCCATAAGTACCGTCATACTGTCCAACTTGCGAACCATAAGGTCCAACCAAGCCTTTGAGACTAACGGATCTGAACTCCCCGCAAATGGATTAATCTTAACCCTCTGCAGTTGCATGAAGTACTCCAGTGCCTCGTTGACTATCGATGCCAGTGTCAATACCAGAATCTGTATCCCTGCCACTTGCCTACGTATCAATACCTGTAGGGATTCAGCGATCACCTGATTGATTCCCTGAGCCACTCACTCCTCATAAGTCGGTGCCCGCAGCGGATTAGCATCCACACCATGAACTGGAATCTTGGGCCTTCCCGGACCCCTCGTAAACTTGGTGTCAGCCATTTGTTCCTCAATGCCTTGACGTAAAGACTCTCCACACGTGACAACCATGATGAAAAACGCATGAAAGGAAAGAGGTTAACAATAACATAAGTTATTATGAATGAATGCAACTCACACTATGAGTGCATAAAACACGAAGCAAGACAAAATATGCAACATATGGTCATGCTAAAGCAATCAAAGAAAGTTGTTTAAACAGTTAAACACTTAAGTAAATAAGCATACATGTTAGATAAGGATGCTTCTTAAACATATAAGCATATAAGCATAGAAACATGCCATAATACCAAACGTGTTATTAAGAACACATAAACATATTACAATGCCAACACATGATATCAAAAGCATGTGAATAAATCAAAATAGATCAACAAAAACATGATATGCACCCAAAACCCGTCTTCCTAAGGTATTTAAACCTAGGAGCTCTGATACCACTTGTGACAGCCCAAGTTTTGTAAACCCGGTGCGTTAGTGATGACTAAAAGATGACCCAATAACGGATCTAAAATGCGGAAGCAAAATATGCAAAATGACATCTAGAGATGTACATCATCCCTAAGGCACCAAAACGACTCCCCATGAAGCCATGGAACTCAAATAAGCAAAGCAATGAAGCAAGAATGTAAAACCCGAAAAGAAATGAACCAAGGGAAAAATAATCATTTCAAACTAAAATGGATGCCACCGTGCATACCATTGGAAAGACAATGAAAAATGAATGAAGTTGGACACAAGAATCGCCTGATTCAGAGTCCGGACGGAAAAGATATGAAAAGGAACAAAGTGGCATTCTCCGTTTAGCAGATACCTGAACCTATCTTACCAAAACTGGAATAACTCTTACTAAAGTTGTAGTTTTGATGTGTTGTTGGCACCATTGGAAATCTAACTTCAAGCTCTTGAATTTAGACTCAAGAACAACCCAATTTGGATTAAAAATGAATGAGATATGGCCCTCTGAAGTTGGTGCAGCAAGACTGTCCAAGAAAACTGAGAAGAAAAGGTTCCAGGGAGGATCGGTCGACCGACAGCAAGGACCAGCTGACCGAACCTCAACCTTCGGTCAGCCAAACCCCAATCATTAGCCGGTCGAAACAATGATTTCACTAACAAGGCTACTAGAATGCAAACTCGAGCATATGTCAACCAGCTGATGGCCTTCATCAGCCGACCAACGAAGCAGACAGCAACAAAAGCTACTACTGCAATGTGAGGAAAACTTACATGGTCCTACCTTGATACTATGCATGAATTCCAATTGATCCAAAACAAGTTTGAAAACATTTTCTAGCCTTAATCGAGCCTACATAACTTGCCACAAAAGGAAAGCTTAAACTTAATCCCTTGCATGAATTCTTCATAAAAATCCATAAATCATTCCAAAAATAGTTTAAAAGTTGCAACTTAAGAGTTTTATGAGATGTGAGCATGCCCGCAAATGTAAAATGATATTTCAAATGCGCAACAATGGCCTATAGCCTTATTTCGATCCATATACAAAATTAACCTTTCAAACCTCCATTTTCACAAAATAGGCTTATAAGGCAAAACTTGAGTTTTAAAAACATACATGTTAACTTTGAAATTAATGGCCCTTGGCCTCATGTTATGCATACAAAATAAGCATAAAAAGTGTACTCAAGTACACATTATACATCAAGGAAGTCATCTTAGCTTTCAAAATACCATACATCCATGGTATACCAAAAATAGAACATCAAAAGTAAAGCATGCTAAACAAGTGCATGTCAATATACAAAAATGTTCCAAAGTGCTCATAAGCCTCTAAGGATGATGAGCATCCGAGAACATAGTCTCCTTACTTATAAAATAACCCAAACGACTAGGGTGAGTAATCAAGTTACTCGTAGGAAGAAGCATATGCGTATACCCTAAAGTTTCAATATCATTGCAAGAACAATATAGATGAATACAAAGGAGCATTCCACTTAACGTCTATGTTCAAGGTATTCTAAGGGATCATCCTAAACTAATGCCATGATTCCATCACAATACAATAACAATATCAATGTACTTAACAACATCAATTCGCCAACAACCCAAAACCACAAATCACAATTAAGCATTGGTTATCAACTTAGAATTGAATGCGAAATCAAATAGTGGATAACTTGGACATCAAATCTTGGATAAAGCCATGACCTAAACGGTTATTCTAGG
This sequence comes from Cornus florida, assembly GCF_030987335.1. Lineage (NCBI taxonomy): Eukaryota > Viridiplantae > Streptophyta > Magnoliopsida > Cornales > Cornaceae > Cornus > Cornus florida. The sequence goes on along the minus strand of NW_026775577.1, from coordinate 81,427,267 downwards.
CATTAACCCGCTGGGAATACCACCCTAGTCCGCACTATAAATGGGGAGAACTCATACCTCCCGCACTAGAGCCAAACTCTAGCCATGTCACTTGTAACAATGTCCCAAGAGAATCCAAAATATATCAAGTTCAAAACTTATATAGAAATATTAAGGCATATATACCACCTTCCATGCACAAGTATTTTTGAAACCACACAAATCATGTCTTAGGGTTCCAAGTCTAGAATGGCATAATAAATGACAAGTTCTCATCATGATATAATGTACAAAACAATATCACCATATTATCAATTTAAATCATGCCTCAACAATAAGCTTTATATACTAATTCTTAACATTTTAGTAATAAGCTTCTAAAATAATCACAATTAGTCATCAACAAGAATATAGAATTATCACGACCATATATATCAATTCAAGTCAATAGGAATTGTATATAACATTAATAATTTTATAAGAGTTCTACATCACTATCTCATGTGAAAATACTAGAATTTAGCATACTACTAAATCATATAATCTTTCTATACAAGGTATATATATATCATACATGCTTAAATCAATAAACCCTAAGTCAAAAAGAAAGGGTTTCCTATAATATGCAAGACTATCATATTAAAAGCATGTACACAATATATATTAAACCCCAAAGGATTTAAAATACTTAAAGTATAAACATATTATCACCCCTACCTCAATAGAGAATTGAATCTCTATAATCCCAAGCAACCAAAATCAAAATGGAAAACAAATCTTCAGTTTTGAAGAGGAGAGTGAGAGGAAACTTTTCCTTCAGAAGGTTACTAGTCTAAGGTGAGTGGAAGGAGGCCAAATGAAACAAGAAGTTCTAAACCAAGCTTTTCATCAATGGTGGCTAGGTTAGAGTTTGTGAGAACAAGTGAAATGAAAAAGATGAAATGAAAAATAGTGAGTGGAGGATCTAGTATTCCTCCACTCACTATGTGCTCTTACACTACCTCTCACACACACACAATGCAAGACTTAATTGTGAGCCTATACTCGTCACAAATCCATGGCTCCTTCCTAGGCTTAATCCTAAGCCTACACTTGTCAACCATCCAAGCCAACAAATGCACCTATCATAGGCCAACAAATGGATGAATCTCCACCCTCCACATATCACAAGATCAAGCTTCCAAGTCTCTCCACCCCAATGCCAACAAGTGGCTCCATGAGAGTGTGACACTTATCACACTTTCCAAAATTTGCAAAAAGGTCCTTTTTCAAAATATCTTCCAAAATAAATTGCAAAATGGTCCCCAAGATGAAAAAAAATTATTTTACATGATTACACAAAAACCCCAAAATCAAGAATATTTCCAAGAATGTATGTATCCATGCCCTTTTTCAAAAAGTAAACAACTAGAATGTATTTTTTACACAAGTAAAAATACAATAATCATGAAAATCATATATTATGGATGCATGCAAAGCCAGAATCAAATCCGAGCACAAAAGTGAGGTTATGCAAGGAAAAACGATAAACGGGAAAAAAAATAAAATAAGGAAAAGGACGAAAAAAAAATCCCGAAAAAAGAAAGGAAGGAAAATGACCTGGTCATTACAGCCTAAATGTACTTAACAACATTAAAACTGTGATGATTCATTAAAATCATAATGGCTAAATGTACTTAACAACATTAAAACTGCGATGATTCATTAAAATCATAATGTATAAATGTACTTAACAACATTAAATCGCCAATAACCATAACCACAAGTCACAATTAAACATTGGTTGTCAACTTGGAATTGAATGTGAAATAAAATAGTGGAAGACATGGACATCAAATCTCGGAGTAAAACCAAGACCTAAACTGTTATTCCGGGCACTAACCCACTGGGAATACCACCCTAGTGCGTACTATAAAATGGGGAGAACTCGTACCTCCCGCACTAGAGCCAAACTCTAGCCATGTCTTTGTAACAATGTCCAAAGTGACTCCAAAGTCAATAAATAAGTTCACAACTTATACACGAATTAAATAATGCACGAAACCACCTTCCATGCACAAGTAAGTTAAAACCACACAATCCATGCCTTAGAGTTTCAATTCTAAAATGGCATATATATAATGTTAAGTCTTTACTATGATATAACGTACAATACAATATCATCTACTTAACAATTTAAATCTTACTTCCAAAGTGAACTTTAAACACTAATTCTACAACATTGTAGCAATAAGTTTACAAGGCTAATCATATTGATAATTCACAAAAATCTCATATTACTACTACATAGTCACAAGTTAGCAATTTAACTTCCAATGGTGCATAATAAGCATTCCATATTCATAATACTACGAAATCACAAGAGTTTACTAAATTAAATAAATTTTCTACACAAGTTATATCTACTCAAATACTTGATTAGATCAAAGGGACCACTAAATAGATTTTAATTAATTCATTTAATTAAAATCTCTAGATTTCAAAACAATCTCAAATAGCCTCAATTTAATATATGTTAATAAACCTAGCATGGTCATTAACAATATCAAGTTAAAATTCCAATTAAGTGATTAAAACACTTAAAATAAAATTAATTAAACTAATTAATTAATTTTCTTTAGATTTTAAAACAATTCCAAATAGCCTCAAATTAACATAGGTTAAAGAATATACCAAGGCCAATTTTAATATCATATTACAAGTTGATTTCATGCTAGTTACAGCCATGTAAATTAAATTTTCATAAAAGAAAATAATTAAATAAAAGTCTCAATACTTATTCAAATGTCCTCAAATTAATATATGTTAATAAACATATCATGGCCTAATTTAATAGCATGCCACAATTTGATTCCATCACATATATAACCATGTGAATTAAATCTTACACAAAGAAAATAATTAAATTAAATTCTAGATTATGAACAAAAGTATGCATACAAGTTGTATAAGTATCAATAGCATGCAAGATAACAAAAATATAAACCTATAACATTCCCTACCTCAATTTGAGATGAAGATCCCAAATCTCCTCTGAAAGAAAAGTGTTCCGAATCCGACGATACTCTTAGGTTATATCGGGGACAACAAGGGAAGCAACTTTAACCTTTGAGACACCATGAAAATCCAAACCCGAACTCAAATTCCGAACTCAAAAATGGTCGAAAACGGATTCTAATAGGGGGGGGGGGGAAGGAAGATCTCACCAAGGCCTACAACAAACGCTAAGGCACTACGGCAAAATACCAAAGGGAAGTGGCAGAAAAAGAAGAGAGAGGGGTGGCAGCCCAAGGCTACCATGGATGGCTGGCCAAGGCGGGAGGAAAAAGATGAAAAATCTGACTTTTCATTTACTAACCCCCTATTTATAGAAAACCCTAACAGTGCCCTGAACGGGCCCCGCCAGGTCTGAAAAAGTGAAATTTGAGCAGACGCGATAAAACGGCAAAACACTATAAATGAAGAAGAACTAAAATGAGATAAAATGAACAACAAAAGAAACGGCGTCAAAAACCGAGTCCCGAACAAAAAGATATGCCCCGAACAAGTTCAGCGGCAACCGGGGTCAGAAACCCTAAAACTGGGGAAAATGACCAGAAGAGAATTCTAAGAGTACACAACTTAATGAAAAGTGAAAATGAATCCCGCACGAGAATCCAGGATCAAAACGAGGCATTTTGCAATAACTTTCATTAATTACACAATGGCCCCTACAATTGTGTTAACTGCATTAATGACCCAGAATTAAAATATCTTCCAAAAATATTTTCTTAAAAATCCCTGAAATAAAATATCTTCAAAAGATATTTAGGAAAAACACCCCAAGAAACAAAAATATTTCTGAAGAACTATGCATCCATACCCCTATGGGCACGGAAGCAACCAGAGTACTTTTCTACAAAAGTAAAGATACGTATTTCATGGAAACCACTTAGAATAAAGTTACGTGAAGTCAAAAATCAACTTTGAATACAAAAAGTGAGGTTGTGCCAAAAAGTGACCAATGGGGAAAAAGACGAAAACTAAATAGTATTCAAAAAAATGAAAATGTGGAAATGACGCGGTCCTTTAAGGAAATTGTCAATCCAAAGGAAAAAGTCTCGGAAACCATTCCCGAGCACTTGAGATGACACTAAGTGACAAGATACTAAACTCAGAAAAGAAAAGATCTGTAATGACCCAATCATTTTACTTCCTTTCCTTTTCTCAGATTTTTTCGGATATTTTTTTTTTCCGTTGATCTTTTCCTTTCTGAGTTTGGTTTCTCATCACTTAGTGTCATCTTGAGTGCTCGGGGATGGTATTTGAGACTCTTTTCTTTGGATTGACAACTTCCTTTAAGGACCTAGTCATTTCCATATTTTCACTTTTCGGACACTATTCACTTTTCGTCCTTTTCCCTATTTTGTCTTTTCGCCGTTTGTTACTTTGTTGGCATAGCCTCACTTTTTGTACTATGAGTTGGTTTTTGACTTCACGTATCTTCATTCTATGTGGTTTTCACGAAATACATATCTTTACTTTTGTAGAAAGGTACTCTGGTTGCTCTTAGTGTCCATAGGGGCATGGATGCATTATTCTTTGGAAACATTTTCTTTTCTTGGTGTGTTTTTTATAAATATCTTTTGAAGATATTTTTATTTTGTGCCAGTTTTGCAGTTATCACTTTTTGTATGGGCCATTGTGTAATTAATGAAAGTTATTGCAAAATGCCTTGTTTTGAGCCTTGATCCTCATACGGGATTGATTTTCACTTTTCATCGAGTCGCATACTCTTAGAATTGTCTTCTGGTTGTTTACCCAAGTTTTAGGGTTTTTGACCCCAATTGCCTCCAAACTTGTTTGGGGCATATCTTTCTGTTCGGGACTTGATTTTGGACTACCACACATCGACCGATTCTCTACTGAAAATGGTTCTAAGGCCGGTCTGTGTGCCCTAAGTCATTGGCAATCCTTTGGGTTCAAATACAAGCTTGGATATGAATAAAACTTGGCTCATAACATGCCCTTAAATGGAATCGACATCAAACAAGATCCATACAACACATATTCATCATAATGAACTTGAGTACATAATGTAAAGTCAAAATAATACCAGTTACATCATTAAATGGCTATAAAGCCTTACATGGAAATAAAAATACAATTTGGACCATAAAAGATGACATAATAGTCTCAAGACCATTTCTTAAAATGAATACATAATGCCATTTAACACAAATCTGTAGTAATAATCATACAAGTTTGATTACAAGTTCCAATTTACATCAAAATTTACATACTTTAAAACAAACTAAGCATCTAATCAACAAAAGAAGCTTTCATTTGGTTCAAAGAGGAGATTGTAGGTCGTCCAACACTTTCTTTCCGTTTCCTGAAAAATGTTAAGTAGAGGAATGAGTACAACAGCCCAGTAGAGTTTGCATCTCCTAAAGCAAAGTAACCAATGGCATGTTCCACACACAAAGAATAGAGATAAGATATAGGGATCATGATAGGGTCTCATATACACCATTTTAATCAACAAGCAACCATTATCATCAACCACATGCAATGCAATGTATGGAATGCACTATGCAACCGCGCGCGCACTACACACACACACTCGTATATCCACACACACACACTTCGAAAACGTCCTAGCTAGTCGTACTTTGGTACCTAAGGAGAATTTGCTAATCATCCCTGGCAAAAGGTAACTCCCAACTACCATTTGGGGCCCGAGATCCTTAAATTAGTCACGGGTACCTCCCGTATCCCTATTACCTAGCTAGCACCACCAGGAAACGGGTAGCTCCCCAACTTCCCGGTTTGAGAAAACCTTTTCTCCAAAACTTCTTTAAATTCACAATCCATATTCCACATCCTTCACCACACACCCATGAAACATAATCAATGCCAGGTGCGGAATTTGATTCCGGCACAATATCATTTTACATCATAGAGTTATATGTGTGAGTTGTATCATAATGAGGTTCATAGGTTGTGTTGAGTTCATAATTCATGGGATCATGTGAATTTCATTATGGTTATAGTTTCATGGTAGCCATTATGTGATAATGTGCCTTATTCAGTTCATGATTCTTTTTGGTTATTATTTGACAACTTGGTATTTAATGTATGGTTTGATTATGTGACTACTTGAGTTAAGTCGGACTATCATGATACGGAAATTAGAGTTAGGGTGTATGATCCTGTTATTTATTTCATGAAGCTTAAGCTTTAGGTTGTATGACCCTTCATCCTTGGGATGCCGAGCATTCTTACAAGTCCTTGGGATTTTGAACGACGTATTTAGTTGTATAATCCATACCCTACTAAGCGGCTGTGCTCACCCCTTATTATACAAACATTTTTCAGGGAAGAAGTCGTTTGGGAAGACAATCGGAGTTGATGATATGTTTTAACTCATTTGCATTTACATTTGTCGTATATGTAATTCAATATATAAATTGGAGTTATACACTAAACAATGTATTTTACTTTCTTGGAATTGTAAGCAAGTATTTTAACTTCAAGGCTATATATTTATAGTATTTCAAAACAATGTAAATGAGGCTAAGGGCCACTTTTCTTTCTATGTATATTTAAAGTTCCATTTTTCTGTCAAAATGTTTAATTTTGGTATTTAATGCATTCGGGGGTATTTTCATCCATTCCATGCTTTAATTTCACTTGATATTGACCTTATAGGCCCTAGGGATTATTTTCGGGCAAGGGGAAACAATGTACCAAAAATTGGATTTTCTCTTTTGAAATTTTGGTCACTGTTACTATTCATTTTTTTTATTTTTTTATTTTTACAACTGAACCGACCACTCCGGGACATTCTGGGGTCATTTGGGTGTATTTGGACACCACATATTTAATTTATACCTTGGGAAACCTTTCTGGCAGCCTACTTTTAGTTCTTGGGCAGAATCTGCAGCTACTGTTCATGCGTGGGACATATTTTTCACCCGGTCTTGCAATAGTCATAACTTCATCATTTCAGATCCAAATTAGGTCCTTCTTGAGTCTAGACTCAAGGATTTTGAGTTAGATTTACAATGGTACTAATCGCATTTTAAGATTACATTCCTACTGAGAGATATTCTCATTTTAGTGGAACAATGTTGGGAAATCACTTGATCGAGAGGGCGTATTTTTGGGAAACTATGGCTAAAGGTCTTAGAACCTCTTGGGATGTTATGAATTGATTAGATTGGGTTGATTACACTTCACTTGACTTGTTTTGAGTCAAATTTCTCCACCATTGGGTAAAATGACTATTTTACCCCTAGTTCCATATTTTGTCCGTTTTGATCTTAGCTTCCGCTTTTGCCTTCAACTTTTGTCTAGAGACTTCTTATGAGGCTCTTTTGTCTTCCTAGAGGGATATTTACCTCTAGTGACCTCTTCCTTGTTTTTGCTTCTGCATTTTGAACTTGATATCGGGTCGGGTTTAGGGTTACTCGCTAACGCACTAAGTTTTTAAAATTTGGGTCGTTACATAATCATGTCCTAAGGTCCAATGCTATCATGGCATACTCATTAATGCAATGACAACAACTTAGGCAAAAAATGATCATAAGTAACTCTATATAATCATGAGAGCATTTTATTAACTTAAATACAACATTAAAATCTAAATAATCATACTTCCAAAATTAAACTCAAAATACCATCAACATAACCTCAAAACAAAGTACATATACACAATATTATCCATATAGCCTCAGAAGTAAAAATAATAATTATACTATAATGTCCCGGATTTTTCTGATTTTTTTTTGAAATTTTATTTTATTTATTTTTCGTGCCTCATTTTGTTTGCCACGCGGGCCTCGAGAGTCGTTTAAGTTATTTTCTGGAGCTGGGAGTTTTAGAAATGCATTTTTATTTATTCTAAGTCAATTAGAAATGACAGTGTCATTTTTAGAATTTTTCAAAAGTCCTGCCAATTTTCGGCTCGGGAACCTCTCCCGGTTTTGTTGTTGTATGAAAGGCATTATGGACTTTATATATATATGTGTGTGTGTGTGTGTGTGTGTGTGTGTGTGTGTGTGTGTGTATAGGTTAGAGGAAGAAATTTATGGGACAAGGGAGGTAATGCATGGTTTAAGGGAGGGAATAATGGTAACTTTGCATAAATTGGCACTTGGCAAGATATGGACCACACCACTTTTTTTTTTTTAATTGTCAAACCACTTCTTCTTCTCAATCTCGGCTACCTCTTTCTCTCTCTAGCATTTTGCTTTATCTCTCTACAACTATATACATACACATTTCAAGCCCTAATTTGAAAGGTTTGAAGTGAGATTTATGCTTAGACCAATAAGAGAAATTGGTTCTATACATTAAGAGCTTTCATTGGAGACCAACCTTGCACACACTAGCTTGGTGGATGTCAAAATTTTGGTGGCTTAGGGCTTGTTTGGTTAGCTCCTTTTGAGGTAGGGTATCACGCCCCAAGACCGGAGTCTAAATTGTGAATATACCATACGAATAACTAAGGTCTCATAGACATAAACATCCCTGTAAACCTGTCTCAACATACACATCCACCTATCCATTACCATCATAATACCATATCTGAAAATAAATAGGTAAGATACTCATATTACAACTTTAAAGTCTCAAAGTCTGTAATAATATATATTACATAACAGGGATGTAACTAAGTCAACATTATACACATTATCCCACTAATATACATTGTCCTTGACAAAAGGAAATACAACAACTCCAATCCCAATATCTGTCTAAGGCTAGGGAGGAACGTCCTTTATAACTTCCTTACCCTGACCTGAAAAGATGTGTATAAAATAAGAATGAGCACAACAGCTCAGTAGGAGTTGCCTAAAGCGTACTCCTTAATACCTCCATAAATCCAAACATAGAACAGATATAAGATAAAGGGACCATACAAGTTCGGGAAAATAATGTCATGTTATAGAATAAAATGAAGTGCAATGCAATGCTAATGCTAATGCCACTGTCACTTCCCAACTTCCCGAAACACCAACCAACAACATACCTTAACGGTTAATATATCCAACCCAGAGTAATCTCTTAAACCCTTTAGGCATGCTTCCTTTCCATAATTATATCATAATAGCAATAAAGAACTCAACAATTCCAATATTCAAGTGTACACCTTATAATAAGAAGAAAACACAATTTAGTTGTCAAATTTCAGTTTCAGTATAAAACAAATAGAATTGACTCACCAAAGATAAAGACTGTGAGATTTAAACAACCCTACCTTAAAAGAAGTTTGAGACCTTGCTACCAAAAATTCAAAGCAACCCAAAGGATGGATTAAAGCCACCAAAGTTAGAAGAAAATAAAAAACAACTCTTTTTCAATACAACCAAACCCTCTTATGACGGCCCTAGATTTTTTAATCCAGTGCGCCCTGTGATGACCCGAAGGATAATCCGATAACGGATCCTGAATGCGGAAGCGAAACAAAAACAAGGTCTCTAGAGACATGCAACATCCCTAAGACACAAAAGTGACCTTTCATAAAGTGACGGAACTCAATGAAAACGAAAGCGGAAACAAAAGTTGAATATAAACAAAGTATGGCCCCAAGGGCAAAATGGTCCTTTTCATACAGAAAATGAAGTCTCTAGGGATGCACATCATCCCTAAGACACGAATGTGACTTTCCATGAAGCCACGGAACACAAAGAGACAAGTTGCGGAAGCGATATTTTAAAAATGGACAAATGCAACCCTAGGGGTAAAATGGTATTTTAAAAAAAATGGGTACTATCAAGCACACCTTTGGAAAGACAACGAAAAAATAATAAAATTAGACTCAAGAATCGCCTAATTCGGAATCCGGATGAAGGAGATATGGCCATTTGAAAACGAAGCGTCAAGACTACCAAGGGAAGGACACCATGGGTGCCCACAGCGCACGCCGTGCGTGCTCGCATGTAATACCCCTAATTTTAAAAAGGATAGTCCGAGTATTTATTTAATTTTTTAATTGCGATTTAATTTATTTAATTGAGAATTTGGTGATTTAATTGTGAATTGGTTGTGAATTATTTAATGACTTGGTTTTCTGTTGTTTTATTTAATTGTGTTGCTTTAATTGTTGTTTAATTGGAGTTATTTTATTTTATTTGACTTAATTATATCTTTTATTAAATATGTTTTTGTTAAATTAGGTTTGTAGACGTCACGTATGTAGCCGACATAACTAAACATTAACTAGGTTTTCCATGGGCCGAGTTTTCAGTTTAGGGTTTAGTTAAACTAGGGTTTTGGTGTAAACCTATAAATATATGTCTTACATTCGGTTTAGGATTTTAGAACACTATTCATGACATAAAGAGAACAGATAGAAGCATAGGGGAGTCTAGGAGAGAACAGAGAGGGAAAACCAAAGGATCACCGAAAAAGCTTAGGAGAAGACGTTGAGATTTTTGAACCGAATCTCACAGGCAAGTTTTATAACTAACTCTATCCCTTTGACTTGTGTTCTTTGCATCCCTAACTCAATTCCAGGAACAGATAAAGGTTTAAAATCAATCTGGTTCGCATGCTTGCATTGTTCATGAACTGTTTAATTGTTTGTTTTACAGTTTTGGTTGTTTTATAGTTTTGTTTTACATAATTCATGATTTAAAGGATGTCAATTGATAGATTAAGAATTTTATTAGTTCTAAAACATATTAGAAAATCTTAAAATTAATCTGGAGCACAGGGTTAGATACTTGAACAGAATGTGTTCTTGTATGGGTTTTAATCCACTTAGAAACTGTTTTGCGTAATTCTTGTTCTATATGGTTTCGAATAATAAGTAATGAATTTAATCAACTTTGGAACTCCCTAGGACTTAGTCTTATTCAGTAATAAACTTGGTTGGAGGAAAACAGTTGCCGAACACCGCTGGAATTACAGAAGAAGACGCATGGGGGAAGAGCCTGCTCTAATTTAGAGGCGGCTCCACCTTGTGTGGAGCAGGTCCCTTCGATTTTGCTTCCAGTTTTGATTTTCTGCGAAACCTGGGCTACGGGGATTGAATTCTTTACATTCTAGGCTGAAAACAGAGTGTTTTTAAAGTTATTCAATAAGGTATAAACCCTTGTTAAATGGGCAGAAGCCATGGTAATTCATAAGATACCATAGGAAGCTAAATAAGGTCATAGTCTGCCCCTTAAAGGAGTTTTTCAGGTTTAACTTTGTGGTGGATGGTTCAAGTTGTTTAATTTTAAATTCGCAATTAAATTAGGAGTTTGATATTTAAATCAGGTATCAATGGTATGAGATTAAGCATGTTAACTAATATGAATTCAGTTAATGCATAATAAGAAGATAGTTGATATTTTTTTAAAGAACTATATATATCAACTTATGGGATGTTGTGGAGTGGTTATATGTAAGCATGTTAATTCTGTTAATGTTAATAATATGCTTATTGTGAGATACAGGATGGTTATATTTATTCTCTGCATCTTAAATTTGTTAGAGAGTCAAGTTTTGGATGTATTGAACAAGCATGCTAGTTAAACATTTTTGTTATGCTTATGATTGGACATGTTAATATTGATATGTTATACTGTCATATATGTATTATCAATAATTGGATGGACGTTGTTATGCTTATACTAGAGATGTTGATATTGAATTGTATACTGTCATTTATATTATCAATACTGGATGGATGGTTTGTATGCATCGATATGGGACGGTGACATACTAGGGGGATTAGCTCAAAAAGAATGCTAAGTCCTAGCTACTCTGGATTAAGGGATGGATTAACTATAAAAGTTAAATCCTACCTGTATTTTGTGTCAGATCACTAAATAGTTGAGTGACACTCTGGTTTGGAACGGAATTTAAATATATTTTTATGGTGCCACGATATAAGCCTGAGTCTCAAAGTTGTTGGCTAGGGAGCGTATATGCATAGGGATGCATAGCTGGCTATGATGGTTAAATGTGTACCCTGCTAGGTCTAGGTAATCATGGCCACCTCAGGTGCGTTTTGCATGGTGCCTACTAGTCAGGTCGAGACGGGCCTGTAGTCCAGTGAGAATCCTGTAGTGTGAATATATATATATATATATCTACGAACTATTTAGTTATAGTTGGATTGGTTAGGATGTACATGCGTATCGGGTCTCTGCTTGGATTGTAGTAGTATAGAACTTGCTTATCATTTTTCAGGTATCGGACGTTTCCAGTCTAGGGCTTGTTCGGGCTGAGCAGAGATGATCTTCTATTCTACCGACGATGTAGGACTATATTCCTTATGTTAGATTTGGATTTTTATCTTTAGTTATTTTATTACATTTGGTTTGGGATTGTGATTAAGGGTCTACCAGAGATGGATTCCCGAGTTGTAAAATTATTGAAGAATTCTTTTTAAAAAGGTTTTGGATAATTAGATCTCAAGTATTTTAATTTCAAGGATTATGTTTAGTATTCTTTTCAGTTTTTAAAATTTTTATTTATTAAATTCATTTTGTATTCTGTGTTCGGTTAAATATTAATTGTTTGGTATCCCTCGGATCTGTGCTTGGACTTGATCACCCGTGGCTCTAGAAACGAAAGGTGTCACAGCGCACAACACCCTTGGGTTTCAAATGGGGTTTTGAGGGCTTAAACGATAATTTTTGGAAAAAAGTTGTTAAGTAACCCCCTCCCTCACCCTCCAAAATCATGTTTTCTATATGACCATGTCAAAAGAAGTTTTTATTTTTCAAATGAAATACCCAAAATGCCCTTTAGATAAGACTTTTTCCTAAAAAAGTATGCGCACCAAAAAATCCAGATCTGCGACTGATTTCGAACACTCAAACGAATTTTTTTAGAAAAACACAAAGAAGAAACCTCCCTTAAAATCATGTTTTCTAGTTGACCAAATCAAAAAAAAACTTTTGTTTTTAAAAGAAAAATCCTAAAATGCCCTTAAACCAGATTTTGCATAAAAGCTAAAAACGCAAGTTGCTCTAAGTGTTCATTTTGTGCCAAATGATATTGTGTGCGAAAATAACTATGCACGCAAACGTAATATACATATTTACATGCGGTCCAATGGCCTACGGCCTCAACAGATGCTAAATACAAAATGTCATATGTCAAATCTCAAAACTTGAAAATTTTCCTTAATAAACAAAATATTAAACCAAAAGGATACAAGTGAAGGCAAAAGGCGTTTTAGCCTTTGGCCACACGTCATACATATTAAAAGAGTCCCAACAAGTGTGCTTACGCACACTTTACTAAAAATGACATGCCAAAACCCCTAATTTCATAATATTGCTTTTAAAAGTAAATTACAATACTAATGTGCATAAACATAAACAGAATTGTGTTTAGCCCTTGGCTACACATCATACATATTAAATAAGTCATAAAGAATGTATTTAGACACACATTACATAATCCGAATTAAAAATGACGTACTAAAACCTCAAGTTTCATAATATTTTCAAATAAGGCATGAAGTAGAAATGGCATACACGTGATTTAAAGCTTCTTGGACCTTGGCCTCATTACATACACATCAAATGAGTCTCAAAAGATGCACTTGAGTGCATATTACATAGTTCAAATAAAATATACAAGTTTTGGCATATTAAACCAAAATAATGCACAAACATGCTAACAAATACACCAAAATACTCCAAGCTACTAAAAAAGTCTAAGGATGTTGTGTATCCCAAAATAGAGTTTCCATACCTAAAAAAGATCTTAAACAACTAGGGTGAGTAAATAAGTGACTCATAGGAAATGAACATACGTATAACCTAAAATTTTAATGGTTTTGCAAGTTTAGTAACATGTGGTTCATGCCACCTAACGTCTATGTTCAAGGTGAGACTAAAGGAGTATCCTAAGCTACCTTAAAGCATTCATAGCATAAACCACAATATTAGTGCAATTTAACAAGATTGGGGAACCGAGTACACAACGACTAGTTATAACAAGAAACAACATGAAACAACAAGTTACAACAAGAAACAACAAGTTACATCTATTTAATGATATCAACTTGAAAGTAAGGTATGAAGTTAATCAAGAAACAACAAGTTACATCTATTTAGTAATATCAACTTGGAATTTAAGTACGAAGTTAACAAGAAATAGCAAGTTACATATATTTAGTGATATCAACTTGGAATTTAAGTATGAAGTTAACAAGAAAGAACAAGTTATGACTTCATATAGTTATCAACTTGAGACGAAAATACAAAATCAAACAAAGGTGGATCCTTAGACATCAATCGGATCAGACCGACACGTGGTTACTTTAGGATAACTAGCCCACAGGTAACTTCCCTATGTGCGCACTAGACTATAGAGGGAACTTGTATCTCCCGGACTACAGCCATGCCCTAGCCGTAGTCATAACAACGATATCCTAAATTTTCAAAATCAACAAATTGTGTAACAATGTATATATCATATATATACAAGCTATAAGCCACATACCATGCACAAACAAGTTGGAATACACACAAGTCATGCCCTAAATTATCAACTAATGGCATACGAAATGTCGAATCTTTAATGTGTGATTCGTTACATATACAAAGTATACAAATGTTGAATATTTAGTGTGTGATTCATTATACGTACAAGGCATACAAATGTCGAATCTTTAGTATGCGATTCGTTATACATACAAGGCATATATCACATAACATGTTAAATCATCTCATCATCAAAGCAAGCTACGAATACTAAACCTATGACAATTTAGTAAAAAGCTGGCAAATCAACATGATTAACATTCTACAAGTTCTAAATTCACGATTTAAGTATGAAAACAACATCAAAGACAAGACTAGATCATTGGAACAATTAAATATAAATTAATTAAATAAAAATAATTAATTTCTCTAGATTTTAAAACTCGTCCAAATAATTCCAAATTAATATATGTCAAAGATCATGCCATAATTATTACATATATCAAGTCAAATACCTAATTAAATCCATAGAACCACTAACTATAAATTAATTAATTTATTTAATTAAAATCTCTAGATTTTAAAACTCTTCCAAATGGTCTCAAATTCATACATGCTAAAGACTAAGTCATGGCCTAATTTAATAACATGTCTTAGGTTAATTTCATACAAGATACAACCAAGTAAATTAAATTTCATACAAATATAACTATATACAAATTCTAGATTTTATACTAAGACATGCATACAAGTTATATAAAACCCCAAAACACATAAAACACTAAGGGTATAAGCATGAAAACATCCACTACCTCAATTTGAGATGAAATCTTAAATGACACCAAAATGAAACCTCTCTGAATCCGACGAAACTTCGGGGTTACGACGGGGACAACGAGGGGAATACAAACCCTCTTGCGGCAACACCCAAATCCAAACCCGAACTCAAACCCTAACCTCAAAAATGGTCAAAACTAGATTCTAAAAGAAGGGAAATGAAGGCCTTGTCAAGGCCGACGATAAAGCCTTTGTCGGTGAGGAAAAAATCAAAGGCTAAGGAGGTTAAATGGAGGAAAAAAGGAGAAAGGAAGAGAAAGGGAGAGAGGGGTGTAGCTTCAGCCATGGGGGAGAGAGAAGATGACTAAAATTTTCTCTCTCCTCCCCCTATTTATAATATTTCCAAAAATAACCCCCGAACGACCTCGCGCGGCCCCAAAAAGTGAAAATTACGCAGACGCGCTCAAACGGGAAAAGTTCGTGAATGAAAAAGAACCAACATGTAAAAAAATGAATAATGGAAGAAACGGCATTGAAAATTAAGTCCCGAGCAGAAAGATATGCCTCGAACAAGTTCGGCGGCAACTAGGGTTAAAAACCCGAAAACTGGGAAAAATGACCGGAAGGCAAATCTAAAAGTACGCGACTTAACGACATGTGAAAATGAATCCCATACGAAGATCCAAGTCCAAAACGAGGCACTTTGCACTAATTTTTGTTAATTGCATAATGACCCTAACAAAAAAAAGGGAAACTGCACAACGACCTAAAATGAAAATATCTTCCAAAAGATCCTTTCTTAAAAACCCCTGAAGCAAAATATCTTCAAAAGATATTTACAAAAAATACCCCAAGAAAGAAGACTATCTCTGAAGAAATTTTGCATCCATGCCCATACTGACACAGTGAATAACCAGCGTACTTTTCTACAAAAGTAAAGATACACATTTCATGGAAACCAAATGGAATGAAGGTACGTGAAGTCGGAAATCAAATTCGAGCACAAAAAGTGAGGTTACGTGAAAGAAGTGACAAACGAGAAAAAGACGAAAAAGAAAAATGTCCGAAAAAGAAAAGAGGAGACGGCGCGGTCTTCACAAAGACGATACCAATCTCCCAAAAGAATAAGTGTTAGGAACTATTCCTGAGCACTCATGACAATTCAAAAGGTCAATACTGAGACTCAGAAAGGAAAACATCAACGAAAAAAAAATATCCGTAAAAACAGGGAAAAAAGAAGAAGAAGGAAAATGACAGGGTCATTACATCTCTTCCTTCAAGATAGCTTTTGAAAATCCAGAAATGAGGAATTGTATACAAACTTTCCACCAAAAGGAAGCTCATAATTTTAGGAATATTTTCCTTTCACAAAATTACCTCAAATTCCTAACACAAAAGCATTAAATATCCATACTAAGAAAGTAGTTATGAAGGGGAAAAAGAAAAGAACGAATCTGCAGAATGTGCTTTTTGTATAACTCCTCCAAGTGCAATGCAATTGCATGCACTACACGTCACCTAGGTGCCCAAAATGTGGCCAAGTGGCCTCCCATGTGTTAAGCCCACAATAAAGTCAAAGATAAGACTTTGTAAAATGACCACAAGGTCCTTTAGCTAATACCAACTCCCAATTTTGCCATTTGCATAACAAAAGTCCACTATGCCCCTCATGAAATAAATAAATGACATCCCACATAATTAATTAAAATAAAGAAAATAACACTAATCTCAACAACAAAATAAGAATCAATAAAATGTGAGAAGTCCAGAAAAAAATGAAAAAGTGTAAACCATTACATAGGGGTTTTATCTATGTCTTCAAACTTTGCCTTCTATTGAGAACTATTATCATGTTCTTCATTTAAATTTCATGTTTAATGTTATATCATAATGTTGTTGCTAGTTGAGAGATGATGATTTGTTCAAATGATTTAAGCATGTTTATATGTGATAGATGTGATGTCGTTGTGCTAAATTCTAAGTACTAACGTGCTTGTAAAATGTGAAGGATGTAGTGAGCATGCTTATAGTCGTATGTGAAAGTGTTGTGCTTGTTTATTGTATTGAAAATGGCATGTTTATAATTGATTTAATGATAAATTTTTATACTTATGGTTAATTGATTGAAAGTGCCATGCTTACACTGCTATTGCTATGTTGATGACATTGAAGTTAAAAGGGTGAAATTGTTGCATATGTATGGCATGGGGAAAAGAGGAAGAATAAGAAAGGGGTTTCGAAATGATTTTATAAAATAAAAAAAACCGAATTTCGCAAGTCCAGTGCTAACTTTTACCTAGAGGGAGCGTGTGCCGGTTTAGGACGTGTAAAGTTGATTACTTGGCCTCAAATGGTCATCAATTTAGAGGTCAGGGATAACTAATCAATCTCACCTCGGTAAAGTCAGTTAGCGGTTTTTGGTGTAGGTTAGGGTCGGTTGTAATGACCTGTTCATTTTTCTTCCTTTTCTTTTTCTCAGATTTTAACGAATATTTTTTTTCCGTTGTCTTTTCCTTTTTGGGTTCAGTTTTTCATCACTTGATGTCATCTCGAGTGCTCTGGAATGATTTCCGAGACTCTTTTCCTTGAATTGACAACTTTCTTTGGGGATTATGTCATTTCCATATTTTATTTTTCCGAACACTATTCACATTTTGTCTTTTTCTCGTTTATCCTTTTTCCTTGCACAACCTCACTTTTTGTGCTCGAATTTGATTCCGGTTTTGCATGCATTCATGATATTTGATTTCCATGATAGTGGTATTTTTACTTTTCTAGAAAAGCATGTTGATTACTTACTTCTTTCATAAAGGGGCATTAATGCATACTTTAGTATAATTATTCTTAACTTTGGGGTTTTAGTGTAATTAACTAAAGTAATTATTTTTCATCTTGGGGACCATTTTGCAATTAAATTTGGAAGATATTTTTAAAAAGGACCTTTTTACAATTTTTAAAAAGTGTGACAAATGTCCCACTCTCATTGGTCCACTTGTTGACATTTGTGTGGAAACACTTTAATGCATTGGATGATGACATTTGGAGGGTGAGGATTCACCCACTTGTTGGCCTAGGATTGGTGCATTTGTTGGCTTGGATGGTTGACAAGTGTAGGTGTGGGATTAAGCCTAGGAAGGAGCCATGGATTGGTGACAAGTGTAGGTTCACAATTTAGTCTTGCAAATATCTTTGGGCCACTTTGGGATTATGATTTTAAAGGAGGGTTTTTGTGCAATTGACCATAGATGTGTGTGTTGACTATGGTGTAAGAGCACATAGTAAGTGGAGGATTTCTATTTCCTCCACTCACACTTAACCACATTATTTCATTCTCTTCCTTACAAGAAAACCCTAGCCTCCATGGATGGAGCTTGAAGCCTTAGGCATTGACCTTGATCTTTCAGGCCCTTCCACTTACTTTAGACCATAAAACTTGGAGTTTTGTTCCCCTCATCCTCCTCTTCAAAACCCTTGACGGATCTAACCTAACTCCTAGTTTTGCTATGGTATCTTGAGATTCAATTCTCTAGTGAGGTATTGATATATTATTTTGAAGTATTTTTATGTCATTATTGAGTGTTTTACATGCATAGAAGAGAAGGACTTGTATTTTGACCTTAAACTGTTTTAACTTAAAATTAATCTTGTCAAATTAAATATAGAATATGAAAATATACTCAATTAGCTTTCATTTAGTTTTGGTTTCATGTAATTTGGATTTAAAATGAATTAGTTATGAATTTTTGAAGTTGCAAGCTAGTTGTTGGAAATTTGAAGCTTTTCCTTTTTGGTTCGGAAATGAATTTTTATATGGAGCTGTGGTACTTTAATTGCCATGAAATTTTTACTAGAACTTTCCCCATGGGTTTTACACTACTCAAAATTTTTTCACAATTTTAGAGCATTTCTAAATTTTTTTAAAAATCCGAAACTATCTGCTATCTATGATTTTATTGGAGCTGGAAAATATATTTTTAGATGATTTATTTCATTAACCTTTTGACATTGGATCATGGCTTAAATTTTTAGTTTTATACTCTCATATGTTTACTTCCAAAATAAATTAGGTTTGCCCAATTTAGATATCAAATGAATTTTTCATGAATTTTCAAAATTGGAAGCTACAGGCTGAAAATGTGTTTTCTGGGTTGAATTTGTTTCAAAGTTGTGGGTCAAAACTGTTTCAATGGGGAAAATATTTTGTTAAACTAAATTGATATTATCAAATTACAATGTTTAAGTTTTCATTGGGCTTTAGATTCATTCAATTTGGGTTAGAATTGAAATTTTTATGAATTTTACAAGTTGAAGGTAGCTAGCTGAAAAATCTGTTTTGCGGACCGAAAATTTGGGGCGATTTCATTTCGGTGGTAATTAGAATTTTCATTCCAATTGAGGTAGGGAATGTTTTAGGATTATTTGTGTGTTGTATTGTGTGTTTGCCATGATTATACAACATCTATGTAAGCCTTGTATCAAATCTAGAAAGTTAGTAATTTTTATTTTTTTACATAAGATTTAAAATTTATGATGATATATAACTTTGATTTGAATTGTAACATGCTAGGAAATTATGCTTAGATATGTTGGTTAACATATATTAAATTTGGATCATTTGACTTTTATTTAATATTTATCTTTAGTGAAAGTTTAATTCACATGGTTGTATCAAGCATTAAATCAAGTTATAATGTGGTATTTAAATAGGCCTTGGCATGTTCTCTAACATAGATTAAATTGAGGGCATTTGGAATTGTTTAAAAATCTAGAGGAAATTAATTAGTTAGCTTGATTAATTTTGTTTTAAGTGTTTTAATCACTTAACTTGTCATTTGATGTTATATATATGATGACCATGACATGTCTTTCAATATATATTAAATTGAGGTTATTTGAATTAACTTGGAATTTAAAGAATTTAACTATTTATGTTTAATTAAATTCTACTTTATTACTCCATAGATTTAATTGCATTTTGGAAGTTGTTTCTATATTTAAATCATGGATTTGGATTTGATGTATGTTCACTTGATTACTTTTGCCAATGGATAACATAGTTGTTACTTTTATAGTCATGAGAATATGTTTTTCCTTATTGAATATATTGTTACTATGTGTAAGGAATTGCACACTTTGTATTTGACATCTTACATGCCATAGTAATTGTGAATTTTGAGCATGTATTGTATAAGTTTTCAAAATTTGGATTGTGCTTGGTAAATAGTTGATATCTTGTATATACATGTTGATATATATACGTTGTTGCACAATTTGTTGATTTTGAAAACTTGGGGATGTCGTTGTTTGGCTACGGCTAGGACTTGGTTCTAGTACGGGGGATTGTCCATCTATATAGTCTAGTGCGCACATAGGGAGGTTACCCATGGGCTAGTAACCCTAAAGTAACTATATTGTCGGTCTGATCCAGCGTGATGTCCGAGTATCCACTTTGTTTGATTTCGTATTTCATTTCAAGTTGATAACTAGATGATATCGTAACTTGTTGTTCCTTATTTGATTTCCTATTTTGAGCTTAAGATGTAGCTTTGTGAAAGCATGCTTCATGCGTTGTATTGGAAGTTCCATTGTTGGTTAAATTGCATCGATATCATAATTTGTGTTTTGATGTTCAAATGTAGTTTAGGAATGACCTTATAGATTCATTTTGAACATAGACGTTAGGTGGCATGACCCACACTTGTTGTTTTCATATTTTGGATTTCAAGTTGAAGACTTTGAGAATCTATATCTTGTTCCCTTGTATAACATGTTTCCATGTTGTTTGAATTGCATGAACAATGTGATTATGATAGAAATGATCTAGGTAGCTTAGGATGCTCCCTGGGTTTCATCTTGACATAGACGTTAGGTGGCATGAGCCCCTTTAACATGTTTCACCATAAGGTGATAAAATTGTAAAATGCTAGGTCGATGCATGCTCATCTCCTACGAGTAGCTCTATGTTACTCACCCTGACGATACTGGGGCATATTTCAGGTACAGGACTCAGGGTTTGAAGATTCCATTGCTCCTTGGATGGTTTACAGTTTCTAAGTTTCTATTTTATGCAAGTGTTAGCATAAGATGCCTCTTTGTAGCCCTATTTGTTTAAACTTGTATTCGTTGATTCGTATATGTAAAGTGTACGTAAGTGCACTCTTTTCAATGTATTTAACATGTATGAGATGAGGCCAGAGGCCAATGACATGTATCTTGTTTTCTATGCACTTTTGTTTTCAAAGTTTATTATGAAAATATTGAAAAATGTTAAGTCATTACTTCATACCTTTCGCATCGGGTGTTGAAATTTCGTATTTTTTCTGCCCGGACTCAAAATCAGACGATTCTTGAGTCTAATTTTGTTCATTTTTCATTGTCCTTCCAATGGTGTGCACAGTGGCACCCTTTTCAGTGAGAAATGACCATTTTGCCCTTAGTTCATCTCTTTTCGGGTTAGGCATTCTTGCTTCATTTGCTTGGCTCATTTGAGTTCCGTGGCTTCATGGAGAGTCATTTTAGGGCCTTAGGGATGACGTACATCTCTTGAGGTTATTTGGCTTCTTTCGCTTCCGCATTTCGAGTCCGTTATCGGGTCAACTTTCGGTTCATCACTAACGCACCGGGTTGAGAAATCCGGGTTGTTACACCGGTAGAGACCAAGTTGGGAACACAGTGCATTGCATTGCATTTCTTTGCATATTTATGATATTTGTCGTGATGAGTATGATTGTATGACTAAAATGCTATAGAAATCCTGATGCATGACCCCCGTTCTTTTTCATTCCCACTATGTGTTTCGTGGCTCAAAGGAGTCCAAAGTTGATGCCTTAGACAACTTCTATTGGGCGTCCGTGCTCACCCATTCCCTTAATATTTTTCAGGTCATGGCAAGAACGTAGTTGATGACGGACCTTCCCAAGGATAGCCGGAATTGATAGGAGCATCTTTTGTAGTATTTTGTAACCAATGCTTAGTTACACTTTAAACTTTTGTAAAGCATTGTAATGAAACCAATATTCGTAGGCACTATTTAAAAACATTGTATTTATGGCCATGGAGGTCTTAATTTGTAACCCTACTCTTTTGGGGAGTTTTTGTATAATGAACTATCTTGACAGTGGATTATATGGATCTTGAAGGGTTATTAAGATATATAATAATATGAGTTGGCATTAACATTTCGTTAGGTTCGTAGTTCATCTATGACGTATATTTTTCATCTATTAATGTGCTAAAGTAGATTACCATGTTTTGGGACAAATTTTGGATCATGGGGAGGCATTCAAGCGCCCAAGTGCATTGTCGGATTCAAACCATAGTTGGTAGTAGCATTTGGCCATTTTTTATGGCCAGTGCTCGAGCACAGGGCTTGGACTGAGAATTTATTTCTGCGGGGTGTCCAATGCTCGAGCACAATGGGTTGTGCTTGAGCACAACCTTTTATACTCGAGCATTGGGGTGATTTTTAGGGGGCAGCTCTCAGGACTTTTCATTGCAAGTCATAGAGCTCGAGCACAAAGTGGTCTGATCATCAAACTTCAAACGCTTATAACTTCTTCGTTTTAAACATGAATGAGGTCATTCTTAAGTCTAACTTACACGTTTTTGAGTCATCCTTCTAATGAAATCGGTTCCATTCCATGATTTTAACATGAAAGGACCATTTTAACCTTTTCAACCCTAAGAGCCTAGGGTGAACCAAAAATCTAAGTTATCATCTTCTATCATCTGATTTGGTTCACAATGATTGGTATGTCATCATTATGACTCCTAACACATAGTAAGGTGCATAATAACCATTTTGCCCTTGGGTGTTCCCGGGTCATGTTGGGACCCGATTAGCAACCCGGACCCCTGAGTTTGGGTCTTTACTGTTGAAACCGGTTCCTTTTTCCCATTTTTGTGGATTTTATTTTTTCTGTTAGTTTATTTTATTTTATTTTTCTGTGTTCGGGTTTTGTCCATTCGGGTTGAGTCGAGTACACAGGAATAGTTCCTGATAGTTCTTTCAGTTTATATTTGCTTTGTCTTTGTTTTTATTTCATTTCTTTTATTTGGGGTTATTTGTGTGATTATGTTTGAGAACATTTTCATTTGTTGGGGGTCTTTTTGAAAAAATCTTTTGAAGATATTTTATTTCAGGGGTTTCTAAGAAAGTATTTTTTGAAAGATATTTTTCTTTTAGGTCATTTGTGCGAATATCTTTTAAGATATTTTAATGGAGGGGCTTTTGTGCAATTAACAAAAGTTAATGTCAAGTGTCCTATTTTGGGCTAGGATTCTCGTACGTGAGTCATTTTCACATTTTATCGAGCCGCGTACTCTTAGAAATGCATTCAGGATTCCTCTATTTTAGGGTTTCTAACCCCGGGAGTCGTTGTTCTTGCTCGGGGCATATCTTTCTGCTCGGAACTCATTTTTTGACGCCATTTCTTTTGTTGTTCATCATTTTTTATATCGGTGCTTTTTCATTTACGGTCTTATTTCGTTTGAGTATGGTTTGACGATTTTCACTTTTCAAGGCCACGCGGGGTCCGTTCCGGAGATATTTTTGGAATTCTATAAATAGGGGCGAGGAAAGAGAAAATCAGATATTTCCTCTCTCTCCCATGGTTGTGCTGTCATCTTTCTTTTCTTTTTTTTTTTTCTTTTTCCTTCTCTTTTCCTTTTGGCCTTCTTCCCCTTTGATTCACCCGTCACCATAGAAGGCTTTTGTCGGCCTTGGCAAGGCCTTCATTTTCATCCAATTGGATTTTAGTTTCGTCCGTTTTTAAGTTTCGGTTTTGAGCTTGGGTTTGGATTTGGGTGTTGCTGTAAGAGAACTTATCATTCTCCTCGTTGTCCCCGTCATAACCCTGAAGGTTCATCGCATTCGGAACGATTCCGTTTTAGTGTCATTTAAGATTTTTATCTCAAATTAAGGTAGGGGGTGTAGTATGTTTATAACCTTATAATTTCATTGTATTTTGGGGTTTACCATATATTACATGTATGTTATGTGAGTTGTAGATATATATATGTATGAGATTACATTTTTACTCAGGCTCGCATATTATTTAAAGCGTGTATATAGTTGTTATTTTGTAAAGCTTGTCATTTAATTGGTAGAAGACTATATTGTATTTGTTTCATTGAAATATAATTGTTGCATTATTATATTCTTCTTGAGTTGCTAAAGGTTTGTTTACTACTTGTATAATTATGTGGTTAAGTATTTAAGGTTCATAGTGTTAGCATGATGTAACATTTTATGTTGATATCAAAATGCTAGTGTAACTATATATGAATTGATGACTTGTAAAATCATGCCATATTTAGTCTTGAGGACTTAGGACATGGAATGTGTGATATTTCATCTTATGTGTGCACGGAAGGTGAATTTCATGCATTGTATACGTATGTATATGTTGTGATATATTTGTTGATTTTGAAAATACTTGAGGCATTTATTACGTTGATATGGCTAGAGTTAGGCTCTAATGCGGAAGTTATTAGTTCTCCCTAATATAACAACCACTTGGGTAGTTCCCGGCGGGTTAGTATTCTAAAATAACTAATTTGTCTTAGTTATGATGTTCATAACCAGATGTGATGTCCAAGATATTCCTATTATATGATTTCACTTTTCTTTTCCAAGTTGACAATTCATGTGTAATTGTAGCTTTTGGTTTTGGTATTGGATGTTCCAATTTGGTTATATATATTTACATGTGATGATTTTGGTATTAGATGTTTCAATTTGGTTAAGCGTACTTTTATATTGTGGATTTGGTTTATAATGCTTCAATGTTAGTTCTAGAATGATCCCTTAGTTTCACCTATGAACTAGACTATATGAGGCATGTTTCAAATGTTGTGATCTATGTTAGGTTTGCAAAGCCATTGAAACCTTAGGTTATCTGCATGATGCACTTTCCTACGGAGTATTTCAATTTACTCACACCTGTTGATTATAAATTTTTTAGCTGTTGATGCTCTTCTTATGGATGGATACTTTCTTTTGCTCATTGTGAATTTGGTGTCATGGACACATTTGTTTTTATTGTCATGCAAGGTGTTTAACATGCCCTTCTTGGATTAGTTTTGTAAACATGTTTGTATGAAGTACATTTTGGATCAATATATGTAATTGAGGCCAATAAGTCGTTTTAAATGTTCAAGGTATGTTTCATATGTCGTTTGGTTTGATATGTATGTTGTGAGTATTTTTCCGTGCGTTTTAGTACTACCATGTCATATTTTATTTTGCATTACACTTAGGAATTTCAGTTTTGAGATCCATTGCATTTTCTGATTCATAGTAGAGATTTATGCACTTCTTCGAGTCATTTCGGTCGACCGAAGCTCCATTTCGGACGATCGGTTTCTATTGCAATTAAATTGCAACTTCAAGCAGTAGCCATTTCACTTTTTGGATCGAAAATCGGATGACAGGTTTTTTCACTTCGGATGACTGATTTCTTGAGTTCATTCCGGTTAACTGGTATGGCACTTCGGATGACCGAAATGCCTGCTGGTTGGTCATCCTTATTTTCGGTCACTTGTCTTTCATGTTAGGGTCTTCATACAGTCCTCATTGCATGTTTTTGACTTCACATTGATCCAGGTGTTAACATACTTGGTATGTCACTTTACGTGTCACAAAGGTGCCAGAAGGTACCATATGACCATTTTATCTTTTTCGCTTCGGCATTCGTTTACATTTTGAGTATTGTTACCTCATTAGAGGATCTTCCTTCGTCCTAGAGGTGGAATTCACCTCTACTAACCTTCTCTGTTGTTTCACTTCCACATTCATTATTTACTCGAGACTCGTGATCTCTTGGGAGGTCACTTTGTTGTCTTAAAGGTAATGTCTACCTTTAGAGACTTTTCTCCTTTCTTGCTTTCGCATTTCGGACTTTACATCGGGTCAGGTTCCAGGTTACTTGCTAACACACTGGGTTCTTGAAATTTGGGTCGTCATATTTACATACACACAATATATGTAATTTTCCAAATCAAGTAAACTCCTTGTCTAATAACTAATATTGCAATAACAAATCCAATAAACATATTAGGCATAGAACTCATTTACCACATCACTAAATCATCATTTTTAAAGTCTCTTTAACCTAAATGTAGAATTCTAAATACACACACACGGATGCATACATAATCTAAACTCACAAAACTCAAGGAAATGTAGTCTTACGTATGCAACACACCCCCTACCTCATTTGACATGAAAACCTCAAAAACACCAAAATAGAAAATGCTCCAATCGAGCTACAACTTTGAAGAGACGATGAAAAAGACAAGGAGAATAATAAACCCTCCTATGACTGGCCTAAAATCCAACCTTGAACACCTATCCAAAATCTATAAATGCTCCAAAATGAAAATAGAATCAAGGGTTTTACTCCCCTTGGTGTCCCCGTCATAAAGTCCTTCTATGGAAACACATAAATCTATGAGGAAGAAGGAGAAAATCAAGTTTGTATGCTTGAAGGAAAAAGAAAACAATAGAGGAAGGAGAAAGAGGAGAAAGAAATGTTAAAAGAGAAGAGAGAGCCCCAAAAATATGATCTTATACCACACGCCTATATCTATATACAAAATATCTCAAGAGAAGCCCCAAAAGTCTCCAAAATCGCATAAAACCCTAAAACACAAAATATCTAGAAAATAATAACCCAAATGGCCCAATGTAAAATATATATGTCCAATGTGTCCCAAATAAATAAAAATAAAGTGTTGGGAATAATTTTCGAACACTTGACCCCGCCAGGTCCTACATGTCCCGAAACCTGAAAATGTCAAAAAAGGAAAAATGAAAGAATAGAAAAAAGGAACAGGTCCTCACATAGCACATCAAAACTTAATGTTAGGGTGACAACTCGAAACACATTGCTCCTACCCCATCACAGCTTCCACCCTGGTCGCATTTAAGTTCATTATTTCATCCTTTGGGCAACATAACTGGTTAACCACCTGGATCAAAATTAACTAATCCATGTATTGCAGGAAATGTTATCACAATTGAAGTTGCTCCAAAAAAGAAAAATCATTACCAAGTCCTGCTTTTCTTATTGAAAGACAAATAGACCCTAAAATATTTCTTTGAGACAAAAAAAAAGTCTTTTTTTAAGATTTTTTTTTTATAATTTTTCTAATTAAATTTTAAATTACTAAATCTTTCATTTATATCATTACTAAATAGAAGTAAAACTTTATAACTATAGATTTATTCAACAATTGATATATAATCTATTTTTTATATATTCCTTTTAAGTTTTATTACATAATAATATTGCATTATGAGTTTAAATAATAATTAATCTAATTTAAATTTAATTCAATTTTTTTTTTTTTTCGTGTAGAATGCATGATTTTAGTATAAAGAAATTAATTATCTTGTAAAAAATCAATAAAAAACGTGTTTTCAATTCAAATTTTATGTCTAATTTTGTAATGGTATGTATGAAAGTTTGAGTCTAAATTTTATGGGTAAAGTGCATTAAACCCCTTTGAACTATTGGTCATTTGCAAGAAACCTCCCTGAATTACAAAAAACCCTCCTTAACTATGATTTTGTTGCAATTTACCGCCTTGAACTATTGGTCATTTGCAAGAAACCCCCCTGAACTACAAAAAAAAAAAACCCCCTGAGCTTTGATTTTGTTGCAATTTACCCCCCTGAACTATGATTTTGTTGCAATTTACCCCCATGACATCAGCTTCCAGCACCGAAAATTTTGAAAGACCAGTTTACCCTTATAACACACTGCGTCGTTTTTAAGTTATACACTTCTTACATTTTTTTTTTTTTTTTTTGTGCCAAAAGATGTTTTTCACCCAACATAACCCAAAACAGAGAGCTAGAGAGAGAGAGAGAGAGAGAATAGACTAAAGAAATCCGAGGTCAACGGGATGGCTCGGTCTCGGATGATGGCGGCTTGTGCGCAGAGGACTCGGTTGTGATGAGAGCTCGGTTGACTCGGCCGTGAACTGTGGAGGCGGCGGCGAGCTCAAGGGGGCTCGGTAGTGAACTGTGGACGACTGTGTGCTTGAAACACGGACGACTGTGTGCTCGGCTATGGAGATTGCGGAATGGGGCGGTGAGCTTGGAATGGACGGTGGAATGGATCGGCGAGCAAGGTGAGCTGAACGGCGGGCAAGGCGGTGACGGTGATGGGCTGACGCAATGGTGTAGAGAAGTGCGATATATATGGTCGACAGATCTGGCGGGTGGTGCAACGACTATGATGGAGCTATGATAGGAGACCCACCGATCCAAGCAACAGATTCCTTGGCTTATCCAACCACTCCTCAGACGACATCTACCACTCCGATCCCAGCCACAAATTCTTCGGCTTCATCGTCCCTTTCATTCAATCAATTCGCGCGGATGGGGTAAACTGCAAAAAAATATATAGTTTAGGGGGGTTTCTTACACATACCCAATAGTTCAGGGAGGTTTTTTTTTGCAACTTTTATAGTTCAGGGAGGTTTCTTGCACATACCCCAATAGTTCAGGGGGAATTTTTGTAATTTTTATAGTTCAGTGGGGTTTCTTGCACATGCCCTAATAGTTCAGGGGTTTAATGCACTTTACCCAAAATTTATATCAATTTTAATAAGATTATATATAGTATAGTAAGACTTTAAATGAAAGATCTAGTGATTTAGGAGTTAAATGACATAAATATATCAAAAGTTTGAGTTATTTGTCTTAAAAGAATTATTAATTTTTTTAAGACTTATTTATCTTTAAATGTGAAAAGGAATACTTGGTGATTTTATTTTATTTATTTATTTATTTTTTCTAAATGACAAAACTGCCCGTTTATATCCCCCGTTTATTGTCTAAACCGGCCATCTGACACCAGTATCATTAGCTAATTGCAGCGGTTTTCAAAATCCGACTCGCATAGCGGCCCGGTTGGTCCATCATCTCAGTTTCTGAATATCCCCAATCTTGGTTATCAGCTCCCTCAACCTCTCCCCCTCCAAAGCGAGCGGGGTTTAAGCAGCTAGTAGGGCCTTTTCCTCTTATCCGAGCTCTCACCTTTCAGCTTGCTATTCTAATTAGTTCGGGTTTATATATATAAACGTGTATGTGTGTATATATATTTACATGTATATATGAATTTCTTCTACATTGAGTGTTGATAAAGGACCAAGGAAGAAATCAGAAATGGGCAGGAGTATATCTAGATCGCCCTCATATCGAAGGAGATACTCTCCGTCACCGGTTGGTCACAGGCACAGCAGGCGAAGCAGAAGAGACCGAAGCCGGTCACCCTATAATAATTCTCACAGAAGGTAATCTCATCAAATCTCTAGGTTTTATGTTTTCTCAGTTTTGTATCTATGATTATTTCTTATTCCAACTGGCCTGCATTTAGTAGATAAGAGAGAACATCAAACATAGTGACAGTAATTTATGGTGTGTTCTTATTAGTCAACCATTCCAGTGATTGAGATGAAGTGCCCAACTATTGCGAACATTCCATGTTAAAAAGAAATTGGTGCATTTAGATCACCTGATATATGAACTCCTTCATATACCCAACTCATCTATAATGTAAGTTGTGGATATGCACACATATAAATCCAATTATGTTTTCAACCCGTGCATTATATATATTCATTAAATAATGCATGTTGAATATCAAGAAATTAGACTTTTGGGCAATTGTTAACCTGAGGAGCAATCGACTAACTTGAGTAGAGAGTCGATTTTTTTGGGCTCCTTGGGTTCTTAGGGCCTTTCTTGGCTTTGGCCGTTTTGTAAATGCTTTCTAATACATTTTTACTTATCAAAAAAAAAAAAAAAAAAAAAAGAGGAAAAGAAAAAGAGGCAGTGTGAGAGAGCATTGATGATCTTGCTTGGGAGCTATGGAGCATCCAAACCAGGATTAATGCTAGGCTTGATAGAGCGTTGGTTAATTCTTCTTGGATGCATTTATTCACTGACTCTAAAGTTCATCTCACACAAGCCAATCTTTAATAACACTTGGATCATCAGACACCTTTTTTTTTTTTAATAAGTAAAAATGCATAGAAAGCGTTCAAAAGAGGAACACATCCCTAGAATACACAGAGGCCGAAGCCAAAACCAAAACCAAAAGAAGGATCCTTGGGACCCACAGAAGCCAAGAAATCAACAATTTCCTCTATAGATGTACAATATCTGCCCATACCCCAACAAAAAATGAAACTAATAACTGTCGGCAGTGCAGATGATTTGTCTGAAGGAGTAACAGCCTATATGGGAAGAGATTTGCAGTTTAAGCTGTCCAATGATGAGGCTGTGGCTTTGTTCAAAGAGTTACGTTTGAATGTTGCGTTGAAAGGTTTTAAATGTATGCCTTCTGCAACGGATGAGGAGAATAAGGTTGGTAGTATTGTTGGATTAGGTGATTATGTTACAGATTCAGATTCTGTTTATGAGTATGACAGAAAGACTGAAGAGGAGGTGGCTGATGACTTGGGATCTATCCAACAGGTCTACTTTACTGAGCTTCAACCTTGGTTGAAGAATGACTCTAACATATTAGTGGTGGAACCCTTGGTAGTGGTGAGACCTGATGATGAGGTTACTGATTTGGGGAGGGATTGGGTGGTTGATAACATTGGAACTACTAGCGAGTTGTTGGGAGTTTCTTCAGAAGGTAATAATGTTCAGACTTTATCTCTTCTTTAAGCAATTGTGACTGGAACTGAGATAGCAGTCACTAATAAAGTTATAAACGCGAAGCCCATATCGTCTTGGAAAGGGATTCACGAGATTAAGAATCTCATCTCTGATGTCAATTACGACAAGAAGAAAGGCGTGGTGATGGAAAGGGGCAGGACAAGGAGTAGGAGTTTGAAGAAGGGGGGAGGGGAGTTAATCTCAACTGGTTTTTAATGAAGCTACGAATCATTACATGGAATGTTCGTGGTCTCAATGACCCGAATAAAAGTTGGGTGGTGAAGGTAGCTTGAAGGAAATATGGCCCAGGTTATTTGTTTGCAAGAAACCAAGATGGCATCAGTTACTGACGGAGTGGTTAGAAGTTTGTGGGGAGGAAGGTTTGTGGAATGGGAGGCCTTGGATGCTACAGGTTCTTCGGGTGGTATTTTAGTTATGTGGGACAGTAGGTGGTTGTCAAGAATGAATGTGTGGAAGGGGAGATTTTCTGTTTCCTGTGAGTTTAAGATGGAAGAGGATAATTTCAGATGGGCTTTTTCTGGGGTCTATGGACCGGTCAATGATGCTGAGAGACCTATTTTATGGGAGGAACTAAGTCATGTTTAAGGACTATGCTCTTACTATGGTGTTTGGGTGGGGATTTCAATTCAGTCAGGTTCCCGTCAGAGAGGTTTATTGGGGGAAAAAGGTCCATAAACATGGATCAGTTTTTCGACTTCATTGATATGCACCTTCTCATTGATCTTCCAATTGAAGGTGTAACCATTACCTGGTCTAATGGTAGAGACCCAGTTACTCTCTCAAGATTGGACAGATTTTTGATCTCTAGGGAGTGGGAAGAAAAATTCCCAGATGTTGTTCAGGCTGTCTTAGAAAGGGTTACCTCTGATCATGTTCCTTTAGTTTTGGATTGTGGGGGTTTGTGTTCTAGAAAAACCCCATTCCGTTTCGAGAACATGTGGCTGAGAGTGGAGGACTTCCAAGGGATAGTTCGTTCTTGGTGGGAGGGAGCGATCGTTACAGGTGTGCCCAGCTTCATATTAACACAGAAACTAAGAGCTCTCAAACTTGCTCTTAAGCAGTGGAATAAGGATGTCTTTGGGAATCTTGAATGGAGGAAGAACAGAGTCTTTGCTGATTTTTCTGAGATTGATCGGTTTGAGGAGGTGGGTGGGAATATGGAGTCTCTTTCTACTAGGAGAGCTTCCTATCAGGCAGTTCTTGCTGAGATTGCTTGTATGGAGGAGATTTTGTGGCGACAAAAATCTCGGGCTCTTTGGTTGAAAGAGGGAAATCGTAATATAAAATATTTCCACAGATTTGCTAATGGTCACAGAAGAAGCAATCATATAGGACGCCTACGGGTTGAAGGCGTGGAGTTGTGGAGTGAGGAAAAGCTGTGTAGCGGGATCGTTTCTTTTTATCAGAAGCTCTACATAGAACCTTTAGGTTGGAGACCTAAGCTTGATGGTCTTCCTTTTGAGGCTATTTCCGTGCTAGAGAGAGATGGGCTAGAGCTTCCTTTTACTGAAGAAGATGTGACGACCCTGGATTTTTCAACCCAGTGTGTCCTGTGATGAACCAAAAGATAACCCGATAACGGATCCGAAATGCGGAAGCAAAAGAAACAAGATGGCCTCAAGAGATGTACGTCATCCCTAAGGCACCAAGATGACTCCCCATGAAGCCATGGAACTCAATAAGCTAAGCAAATGAAGCAAGAATGCCTAGCCCGAAAAGAAATGAACCAAGGGCAAAGTGGTCATTTCACACTGAAATGGGTGCCACCGTGCACACCATTGGAAAGACAACGAAAAATGAACGTAGTTAGACTCAACAATCGCCTGATTCGGAGTCCGGACGGAAAAGTTATGAATTTAAAACAAAGTGGTCTTCCCCGTCTAAGGATTTCCACGTACCTATCTCACTAAAACTGGAATAACTCACACTATAAGTGAAATTTTGATGAGTGGTTAGTACCACTGAAAAGCTAACTTCAAGCTCTTGAATTTAGACTCAAGAACGACCCAATTTGGATTTAAAATGAAAGAGATGTGATTCTCTGAAGTCGATGCAACAAGGCTGATCAAGAAAACTGAAGTGGAGAAGCTCCAGGGAGGATCGGTCGACCGACGGCAAGGATCAGCCGACCGAAAGAGCATCATCAGCCGGCCGAACCCCCATGGTCAGCTGACCGAAACGCCATTTTTTCACAAAAAAGGTTACTGGAATGGACCCTCGAGGCTTGTCAGCCGGCTGATGGACCCTCATTAGCCGACCGACACATCTGCAGTAGCAGAAAAAGCTGCTGCAATGTGTAAGGTACTTGGGCCAATCCTAGGGTTCTACATGCATTCTACTTGATCCAAACAAGTTTGAAAACATTCCCTAACCTCGTACGAGCGTTCAAAACATGCCAAAACAAGGAGGAACTTAAGATGATGTCCCAATGCATGAATTTTCATGAAAATTCATAAAATAGCCCAAAAATAGTTCCAAAGTTAAAACTTAAGAGTTTTGTGAAATGTGGATACGCACGCAAACGTAAAAAGACATTTAAGACGCGTCCGAATGGTTCGCTGCTTCAAAATAACCACAATGCAAAATATGACCTCTCAACGGCCAAAAATGCCTTAAAATGCTAAAAATGAAACCAAAATGCAAAACCTAGAATAAAATGGTGTCTGGCCCTTGGCCACACCTTATACATGATCATAGAGACCCTATGAAAGAAAAAGAATGGAATTCCCACGCCCAATGCAAAAGTTATGAAGCAAAGACTTTAACATTTTTCAATATTTCCATAGTAAACCTTGAAAACAAAAGTGCATAGAATACAAAATACATGTCATTGGCCTCCGGCCTCATCTTATACATGTTGAATACAATGAAAAGAGTGTACTTATGCACACTTTACATATATGGAGACAAAGAATACTAGTTTAGACATACAAGGCTACACAATGGCATTCCATGCTAACATTTGCATGAAATGGAAACTTGAAGTCTACAAGCCATCCAAAGAGCAATAAGCATCACGAACCAAGTCTTCGTACCAGAACAAATCCCCCAGTAATTTTGGGGTGAGTAAACAAGTTTACTCGTAGAGAATGAGCATGCATAGACTCGATTTCTTTTAGATTTTTAAACTAACATGAAACAATTCAAAAGGGGTCATGCCACCTAACGTCTATGTCAAGATAAGACTCAGGGAGCATCCTAAGCTACCCTAGATCATTTATAGCATAATCACATTGTTCATGCAATTCAAACACATGGAAGCATGTTATACAAAGTAATAAGATATAGATTCCCAAAGTATCGACTTGAAATCTAAAGATACAAAAACAACTAAAGTGGCTCATGCCACTTAACGTCTATGTTCAAAATGAATCTATAGGATCACTCCTAAATTATATTTGAACATCAAAATACAAATCATGATATCAATGCAATTTAACCAACATCGGAACTTCCAATACAACGCATAAAGCATGATTTCTCAAAGTTTACATCTTGCAACTTAAAAGGGGAAATCAAACAAAGAACAAGTTACGATATCATCTAGTTATCAACTTAAAATGAAATGCGAAATCAACCAAAGTGGATACTTGGACATCACGCCGGATCAGACCGACAACATAGTTACTTTAGGGTTACTAGCCCATGGGTAACCTCTCTATGTGCGCACTAGACTATATAGAGGGACAATCCCCCGTACTAGAACCAAGTCCTAGCTGTAGCCAAACAACGACATCCCCAAGTTTCCAAAATCAACAAGTTATACAACAACGTATATATCAACATGTATATACAAGATAATCAACTATCTACCATGCACAACCGAATCTTGAAACACATACAATACATGCTCTAAGTCCACAACTACTAAGGCATGACAAATGTCGAATCTTCAGTGTGCGATTCGTTACACGCTATAACAAAATATCTCAACATTGAAATTATAAACTCATGAATCTAATACAAGTCCAAAATCATGATTTAAACATACTACCAACGTCAAGTACATGATTATATCATTAATGCAATAGAAATGGAAATTAAGTAAATAAACAAATTAATTTCCTTAGGTTTCAATTCTCAACTAAATGATCCCTAATTAACACATGTTAAACAATATAGCATGGTCATTATATATACCAAATCAAAATTTAATTAGGTCATTGAAACAATAAGGTAGAATTTAATTAAAACATGATAATTAAATCTCTAACTCCTAAAACAACCTCAAATGGCCCCAAATTAATATATGTTAGTATACAAGTCCTAGTTATCACAATTGCCAAGTTAAAAACTTAATTAAGTCAAAGGAACCACTAAATAGATTTTAATTAATCCTTTTAATTAAAATCTCTAGATTTTTAAACTTATCCAAATACTCTCAAATTAAAGTATGTTAAGGAACATGCCAAGGCCTATTTAAATGTCACATTTCAACTTAATTTCATGCTTGCTATAACCATGTGAATTAAACTTTCACAAAAGATAAATATTCAATAAATTTTGTAATTCTTAATCAAATGATCCAAATTTAATATATGTCAACAACCATACCAAAGCCTAATTTTCTAGCATGCTACAATTTAATTCCAAGTTTCATAGCATCATGGAAATTGAATCTTAAACTAAGAAAATAATTAAATTAAATTCTAGAACTTACATTAAAGCATGCATACAAATTGTATAAATATTAATAACATGCTATACATCAAGAATAATGAATTATAACACCTTCTACCTCAATTTGAGATGAAAATCTCAAAAGCCACCAAAATGAAACGGTTCCGAATCCGACAATACTTCGGGGTTTTGTCGAGGATAACGCCGTGAACATTAACCCCAAGGAAGCTCCATGAAAATCATAACTTGACCTCAAATCCGAACTCGAAAGATGGTCAGAAATGGATTCTAATAAGGGTGAAAGATGCGCGTTGTCAAGACAAACATTAAACACTAAGGCAATACGATGTTTTAACAAAGGGAAGGAGCTCAAAAGAGGAGAGAGAAGGTGGCAGCCCCATGGACATCCATGGCTGCCGTCCAAGGGAGGAAGAAGAAGAGAAAATCTGATTTTTCTTCTTTAAGTCCCTTATTTATAGAAAAACCCTAAAAGTGCCCGGCTGGGTCCGGAAAAGTGAAATTTGAGCAGACGCGCTCAAACAGCGAAACTCTGTGAATGAAAAAGATTCAAAATGAGAAAATAAGAACAACGGAAGAAACGGCGTCGAAAATTGAGTCCCGAGCAGAAGGTTATGTTCCGAACAAGTTCGGCAGCAACCGGGGCCAAAAATCCTGAAACTGGAGAAAAACAACCAGAAGGAATTCTAAGAACACACAACTCGACGAAAAGTGAAAACGAATCCCGTACGAGGATCCAGACCCAAAACGAGGTATTTTTGCAATAACTTTTCTTAATTGCACAATGGCCCTTCCAAAAGGTGAAAACTGCACTAATGGCCCATAATGAAAATATCTTCAAAAAATATTTTTTGAAAAACCCCTGAAATAAAATATATTCAAAAGATATTTACGAAAAACAACTCAAGAAAAGAAAGAGATTATGAAAAACTATGCGTCCATGCCCCCATGGACACCGGGAGCAACCAGAGTACTTTCTTGCAAAAGTAAAGATACGTAATTCGTGAAAACCACTTAAGATGAAGGTACGTGAAGTCGGAAATCAACTCCTAGCACGAAAAGTGAGGCTATGCCAAAAAGTGACAAACGGGAAAAAGACAAAATAGGGAAGAGGACAAAATAGAGAAAATGACGAAAAGTGAATAGTGTCAAAAAACGAAAAATGCGGAAATGACTCGGTCCTCAAAGGAAGTTGTCGATCTGAACGAAAGAGTCTCGGAAACCAATTCCAAGCACTCCAGACGACACTAAATGACAAGAAACAGAACTCGGAAGAAGAAAACTAAATGGAAAAATTTCATCCGTAAAATTTCAGGAAAAAGGAAAGGAAGGAAAATGACCGGGTCATTGCAGAAGAAGTTCTTAAGGCCTTATCCAGTTGTAATGGGGATAAAGCCCCTGGGCCAAATGGGTTCAGTATGCGCTTTTTGATGGAAAGTTGGGCGGTTGTGCGAAAGGACGTGATGAGTATCATTTATTGCCTTTATCCCTAAGAAGGGAAACGCTTCAGATATTAAGGACTTTCGTCCTATTAGCTTAGTGGGTTGTATTTACAAACTCATAGCTAAGGTGCTTGCTCATAAAATGAGAGAAGTTATGGATGGGATTATTTCAAATTCCCAGAATGCCTTTGTTGGAGGACGGCAAATTCTTGATTCAGTTCTTATTGCTGGTGAATGGGTGGATTCAAGGTTGCGTAGTGGTGTTCCTGGAGTTCTATGCAAACTTGATATTGAGAAAGCTTATGATCATGTTAACTGGAATTTCCTTCTTTACTTGCTTAAAAGAATGGGGTTTGGAAGTAGATGGAGGACATGGATTTAGACACGTCTTTTATCTGTCAAGTTCTCAATTCTTGTGAATGGTTCTCCAGCTAGTTTTTTCGGGTGCTCTCGGGGTATAAGACAAGGTGACCCATTGTCATCTTTTCTTTTTCTTATTGTTATGGAGGGCTTAAACAGACCCATGCGCGGGCTGAGAATCTTGGTCTCATTAAGGGATTTCGGGTGGGAAGAGATATTGACAATCAGGTGGAGATTTCACATCTACTATTTGTAGATGACACTCTGGTTTTCTGTGATGCAAATGTGTCTCAACTTAGATATTTGAGATGCATTCTGGCTTGTTTTCAGGCAGTTTCTGGATTAAAGTTGAATGTGGCCAAGAGTGTGCTTGTCCCGGTCGAGAATGTACAGGACATCTCTTCTTTAGCTGCAGTTCTTGGGTGCAGAGTGAGCTCCTTTCTTATCCGTTATTTGGGTTTGCCCCTAGGGGTTTCTTCCAGGTTAGTGGGGAGTTGGGATTCTGTGCTTGATAGGTATGCAAAGAGGTTGGTAGGTTGGAAGAAGCAATATTTATCTAAGGGGGCTAAAGTAACTCTTATCAAGAGCACTTTATCAAGCCTTCCCACTTATTTTCTTTCTTTGTTCCAAATTCCATGCTTCGTTGCTGATAGAATTGAACAAATTCAAAGGAATTTCCTTTGGGGAGGAAGGGGAGATGAGTTCAAGTATCATCTTGTTAGATGGGAGCAAGTATGCAAGTCTATAAAATTGGGGGGTCTCGGTATTCGACGATTGATTCCTTTTAATCAAGCTCTTCTGGGCAAGTGGTTGTGGAGATACGGGAAGGAAAGACATCGTTCTTGGCGCAGATTAGTATCTTGCAGGTATGGGGAAGATGTTGGCTGATGGACTACACATTCGGTTTCTATTGTGGGAGGAGTTGGGGCTTGGAAATCCATTCGGAAAGGATGGGATTCCTTTTTCTCTCATATCAGATTCAGAGTTCATGATGGTAGTTGCGTTCGTTTTTGGGATGATCTTTGATGTGGGAACCAGCCTTTATGTTGTACATTTCCAGATTATATAGTATTGCAATTGATAAACATGCCATAGTAGCCAATTGTTATCAACTTGATAATAGTGGGATTACGTGGAATGTTCATTTTCAGCGTTCATTTTAGGATTGGGAGTTGGAAGAGGTGAGCACTTTCTTGGATCAATTGTATCGGCAAGAAGGAATTGGCAGGGGTTATAACAATTTGATTTGGATTCCCTCCTCTCACGGGCGTTTTGCAGTATGGTCTTTGTTCTTATGTCTGTTTAATTTTGCATCTTATGATTTTCCATGGAAGACTATTTGGTGTTCTATGGTTCTTACTAGGGTGACATTCTTTGTATGGACTGTTGTTTGGGGCAAGATTTTGACGATCGATAATCTGAGAAAAAGGGGAAATTTTCTTGTTAATTGGTGTTGTTTATGTAAGTAGGATGGGGAGTCAGTCGATCATCTCCTAATGCATTGCTCTGTAGCGCATAATTGCTGGAATCTCATTCTTGACCTATTTGGCATGTGTTGGGTAATGCCACGCTCTACTAAGGAGCTGATTCATGCTTGGAGAGGTTGTCGTGTGAGTAGGAGTGTTCGTGATTATTGGAGATCTGTCCCACATTGTATTTGGTGGTGCATCTGGAAGGAGCGAAATAGTAGAATGTTTGAAGAGAAGGAGTCGTCTAAAACGACACTGAAACTTTTTATTATTCGTTCTCTTTTTTGTTATGTGAATAGAAGTTCGTGTTCCTCTTCTGTTGATTTAATTTCTTTTTTGGATTCTTTGGGACCTTAGACCCCGGTTACTTTTTTGTCTATGGGACGCGTTCCCCTATCGAACGCCTTTTTTAATTTATTATTACTTATAAAAAAAAATAATATTACGAAATTTCAAAGTTCCTATGGGAGACTCCTCCCCATCAAAAGATCTATTATTTCGCTCCTTCCAAATGCACCACCAAACATATAGAAGAGCTACCCTTCAAAAAAGATGAGTGTGAGAACCCACCCCACCCTCTCCAAGAGTCAATCAAACCTCTCGCCGTTCGGGGCATAACCCACTGCACTCCAAACAAGCCAAAAATCAAACTCCAGCACGAGTGAGCCATAAGGCAATGCAACAACAAGTAATCCATTGACTCCCCATTCTTTTTGCACATGCAACACCAATTAATTGTAACTTGCCTTCTCCTTCTGAGGTTATCAAGTGTCAGAATCTTGCCCCAAGTTGCAATCCAAACAAAAAAAGCCACTTTAAGGAGAGCCTTTGAACACCACACTGTTTTCCAAGGGAAATCAGTCCCTGAGAAACACGAGAGGCAACAGAAAAAGGACCGAACCGCAATCTCCACTGAGAAGATGGCACCCAATAGAGGGAATCTGGGCCACCACCATTAAGCTTTTGTTTATACAGCAGATCAAGAAAGTCAGACACATCAATTCTCAATTATGAAAATGTCGTTGAAAATGCACATCCCAAGTAATCCTTTCGCTATCAAACTCGTAACAATCAACTACCTAAGCATGTTTGTCCACGGTGATCCTAAAGAGCCTAAGGAACGAACAAGCCAATGGACGCTCCCAACACCAAACGTCCTCCCAAAACCGAGTGTCCTTGCCATCTCGAACTTTGAATCTGATGTGTTTTGAAAACTCATCCCAGCCTTTCCAAATGAACTTCTAAGCCCCAACACCACCAGGTGATCTAACCACACGGGAGCATCACCCACCTCGCTCCTCCCCAAATTGGCAAGAGATTACCCTCCTCCATAACTCCAAATCTCCAAAGCCACTTCCCTAGGAGAGCCTTATTAAAAGGGATCACCCTCCTAATACTCAAACCACCCAACTGGATAGGCTTACACACTTGCTCCCAATGAACAAGATGGTACTTAAACTCATCCCCTAACCCGCCCCAAAGGAAGTTCCGCTAAAGCCTTTCAATCCTATCACCCACGGTGACCAGGATCTGAAAAAGAGAGAGAAAGTATGTGGGAAGACAAGCCAATGTGCTCTTCATAAGGGTAACCTTCCCGCCCTTCGAAAGATACTGCTTTTTCCACTTAGCAAGTCTTTTCTCAAACCTCTCAACCATAGAATCCCAACCCCCAGCCTTCTCAACGATGAACCCAGAGGCAAGCCCAAATAAGAAATGGGGAAAGAGGAGATCCCACACCTAAGCACCGCTGCAAGCTCATCAATGTTATGCACCTCCCCCACAGGGACTAACGAATTCTTCCCTACATTCACTTTTAGACCCGAAATAGCGTGAAAGCAAACTAAAACACATGTCAAATATCTCATCTGGGACACATTAGTAGTACAAAAGACCAATGTATCATCCGCAAACAACAATTGGGAAACCTCTATCTGATGATCTGAGCCTCTGCCCACCCCGAAGCCCCGAATGAATCCTAAATCCACAGCCTTCCTCATGAACCTATTAAGAGCTTCCATAACAATAATGAACAAAAAAGGAGAAAGAGGATCCCCTTGTCTCAACCCCTGAGAACTGCCAAAGAAGCCAGATGGAGCCCCATTCACCAATATCGAGAATGTCACTGTCGAAATGCAAAACTCAATCCACTTCCTCCATTTCACCCCAAAACCCTGCCTCTCCATTATATAAAGCAGAAAACTCCAACTAATGTGATCGTAAGCTTTCTCAATATCACGCTTACAAAGAACTCCTGGAACACCACTACACAACTTAGAATCCACACACTCACTAGTAATGAGTGTTGAATCCAGGATCTGCCGACCCCCAATGAAAGCATTTTGAGATTCTGAAATAACTCCATCCAACACATCCCTCAACCTCGTGGCAAGAACTTTAGCTATCAGCTTGTATAAACACCCCACCAAGCAAATAGGTTTAAAATCCTTCACATCAGTGGCACCACCCTTCTTGGGGATGAAATCAATAAAAGTACTATTCAAAGATTTCTCGAACCTGAAAAGAATAAAACTCCTGGAATGTCCCATCACCTCACCCCTGACCACCGCCTAACTCTCCAATAGGAACCTCATAGTGAAACCATTTGGACCTGGGGACTTGTCGCCATTGCAACTCTTTAGCGCCTTCAACACTTCCTCTTCGGAGAAAGGAACCTCCAGACCCTCCCTATCTATCTCTGAAATCGAGTAAAAAAGCAAGCCACCAAGTCTAGGTCTCCAGCTGTATGTCTCAATGTACAGTCTCTGATAGTATGAGGCAATCCCCGTGCACACCTCCTCCTCCCTACATAGATCCACACTATCAACACAAATCCGCCCATTATGATTCCCCCTCCTGTGAGCATTAGTCAACCTAAGAAAGAATTTTGTATTGCGGTCACCTTCTTGGAGCCATAACGCCCGTGACTTCTGACGCCACAATATCTCCTCCAAAGTAGCAATCTCCGCAAACTCTGCCTGACACTCCGCCCTCTGCCTCCTCTGAGCCTCGACATTACCACCCAAGCATTTTGACCTATCGACCTCTGCAATTTCAGCAAGGGCCCTATTCTTCCTCCACTCCAGATTCCTGAACACCTCCTTGTTCCACCTTTTAATCTCAGGTGGCTTGAAGAATCGAAGCTTTCCGGCCAATATAAAACTTGAAGTGCCAACCACTGTAGCCTCCTCCCACCAAAAACGGACTTTCCCCTAGAAGTCCTCTGCCCTAAGCCACATGTTCTCAAAGCGAAAGGGAGCGCTTCAGGAGCTCATCCCTCCACAGTCCAAAACCAATGGAATATGATCTGACGCCGGTCTGGTTAGAGTTACCTGTACCACATTCGGAAACCGCTCCTGCCAATCCCCAGAAACCAAGAAATTGTACCTCCTCCCTGCCACTAG
Source organism: Cornus florida (assembly GCF_030987335.1). NCBI lineage: Eukaryota > Viridiplantae > Streptophyta > Magnoliopsida > Cornales > Cornaceae > Cornus > Cornus florida. The sequence continues at coordinate 81,385,075 of NW_026775577.1, read as the reverse complement.
CCCAAGTGAAACAAGCGCCCTTCATTGACAAATCAATAAGGTGATGGCCGTCAATAAAGTCCAAAAACTGCTCCATAGCTGAAGAGCACATTCCTCCTGAAGATCTCACCACATTAAAGTCCCTACCAACACACCATGAAAGGGCCCACAGATTCCTCACAACACCAAGTTTGTGCCACAAAACATATCTCTCCCCATCCTCCACGGGCCATACACACCAGCTAGGAAGCACGGACACGCCTAAAAGGGCAAACAATTCGTGTCCGACACGTGTCGGGCGCTGACATGCGCCGGATACGCCAAAATATGTGTCCGAATATTTTATATTTTTTTGAATGTCTGGATGCACCGTCGACACCCTTTTGACACACCATGGATACGTGTCCGACACACATGTCCCACTCTTTGGGGATTTTTATGAAAGTTTTAGAAATAATGTTGGGTTGAAGTGTAAATATTAGGAGTTGTTTAATTACATAATTATTTAAAAACTTGCTGTTTCATAAAACAATTTTATATTCAAACAATTAGATGTTTATTCGTATATTTTAGTTCAAAGGTTCGAACCCTTGCACGATCATCTTTGACTCTCTTGTTGTCCCACCAACCAAGCTTCGCTACCAGTGAATAGTATCTTTATCTCTTTCTACCCTTTCTCCTCTTTTCTCTTATTCTTCGTCCACCTCTTTTTTTTCTTCTTCTTTTTCTTCACGAAATACTTCTTTTTTTTTTCCTTTCACAATAAATTTCTTTTCGTCTCTTTTTTCTTTTTCTTCTATTCCCCATGAACTTTTTTTCTTTTCTATGGATTCTTACCTTTATTTTTAACTAAGGCCTAACTTGTTTTCTAACAAAAACCTAATCCTCTTTGTCTCTTTGTTTTTTTCTTTTTCTTAGCCCTCTTTCTATCATTCTTTCTTTTTTCTAGCAAAACAAATTTTTTTTTTTCATTATGAGATTGTAAAAAATAATATTACTCTTAATTTCTTAAAGTACAACATCATATATATAGAAAATATATTTCTTATTTGCCGTGTCCGTGTCCTAATCTTTTAGGATTTGTCGTGTCGTTGTATCCATGTCGTGTCCCGTATCCGTTTCCGTGCTTCTTAGCACACCGGAGAGAGCCCACCTAAATCCATCCTCTATAACAAAAGCACAAGAAATAGAGAATCTTCCCCTCCAAACATCCACCCTTGACACCCATCTCTTATCCCACATGACGAGGATGCCCCCTGAAGACATGTTAACCATGTCTTACTACATCTTCTTTGCTTAACCACGTTATGGAAGGAAGAGGAACACTTATCACCCTCTTTCAACCATTTGAGTCTGGATTTTTTGTCAGCAGATCTCTCTCCTTCAGCAATTGGCTTGGCTACAGGAGTCCGGCCGACCTGCCCTGCAGCAGTTGGCTGTGTGAAGTGATATCTGGTGTGAGAAGCTAGAAATGGATAAGCAATCTTAGTCGGCGCACAAGATCCAATATTTTTTGCAGTTCTTAGAGAAGTTCAACTCCAAAACACCACAATTAAGCAAGCATATTTGTGTGCAGTGATTGTTGTGTTCTATGTAGAGTTTATTAGGTAATGCTGAGGTTGGTGGGAATTTTTTTGTTTTACAATTTTTGAAGCAGTGACGGTTTTATGGAGGCATGAGATGCTGCCCCCCGTTTTGAAGGAAGAGAAGGGGAATTTTTGAAGGGCAAGGAGCTTGCTATTCACTGATTGAAAGGGGTAGTGTGTGATACCCCTCGACTCCGAGACATGGGTTGATCAGGCCCAAGCCCAAACCCAAGGGAATATCAAACAATTAATACTTAACTGAACACAGGTTACAAAACGAATTAAGAAATAAATAATTAAAAGCTGAAAAAATTCTAAAATATAATCCTTTAAAAATGAAAGACTTAAAATCCAATAATCCCAAACTTTCCAAAACCTCCAATACTTAAACAACTCGGGAATCCATCTCTAGTGGACCCCTAATAAAAATCCAAACTGAAATGTAAATAACTAAAAGAACATCCAAAATTAAACCACGGATAGAAGTCCTACGTCGTCGGAAGAGTGAGTGATAGTCTCTGCTTAGCACGATCAAGCCTATGACTGGAACTGTTGATTACCTGAAAAATAGAAGTGGGTCAGGCCTACAAACAAGTTCTATCCTACTACAATCCAAACGGAGACTTGATAAGCATGTACATCCTAAACAACTCAACCATAGTATGTAGTCCGTACATATATATATCTACACTACGGGACTCTCACTGGACTATGAAGGGGGTCTCAACCTGAATAGAAGGCAACATGCAAAACGCACCTGAGTGGGCATGAGTACCTAAGTCTAACAGGGTATATCTCAACCTATCATATCCAGCTACGCATCCTAATGCATATATGCTCCCTAATCGTCGACTTTGAGACTCAAGCTCATATTGCGGTACCATAAATATATATTTAAAATCCTATCTTATCCATCCATAAGAAATCCAGTTAGCCGTTCAGCTTGTTCAGCTGCACAGACTTGCATATAAGTAGGATTTTATTTTTATAATCCGTTCCCTTATTCCAAAATAGGTTGGATTTAGCGTCTTCAGCTAATCCATCCCTAGTATGCCACCGTCCCATACTGGTGCATACAATCCAAACATCCAGCAGTTGATAATACAGACAGTGAGTATAAATATCAACCAAACCATAAATCTGACATTTGATAATAAAAATAGTAAATATACAGATCAATTGTTCCGTACTAAGCATGATAACATTTTGTAAATTAGCTTATTCAATATTACTCCGCAAGGTCCAATAATTGATAATACATATCATGCGTGTAAACATCAACTAATTTCCAAGTAAGCATAATCAAATATATAAATTCACATGCTTATCATATACCAGTCCAGTAATTAATGAAATAAATAATTAGTTTATAAACATCCATTAATCCTTAGCAAGTATTATACAGATTTAAACATGCTTATTCCTACCACTGATACATGACCAGAGTGGTATAACCATCCACAGAAAACTGCTAAATTAAACATAAGTAGTTAAAATTCTCCACATCCAACAACAGTATACAAATTTGTTTTAAAATTTATACTGTTTCCGCTATAAGCAATAGGTGATTTATTACTCATTAACCAATCTTTGGAAGTTTTAATATGGCCTTAGACATTACTAAAAACCCTCATTAAACCTCCTACCTGAATTTGAAAACTCCAAAATCCAAGCACCGTAGCCAAACAAGTTGTTGAAAAACCAAAAAAAAATAAAAATTTGAGGGAGCCTGCTCTGAGGGAGCCGCCTCCCTACTTCATGGAGCCGGCTCCCCACAAGGGGGAGCCGCCTCCAAGACCCCTAGAGCTGGCTCCCTCCTTGAGGGAGCCTGCTCTTTGGTTAGGGGAGCCTGCTCCCTTCAAAAAGGAGCTGGCTCTCCTCCTGTTCCTTCGTCTCCTTCAAGTCCGGCGACTTTCCGAACATCTGTCCTCCATTCCTAGGGTTCCTAGGTGTCTGAACTAGGTCCCAGTGTATTCCAAAACTACTTAAATTCTTTATTCATTAATCGACATCAATTAAAACATGAATTATGCAAGAAGAATTTAAAACGAGCAATTAATAATTCATGAACACATACTGTTTAAAGCCAATCAAACTTGCAAACCAGATTAATTTTAATGTTTCTCAATGTGTTCCAGAACTAATTAAATTCTTGATTCATTAATCGACATCAATTAAATCATGAATTATGCAAGAAGAATTTAAAACAAGCAATTAACAAATCATGAACACATACTGTTTAAAGCAAATCAAACGTGCAAACCAGATTAATTTTAATGTTCATCTACCCCTGGAATTGTGTTAGGCATGTAAAGAACACGAGTCAAAGAGAGAGTTAGGAATATAACTTGCCTTTAGGTCTCAGTCTGAAACCTTACACCGTCGACTTCCTAAACTGTTGGCAATTCCTACTGTTCTCGACTCCTTAGTTTCTCTCTGCCTCCAATACGTGAATAGGATTCTCAAAACCCTTGGCAGACCAATACTAATATATATATACTCGTCTAAACCCTAAGTCCAATCTTACTTAGAGCAGGAAAAGAAAGCACTCATTCAATATCTAAGTCGGCTAAAACTTGATTACCTAAACAAAAAAATAAAACCCTAACTATATTTTAATAATTAATAAAACTAATACAACAAATTTAATCAACTAAGTCATTTAAAAAAATAATTAAGACAATGTAAAACATTAATAATTTAAAACATTAACTCAAATAAATAAAACAAATAATACAATTAATTCAATTAAATCACCAAAATTAAAATAATTAAGCAAATAAGCAAATTAGCAATTAAAATGCCAAATAATCAAATAACATGCAATAAAACAATAATTAAAATGCCGAGACTATCCTTTTAAAAGTAGGGGTATTACATAGTGGTTAGCTCTTCCTTCTCCTGGCTGGATGTTTATTTTCCTTTAAGTTTAGAAATTCTAGAAAGTTTCTTAGTTAGATATTCTTCTCTAATTGTGTATAGTAGTTGCTTTACTCTTGGATACCTTTTGTGTGACTGTTTTGTACCTGATATTTTAGCATCTTATAGTGATTACTTATAAGGAAGGTTTTGGACGACGTGATTTCTTAGCATCTTATAGTGATTACTTATAGGTTGAGCAAGGTTTTGGACGACGTGATTTCTGACTCCCAGAATGCTTTTGTGGGAGGTCGTCAGGTTCTGGATTCAATTCTCATTGCTAGTGAGTGTATGGATTCCAGATTGAGCACTGGGGTTCCGGGTGTGTTGTGCAAGTTAGACATTGAGAAGTCGTACGACCATGGTAGCTGGAGCTTCCTCCTTTACTTGATGGAGAGGATGGGGTTTGGTGTGTGGTGGAGGAGATGGATTCTCTTTTGTATTTCTAGTGCTTGCTTCTTGGTCCTTGTGAATGGACCTCCGACAGGTTTCTTCTCTAGTTTGAGGGGATTGAGACAAGGGGATCCGCTGTCTCCTTTCTTCCTTTTGGTGATGGAGGCTCTAAATAGATTAATGAAGAGTGCTGTTGAGTTGGGTTTTTTGAGGGGCTTCAGAGTGGGAAGGGATGCTGCTAGTCAGTTGGAGATCTCCCATTTGATGTTTGCTCATGATACTTTAGTGCTTTGTGATGCAAATGCGTCACAACTAAGGTATTTGAAACGCGTTTTGATTTGGTTCCAAGTTGTCTCTGGCCTTAAGGTGAATGTTGGTAAGAACGTGTTGGTGCCGGTTGGGGAGGTTCCAGGGATTGAGATGTTTGCCCAGATTTTTGGATGTCGCACTGGCTTTTTTCCTATCTCTTATTTAGGTTTGCCTCTGGGTGTTCCTTCGAGGTGTGTTGGGAGCTGGAATCCAGTTGTGGATAGATTTGAGAAGAGGCTGGCGGGTTGGAAGAAGCAGTACCTTTCCGCCGGGGGGGGGGGAGTCACTTTGATTAAGAGCACCCTTTCATGCCTTCCACCTATTTCATCTCTCTCTTTCAGATTCCTGTTTTTGTGTCCGAGAGAATTGAGAGGTTGCAGTGCAATTTTCTTTTTTTGGGGGGGGGCGGGGCGGGGGGGGGGGGGGGGGGGGGGGAGATTTGGTTTGGTGGGAGCAGGTTTGTAGAGGTTTAGGGATTAAGAGGTTGGTGCCCTTCAATAAAGCCCTTTTTGGAAAGTGGTTATGGAGGTTTGGGGTGGAAAGGCATTGGTTGTGGAGGAGGATTGTCGCCAGTAGATTTGGGGAGAGTTGCGGTGGGTGGAGCTCTCTGGAGGTGCGTGGTCCTAGGGGGGTTGGGGTCTGGAGGGCCATTCGGAAAGGTTGGGATGAGTTTTCCAAACATGTTCGTTTTCGGATCAGGGATGGTAGGAGGATTAGGTTTTGGGAGGATCGTTGGTGTGGGGAGCTTCCTCTTGCTCTTGCTTTCCCATGGCTTTACAGGATTGCTTCTGATAGGTAGGCCATGGTAGTTAACTGTTATCATCTTGATTACGGGAGATTCTCTTGGGATGTTCAGTTTAGGAGGCACTTTTAGGACTGGGAGATTGAGGAGGTCTTTTGGAGTTGTTGTACCTTCAGGTGATTGTGGTTGGGGATTCTGATTGTTGGCTTTGGGACTCTCACTCTCAGGACCGCTTTGAGGTTCGGTCTTTCTTTAGGTGTCTCACGGCTGGGTCTGGAGGCCATTTCCCTTGGAAGTCTGTTTGGCACTCCAAGACTCCTCTTAAGGTGGCGTTCTTTGCCTGGACTTCTGTCTCTGGTAGGATTTTAATTCAGGATAATTTGAGGAGGAATCAGGTGGTGGTTAATCGCTGTTACTTGTGCCTGCGGGATGAGGAGACAGTGGATCACCTTCTTTTGCATTGCAGTATGGCTAGGGACTGTTGGGATTTGAAGCTTGGGTTATTTGGGATTCCCTGGGTCATGCCTCGATCCTCTAGAGGGTTAATTGAAGCTTGGAGAGGTTTTTCAGTTGGGGCTCTCGTTCGGGATGCTTGGAGGGCTATTGCCTCTTTGTGTTTGGTGGTGCATTTGGCTTGAGAGAAATCGGAGATATTTTGATGGAAAGGAGAAGCCTATTTCTATGCTTAAGCTCTCTATTATTTCCACTTTCTTTTGTTGGGTTTCAAGGAGGGATTATAGATCTATAGAGGAGATTGTTGTTTTTTTGGCCTCTTTGAAGGCTTGAGGCGTTTTTTGGCCTTGTGTTATTTCTTTAGGATTCGCTCCCCTTTTGAGCGCTCTTTTAAAAAATTTTACTTATAAAAAAAAAAAGTAAAGCCATTTCAAAAGAACAGATTCACACGTTTGCTGATTTACCATGTCACAGATGTCCTGTATTATAACTTCTTTCTTGTGGTAAACTATGAAGCTGAGTATATAGTTTGCTTCATGGCACTGTGCTCAAATATGATTTTTTTCTACTAACGAAAAGTTGCTTATAGGTAAATGCATATTAGCTCTATGACCAATAACTCTTCTTATATTTTTGGTTTTTCCTTTACTTGGTTGATGGTTGTGTTTCCTCGCTTATTAAGTCTTACAGTCTGTTTCTCAAGGATTTCTATAATATGATTCCTCGTTCCTTTTTTATTGATTAAAATTGTGCTTGCTCAACAAGATTGAGATGTCTTTAAACATCAGTGTATGGGAAACTATCTAGAATTCAAGACGTATATACGTTTTTTTTTTTTGATAAATAAAATGTATTAAAAAGCGTTCAAAAGGGGAACGTATCCCAAGAGATATACAAGGAACCAAACTAAAACAAATGCAAAATAAAACCCTATGGACCCAAAGAACCCAAAAAGTCCACAATCTCATCTAAAGATAAACAATTTCTCCCCATCACCCAACTAAAAAGAGAACTAATAATAGCAAATTTCAGCACCACAATGGAGGTTTCCTCCCCCTCAAAAGACCTTTTGTTTCGCTCTTTCCAAATGCTCCACCAAACACAAAGGGGGGTCACGCTTCAACAGACACGAGCATGACCCCCACCCTTTGGCGCCTCCACATGTCAATCAACTCCCTTGAAGACCGAGGCATAACCCAATGGATGCCAAAAAGACCAAAAATAAGACTCCAACAATCATAAGCCATAGGACAATGCAAAAGAAGATGATCCACATACTCTCCATCATTCTTACACATACAACACTTGTTAACTATGATCTATCTTCTCTTTCTCAAATTGTCCATCGTCAGAATCTTACCCTAAGCCGCAGTCTAAAAAAAAAAATGCCACCCTGAGAGGGGCCTTCGAACGCCACACTATCTTCCACGGGAAATTAGAGCCATGAAAACCGGCGAGGCAAAGGAACAAAGACCAGACATCAAACCTCCCTGAGGAGAAGGCATCCAAACCAAGGAGTCAGACCCTCTACCGTCCAAATCCTTCCTATATAGAAGATCCAACAGGACAAGGACATCATCAAGTTCCCAGTCCTGAAATGAACGCCGAAAACGCAAATCCCACGTAAGCCTTTTGCTATCAAGCCGATAATAGTCCGCTACCAAAGCATGTCTATCCGCAGCAATCCTAAAAAGTCTTGGAAACAAACGAGACAACGGGCAGTCCCCACACCAACAATCCTCCCAGAACCGAACATTCCTACCCCCTCGAACTCTGAACCTAATATACTTGGAAAACTTGTCCCAACCCTTTCTAATAAATTTCCACACTCCTACACCAGCAACAGATCTAACCGGCCTGGAATACCATTCCTCTCTCTCTTCCCCAAAACGACTCGCTATAACCCTCCATAAACGATGTCTCTCACTACCAACTATCCATAACCACTTCCCAGGAAGCGCCCTATTAAAGGGGATTATCCTCCTAAAACCAAGACCACCCATTTGAACCACCTGACAAGATGATACTTAACTCCTCACCCCGACCACCCTAGAGAAAATTCTTTGGAGATTCTCAAGTCTTTCAGTAACAGTGCACGGGATCTGAAAAAGAGATAAGAAGTATGTTGGGAGACTAGACAAGATTGCTCTTTTTCAGAGTGACTTTCCCTTCCTTCAAAAGATATTGTTTCTTCCATCTGGTCAATCTATTCTCGAACTATTGAATCACTGAATCCCAAACATCCACCCTCCTGGCCAAAGCACCCAAAGGCAACCCCAGATAAACAATAGGAAAGAAGCTCATTCCACATCCTAGCACCGAAGCAAGCGAAGTCATCCCCTGAACCTCCCTCACAGGGACTAGCGCATTGTTACACACTTTAACTTTCAACCTTGACACTGCCTAAAAACAGACCAGCACACACCTTAAATATCTGAGTTGGGACACATCTGCATCACAGAAAACCAAAGTGTTGTCCGCAAAAAGTAAGAGATATCCATCTGTTGTCCTGAATTCGGGCCCATCCTGAATCCCCAGATAAAACCCAACTCCACTGCTCTCCTCATTAATTTGCTCAGGGCCTCCATAACAATAATAAATAAGAAAGGAGAAAGGGGATTCAGCAAGCGATGTGTCCCAGGGACTTGCACACTTTTACCCATGTTAACTTTCAACCCTGACACTACCTAAATATCTGACTTTGGACACACTCGCATCACAGAAAACCAAAGTGTCGTCTGCAAAAAGTAAGTTAGAGATATCCATCTATTGCCCTGAATCCGGGCCCATCCTGAATCCCCTGATAAAACCCTACTCTAACGCTCTCCTTATCAATCTGCTAAGGGCCTCCATAACAATAATAAATAAGAAAGGAGAAAGGGGATCCCCTTGTCTCAAACCTCGAGAGCTTCCAAAAAAGCCGGATGGGGACCTATTCACTAGTACAGAGAATCTAATAGAAGAAATACAAGTCTCAATCCACTTCCTCCATCTCTCCCCAAAACCCATCCTCCCCAACAAGTATAACAGGAAGTTCCAACTAACATGAGCATATGCTTTCTCAATATCAAGCTTGCATAGAACTCCTGGAACACCGCTCCTCAACCTAAAATCCACACATTTGTTGGCAATGAGAGTGGAATCCAGAATCTGCCTGCCCCCAATAAATGCATTTTGAGACTCTGAAACTAGAATTATGTCCCATCTTATAATAAAATAGATGGCTAGAACCTACTGGTGTGATAATTGTTTTAGGGGACATAATCGACTTACTTAAAAAGCTGAATAAAAGTGATTTTAAAATTAAGTACGTTTGATAATACAATTAGCATATCACTTAATTTTTAAGTATCACTTAGAAAAGGTCAACATTTTTATTTATAAGGAGTTGTTCATTTATCACTAAAGACAGAATATGCTCAGTGATTGAGTTTTAAAATATTATTTTAATAGACAAATATACCCTGAAATAAATCTTCTCTCTCCCTCTGTTATCATTGCATACACTGAACATGCTCTATGTTTCCTTCTTGTGATCCCATCTTCTCCAACGGACATGGATATCTTTTTGACAAAACCCTCTCTTCACTTTTGTCATCATCACCTCAATACCTAATTTTGTGTTCAACTCAAATGGTATAAAGACTTTCAAATCTATTGTTCTATCGAATCTTAGACTTTTTAGTGCTTTCCTCCTTGTAGCCTTCTCTTTTTCTGCCTACTGCTATCTTTCTATTCCTCGTACTAGATTCCAATTTACAAATTTCAGTGGTAGATCACTGGACATTTGTCATTTAAGTAAAGGTTGCTCATCTTTGAGTGATTGAATCTGTCAACAACTTAAAATAAATCTTGGATCTTTGAGTAATTGAATCTGTGAATAACAAATACTTGGTTATATGTAAATAGTAAATACCATTTATATTTGCGTATATATGTATATATGTACTTGGATGAAGGTATAAAATTTAGGGCGATATATAACCAGATGAGGCATTCTATACCTAGGCGCGAGGTCTAATGAAGGGGATTATTTTAAAGAGGGGTTTTAGAGAAAGACTGAAAAGAAGGGACAGTTTTATATACAGAGATACATATATAGATCTCATATAAAAAGCTTAGTTCCATACGTGATTATTTTGCTGACTGGTCTATGAGTTTTATGCATCATTCTCAATGTCTCATCTTCAAGTCTTGAGCATCAAAGGATAAAGCGATCCTTCACCATATTTTGGATACCGTGTGTTTTTAAGAAGAGAATTGCCGAGTCTAAATTAGGGCAAAGTTGAGAAAGCAAGGCAGTAATAAGCAATAATTCAAGATGCTCTGTTCTTCCTAATTGATTATCTTGCCGATTGCTATATATTATATTGGTGTAATTCTCAAAAAAGGAAAGGAAAGAAAAGAAAATATATGAAATTGGTTTGAGATGAAAAACAAACTGTATAATAGCCTTTTTACATTTAAATAATGTCTTTAATAATATCATTACACTATTTTTATATTCAAAAATGAGTTTGGTTTGAGATGAAATTAGATTATGTGAAATAGATTTTTTATATTTAAATAATGTCAAATAATATTATTACAGTCTTTTAAGGGTAAAGTTGTAAACTAAGCAGTTTTCGTAATTTCGTAATTTAGTTTTTTAACTTCTCAACATTTTAGTACATTCATCACTTGAAATTCAATTAATACCAAACAGATTTTCATCTTTGTGTATTAAAGCACTTAAAATTCAGATTCTTTTATCAGACAGCACCTTAGTTAATAATAGATTGAGAATAAAAATTGTAATTCTTTACATAATTAAAAATATATGAGGTAAGCATTCCTGCTATTTTGGAAAAATAATATAATAGACCGCGAATTTTCTTGGAAACTTGTGTATCCGTGATATTTGTAATCAATCAAAATTCGATTTTAATAATTTTGTACTTTATTATGCAGGCGAAGAAGTCGTTCTGGTACTTCACGTCATCGTAGAAGTCGTTCACCAACTTCGAGGCTCCATAGAAGTCGATCTCCAACACCTAGGTGTCACAAGAGGCAAAGAAGTAGAAGTACGTCATTGTCTCCTTTACCCAGGTCCCGTAGTCCGAGTCTTGCATCAAGTGAACGTAAAAATGCCATTGAGAAATTGAGAAAGGAAGAAGAAGAAAGGAAAAGGTACATATACCCTTTCATGCTTCAGCTGGCATACTTTGAAGTCCTCTATCTTTTTTCTGGCAAAAAGTCTGATTATTTATGTCCGTGTACTTGTATTACATTATTTTGAGCTTTGTTGGATAATTTACTAATATATATATGTTGGTGTTTGTGTGCTATCAACAGCGAAATATGCTTATTGTTTGTGAATGGGTAGCAATATTTTTCTTTGTACATGGTCTGTTGTGGCCTTTGTTTCTGGAAAACTGATATGGTAGGAAAACATAATTGTTTTTCTGAAGAACTGTTATGTTAGGAAAAACATTGTTGTTTATTAAAATCTACAACTCTGAAAGTGGTTGTCCATGTTTGTCTCTGTTGATATTTAACATCTATTTTTTTTTTTATGAAGAATTACTTACGCTAATTATAACCAATGAAATTTTGTAGTTGTCTAGTTTGTCTATTAAAGTTGTGTATAAATGGTGTTTTATGTGAATAGATCTTTGGCATTGGTGTTGTTTATAGTACAAAATAGTATGTTACATATAATTTATAGATACTGCAAATTGTAAGTCATTTCTAATGTACACGACATATTTATGGAACGAAAAATTATTATTTTTTCACATTGCTTCACATGAATTAATTATGTTGATAGAACACTTTTCCCATAATATAACCATTTTATCCCTAGATTCAATTTTCTCTATTCCCATAACTCTGAGATCTCAAAATTCTCTTGCACTTCCAAATTTGTTTCTATTGAATTATAAAATCTTACGCATATTGTTATAATGATTTAAGTTTAAAGAATTAATATCACTAGTTTCTCTCTCTCTCTCTCTCTCTCTCTCTATATATATATATATATATATATATATATAAATATATAAATTATCTCAAATTCAGGAAGCCTGTAAATTGGCTCGTAAATTCCTAGGAATAGGTGTTGCATTTAATTGATTGTGGTAGGGAGTCCTGCACCTTCTTATTAATCTAGACCACCTTTTTTTCCCCTATTTTTATCATTATTTATTCCAAATTTCGTTTTACATATAGAAATATGATATGGAAACACATATGAATAGTCTCTCTCTCCCTCGATAAGTAAATATGTATTGAAAGGCGTTCAAAAGGGGAACACATCCCACAAAACAAGAAGACCAAATAGGGCCTTTAAACTCTCAAAGAGTCCACAAAATAAACAATCTCATCCATGGATTTACAATTTCTCCCAAGAACCCAACAAAAAAGAGTATTAATAATGGAGAATTTCAGCACGCCAATAGGGGTCTCCTTCCCTTCAAAAGATTGCCTATTTTTTCCAAGCCATAAACACCACCAAACACATAAAGGCGTGACCCTCCAGAAGTCGCGAGCTTGGGCCCCCACTATACAACCTCTCCCAGCCTCAACCAAACCTCTGGAAGACCTGGGCATAGCCCACTGAACCCCGAACAAAGTCAACATCAAAGTCCAGTAGTCCCAAGCAACTGGGCAATGCAAAAGAAGATGATCAAATGTTTCCTCATTTCTCAAACACATGCAACAACAATTGACCACAACATGTCTCCTCCTCTTAAGATTATCCTGGGTCAAGATCTTCCCCAAAACCGATGTCCAAGCAAAGAAAGCCACTTTGAGAGGAGCCTTAGAATGCCAAATAGCCTTCCATGGGAACGCTTCCCCTAGAGCCTCTGCAAGACACCCAAAGAAAGATCGAACCTCAAAACGACCCTTGGGAGATGGAATCCACACCACAGAATCAGGAAATCCGTCCTCAATATCCTGGCGATACAACAGCTCCAAAAAGCCAATAGCCTCCTCAATCTCCCAATCCTGAAAGTTCCTCACAAAATGCACATCCCAGGATAGTGAAACTCTCCCACTATCAAGGTGATAGCAGTCAAACACCAAAGCATGTTTGTCTGGGCAATCCTGAAGAGTCTGGGAAACAACTGGGCAAGAGGGCACTCACCACACCATCAGGTAAAGCTAATATAACATACTTCTAATAGGTATTATCAGATGGTTTTAAATTTTAATAGCACATACCTCACACCAGTGCCTAAGAAGAATGAAGGTGCCAAGATATCGGATTTTATACTCATTTCTTTGTGTAACCTGATTTATAAGATCATTACAAAACTCCTTGGTAATAGGTTGAGTAATGTGTTGAACAAGATTGTGAGCATCGAGCAATCTGCATTTGTAAGAGCAGGAAAATTCAAGATAACTTGATTACGGCAGCTGAGTTGATTAAGGGATTTGTTTCTAAGAACTCTAATGTTAACATAGCTCTAAAGATGGATTTGAGGAAAGCCTATGACTCAACTAAATGGAGGTTCTTGTGGGAAACTTCAACACTTTGGCTTTGGATCTCAGTGTATTTCATGGGTGAAGGAATGTGTTCTAATTGCAAAGTTTTTTGTCATGATAAATGGGACTCCTTGTAGTTTTTCAAAGCTGGTAGAGGCCTTAGGCGAGGCTGCCCTTAATCACCTTATCTTTTTACTATTGTGACAAGGAAGTCAGAAATGGCAACATTCAAGTCACTTCTTGATGCTGCCTTACCAAGAGGAGATGATCAAATCGTCTTCACAACAATTGTAAAACGAAATAAAAGAACGATGCAAGAGAAAAGGAGAAATTGCAAAGAATTGCAAAGCAAATTTTATTTGCTATAAAATATGATAATAATCTCTTCAACTACAAACTGATCCAGCCTTAGAAATTACAAAGCTTTATATAAACCTAAGACTAGCTAATTACCATATATAAGTTAAAATCAAATAGGAAAGTTGCTGAAAATTTAAAGCTACTGAAAAAAATAGAAACAAATCAAAGGTTTCTATAAATTCCTGGTTCTCCTTGTCCACTTCTTTCCTTTTTTGGATGTTCCTTATGTTTTAAGAACCTTTCTGCTGGGTCCACAGCTACATCAGTCCTCCGTGTTGGAAAGAACTCGCCCTCGAGTTGTCGGTATCCTCATCAAAATAATGGCTCTTGTAAGGAACCAAATGCTTGACATTAAAAACATCTGATGTGCGAATATGACTTGGTAACTTAAGCTGGTAGGCATTATCATTAATCTTTTTAATCACCTCAAATGGACCAATCTTTCTATCCCTCAACTTGGTGTAAGAACCGGCTGGAACTCAATCTTTTGATGGGATTGCCCAAACATAATCTCCAACTTCAACAATCATCCTTCTCTTGTGACAATCTGCACTAGCCTTATATTTCGCATTGGATGCTTCAACCTGGTGTCTCACTTGCACATGAATTTCTTGCATAAGTGAAGCCATATCTTCTGCCTTAACATTGACCTTCTTTGAAATAGGAATTGGGGCCAAATCAAGCAAACTGTTTGGTTTTGCTCCAAAGACAACCTCAAGAGGAGAAAGAGTTGTAGTACGATTCTTTGACGAGTTGTAAGCGAACTCAGCAAGGGGTAGGGTTAAATCCCAACTCTTGTGATTGTCACCTGTTAAGCATCTCAACAAATTGCCCAAACTCTTATTGACAACTTCTGTCTGCCCATCGGTTTAAGGATGAAAAGAAGTGCTAAAATTAAGCTCCGTTCCAATCTTCTTCCATAAAGTCCACCAAAAGTGACCAACAAACTTCGTATCTCTGTCTGAACAATAGAATGTGGAACACCGTGCAATCTGTAAATCTCTTTAAAGAGAAGATTAGCAACATTAGAAGCGTCCATAGTCCTTTTGCAAGGAATAAAGTGCGCCATCTTTGAGAATCTGTCAACCACCACCATAATAGAGTCACACTTCCTTTGAGTGAGAGGCAACCTAAGCACGAAATCCATACTAACGGCCACCCAAGGACAATTAGGTACTGGTAAAGGCATGTAAAGGCCTGCATTAGTTGCAGCCCCTTTGGCTCTATGACACACATGACAACGTTCCACATGCCTTGCAACATCCTTTCTCAAGTTAGGCCAATAATACTCATTCCCAATCAGCTCTAGTCTCTTATCTCTTCCAAAATATCCCAAGTTGTGCTGCTCTATTATGATCTTTTCGTGCAAGGAACATTCTGGAATGCATAATTTTAAGCCTTTGAAGAGAAATCCCTCTTGCAAGAAATAATCCTATCGCTGCCCAGATTTGGCTTCTTCCAAAATAGGCACAAAGTAAGGGTCTTCTACGTACAAATCACGAAAAGAATAAAATCCCACAACTTGTGTACGCATAACCACAAGCAGAGAAGCTCTTCTACTTAAGGCATCGGCTACACGATTGATTGTACCAGCCTTATGCTTCAAAGTAAAAGTAAATTGCTGCAAATAACTCACCCATTTAGTATGCCTTGAACTCAAATTGCGTTGACTGTTGATGTACTTGTGAGCTTCATGATCCGAATGCAAGATGAATTCCTTGTAAGAAAGGTAATGCCACCAACGTCGCAAAACTTCGACAATGGCATAAAACTCTAGGTCATAAGTTGAATACCTGAGCTTTCCACCAGTAAGCTTCTCGCTAAAATATGCAATAGGTCTTCCTCGTTGGCTAAGGACAGCACCAATTCCAACGCCTGAAGCATCAGAATCTACCTCAAATACCTCTTCAGAATTCGGCAAAGCAAGAACTGGTGCTTCTGTTAGTATCTGCTTGAGTGCTTGAAAACTCTTCTCCACCTCTTCGGTCCATTGTAAACCCAAATTTAGTGCGCAATGACGTCACTATGGGCGATTTCACCCCACTAGGGGCGATTTTTACAGCGATAAGAGACTTTGTCTTTTTCTTTCTTCTTTTTTTGTTTTATTCCGCGATGAAATCTTACTTGGAAACTGCAAGGATTCCAAGAATTTCATTAACTGGGGATGTGAAGTCGGCTGTTCCGCACCGAGGACCGTCTTTGTATATTGACGAGAAGTCCGTCGGAGGGAGGAAATCTGTACTCTCATCTTGCTTGGTTGGTCATTTTGATAAGGAAGTTGGGGGCTGTGATCGTGTGGAGGACTGGGCAACGAAAGCATGGAATACGTCTTGTGGTGTGGGGGTTACTCCATTATCTGATTCAATGCTTCTTTTCAGGTTTCCTTCTCAGGCCGAAGCCTAACGCGTGTTAAAGGAAGGACGACGTCACTGGGGATCTGCAACTCTACGGATCGATGTGTGGTCTTTTAGGGTTGGATGTTGTGGCGTCCTTAGAGAAAAAGGACTCAAACAGATCCGGATGTTTGGGCTTCCCCTTCATCTATGGTGTCATGCCCTATTTGTTGAAGTAGGGGAGTTATGCGGCGGATTTGTGGGAGCTGTTGCCGATGAAACCAGGGATGCCGAGAGTGTTCGTATTACAGTGAGAATATGATCGACTTGTCCGCAATTTGTGTTCATTAATGATGATACTTTCTGCTACAAGGTGGCGATTTGGGAAGAAATTGTGCCAGCGTTGGTTCTCTCAACAGAGAGTATCGACGGCGGCGACAGGCCTACTCATATGCCGGAGGAAGGATGGGTACGAGGAAGATCAAGTTAACGACACGCGCCGGTTACGCGCGTCACAGCTGATAATAATTACTCTACACGTGGCGCTCATAGAGGTTCATTTCCAAATTCCACACTATCCTTATCTACAAGGGTTGGTGAGGAAAATGGGTTGGGCCACACCGATTGGCTTAAAGTTGACTTGGGCCGGAGGGGTTATGGGCAAACTAAAGCGTTAAGGTTCAAGCCTGATTTTGGGCCTGAGCCAGCCTATACTAAAAGACGGGTTATTAGAGGACCAAACTCAGTTTCTGTTTCAGTTCTTAATGACCCAGATCCAAGGAAAGCCTAGGTTAAAACTCAAGCCCAAAATCAAACTCTCTCCTCTTCTTCATTTCAGCGTCGGACTGAGAAGAAAAGTGGAGACGGCTGGTTGTTTGAGCTAGTTGACAAGGTACTCAATGGACTCATACTGAAAAACAGAAATGGGTAGTAAGCTCTCCTTCTCCTTCTCCAGGTTTGACTTCTGTCTCTTATCCTAAGAGCTCATCTTCTACCCCTTCTTCGAGTAAGGTGCTGGGAAATGGTGAAGGTGGAGTGGAGGATCGTTTGGATCAAAAGAGAGGTTTTTCTAAAGCTATTGTACCATGGGATGCAGAATCACCATCTTCAATGTCCAAGTCCAGAAGTATTGATTGTTCCAATGGGGTGACAGTTTGTGTTGGTTGAGACCTTTATTTTAAGCTGAAAGATGATTTAGCCGTGACTTTACTTAATGAACTCAAGCTCTGTGCTGCTCTAAAAGGCTTAAATGGTCTACCCTCCGTGACTGGGACCAATTCTACCCATGATTTAATGAAAAATTTTATGGATGACACTGGAACATAATTGAATTTGCAATTAAACTTGTATCAGAACAGTGCTGAAAGCAAAGGAGAGGACTTTGATGATCAGTCTCAACAGATTTGTCCTCTTGCCTAGGATGTTGATCAATCTGATGTGGACATTATGGAACCCTTAGCAACTGTGCACCCTAATTGCTTAGAGACAGTTAACGATATGGGTATGGACTGGGTGTTGGATAATATTGGCGAGGTCAGCGAAGCTTTGGGTGTCTCCTCGGAAGGAGATGATGATCGAACACAAATCATTCTTCATAATATTGTGGAAGGAAACAATAATGTAGAGACCTTTAAAAGCACAAAAGTTGTTAAAAATAAGAAACATGCACATCGGAAAGGTGATCAGGAGATTAAGAACCTTATTTCCAATATCAATTATGAAGGGAAGGATGGGGTGAATAAAGAAAGGGGAAGGACTAGAAGTGGGAAGCAGGGAGGAGGGGCACTAATTATCTTTGGTTCTCAATGAAGATATGAATTATTACATGGAACGTCCGTGGATTAAATGATCCGGACAAAAGAAAGGTGGTTAAAGTTGCTTTGAAGAAGTGGAATGCCCATGTTATTTGCTTGCAAGAAACCAAGTTGGCTTCTATTTATGATGCCGTGGTTAGAAGCCTTTGGGGAAGTAGGTTCGTGGATTGGGAAGTTTTGAACGCCTATGGTACATCAGGCGGTATTCTTATTATGTGGGATCGTAGATGAATGTCTAGAACGAATATCTGGAAAGGGCTATTTTCTTTGTCTTGCATGTTTCAGATGGAAGATGATAACTTCAGTTGGGTATTTTTTGGAGTTTATGGACCCGTTATTGATTGTGTTAGACCTGCCTTTTGGCAAGAACTTAGTTACATTAAGGATTTGTGGCCGTTGCCTTAGTGCTTAGGCGGGGATTTCAATTCTGTTCGGTCTCCATTTGAAAGATCCACAGGGGGGAGGTGGTCTTCAGAGATGACCCAGTTCTCTGACTTTATTGATGGTCACCTTCTTATTGACTTGCCTTTGGAAGGGACAACTTTCACTTGGTCTAGTGGCAGAGACCCAGTTACTTTATCGAGGCTTGATAGATTCCTGATTTCTAGAGATTGGGAGGAGACGTTTCCGGATGTCACTCAATCAGCTTTGTTTAGGGTCACGTTTGATCATGTGCCCTTAGTTCTTGATTGTGGAGGCATGAGATCTAGACGGACTCCATTTCGTTTCGAAAATATGTGGTTGAAAGCTGAGGACTTCCAAGGGAAGGTCCAGTCCTGGTGGGAAGAAACAACGCTTACTGGCTCTAATAGCTATGTGCTTGCTAAGAAGTTTCAGACTCTCAAATCTGAGCTTAAGAAATGGAATAAAGAAGTGTTCGGGAATCTTGAATGGAAGAAAAATAGAGTCCTGGCTGATATCGCTGATCTTGATCGTCTTGATGAGACAGGGCAAGATATGGATTCTCTTCGCTCTAGAAGAGCGTCTTGTCAAGCGACTTTTGTTGAGATTGCTACTATGGAGGAGATATCGTGGCGTCAGAAATCTCGAGCTTTGTGGCTTAAAGAAGGTGACCGTAATACTAAATTCTTTCACAGACTTGCTAACGCTCATAGAAGATACAATAATATTAGGCGTATTCGTGTGAATGGTTCAGAGCTGTGGAAAGAAGATGAGGTGCGTGGGGGTATTGTTTCTTTTTATCAGCAGCTCTATACTGAGACTTTGGAATGGAGACCAAAACTTGATGGTTTGCACTTCAATGTTATTTCTATGCTGGATAGTGATATGCTTGAGGTTCCTTTCTCTGAAGAGGAAGTTCTTAAGGCATTATCCAGTTGTAATGGTGATAAAGCTCCGGGGCTAGATGGATTTACTATGCGGTTTCTTAAAGAGAGTTGGGAGGTGGTGCGTAATGAGGTAATGGGCACTTTTCAGGAATTTTATTCTCATGGCACATTCGAGAAATCATTAAATGCGTCTTTTATAGCTCTTATTCCTAAAAAGAGCAACGCCTCCGACATTAAGGACTTTCGGCCAATCAGTTTAGTGGGGTGTATGTATAAGCTTATTGCCAAGGTCCTTGTTCTTAGAATGCGGAATGTTTTGGATGGAATCATCTCATAGTCACAAAATGCTTTTGTTGGTGGTAGACAGATTTTAGATTCTGTTCTTATTGCAGGAGAATGTGTCGATTCCAGGTTGAAGAGTGAAGTTCGTGGTGTTTTATGCAAACTGGATATCGAGAAAGCTTATGATCACGTGAATTGGAAATTTCTTCTTTATTTGCTTCGGAGAATGGGGTTCGGAGATCGATGGATAAAATGGATTGAATCTTGCATCTCATCAGTTATGTTCTCTGTGCTTGTGAGCGGCTCTCCTGTTGGTTTTTTTCCGAGTTCGCGTGGTTTGAGACAAGGAGATCCTTTGTCGTCTTTTCTTTTTCTTATTGTCATGGAGGGATTGAGTAAATTAATGAAAAAGGCAGAGAATCTGGGTTACATAAGGGGGTTCACTGTTGGTAGAGATGTTGCTAACCAGATCGAGATATCCCATTTGTTGTTTGCAGATGATACCCTGGTTTTCTGTGATGCTGATGTTTCCTAACTCAGGTATTTGAGGTGCATTCTTACATGCTTCCAAGCAGTGTCTAGTCTTAAGATTAATGTTGGAAAAAGTGTGCTTGTCCCAGTGGGGGAGGTCTCTAATATTTCCATTTTAGCTGCTGTTCTTGGATGTGGAGTGGGTGCCTTTCCACTCCCTTATCTGGGCTTACCTTTGGGAATCTCCTCTAGGATAGTGGGGACTTGGGATCCAGTGATTAACAGGTATGAAAAAAGATTGGCGGGGTGGAAAAAACAGTATCTTTCGAAAGGGGGGAAGGTCACTCTTATTAAGAGCACCGTCTCGTCCCTTCCCACATATTTCTTGTCTCTATTTAAGATCCCGTGTTCTGTTGCTGAACGAATTGAAAAAATTCAGAGAGATTTTCTTTGGGGTGGAAAAGGAGTGGAGTTTAAGTATTCTCTTGTTAATTGGGAGCAGGTTTGCAAACCGTTGAAGTTTGGCAGTTTAGGTATCCGGAAGTTAGTCCCTTTCAATAGAGCCTTATTGGGGAAGTGGTTATGGAGATTCGGTAAAGAACGTCATCAACAATGGAGAAGAGTTATCTCGTGTCGTTTTGGGGAAGAGAGTGGAGGTTGATCCTCTCGTCCTGTTTCTATTACCGGGGGCGTTGGCGTTTGGAAGTTCATTCGAAAAGGTTGGGATGTGTTTTCCACCCATATTCGGTTCAAGGTTCGTAATGGTATGTATGTTAGATTTTGGGAAGACTTATGGTGTGGTGATCAGTTGTTGTCTCTTTCTTTTCCTCGTCTCTTTAGCATTGCCGAGAATAAGCATGCTTATGTCATTGACTGTTATCATCTTGATAACAGTGGAGTTACGTGGGATGTGCGTTTTAGGCGTTCCTTTCAAGTTTGGGAGATAGCTGAAGTCTGCGTCTTTTTGGACCTGTTGTATAGACAGAAGGATGTTGGCAGAGGTTGTGATGATATTTTGTGGACTCCCTCTTTCCATGGTAAATTCGAAGTTCGATCCATGTTCTTGTGTTTGTCTAATTTTATTAGATATGATTTCCCTTGGAAGTGTATTTGGCGCTCTAAAGCTCCTCTTAGAGTTGCCTTCTTTGTTTGGACTGCTACTTGGGGAAAAATTCTAACATTGGATAATCTGCGTAAGATAGGTAATACCATTGTTAATTGGTGTTGTCTTTGTAAAAATGATGGTGAGTCCGTGGACCATCTTCTTATGCATTGTCCTGTTGCATCTGATTGCTAGAATCTCATATTCAGTATCTTTGGCGTTCAGTGGGTAATGCCTAAGCACTCTTTCCAATTAATCAATGCTTAGAGAAGATGCCCTGTTTCTGGTCATGCTCGTGATTTTTGGAGGGTCGCCCCGCATTGTGTTTGGTGGTGTATTTGGAGAGAGAGAAATAACAGAAACTTTGAAGGGAAGGAATCGTCTTTTGCAAACCTTAAGTCTTTTATCCTACGCTCTCTTTTCTGTTATGTCAGAGGCAGCGCTTGCTCCTCGATCGATGAATTTTTTGTTCTATTGGACTCTGTTGGTCTATAGGTTTGGCTTTTGCTCTTTCGTTTTTGTGTATTAGGGACGCGTTCCCCTTTTGAACGTCTTTCTAATATATTTTTACTTACAAAAAAAAAAAAAAGGATTTTTTTCCAATGCAATCAGTAAGTGGGGCAGCAATAGTGCTGAAATTGCGAATAAAACGCCTATAAAATGTCGCCAAACCATGGAAACTCCTCACGTCATGCACTGTGGCAGGTGTGGGCCACTCAAGAATGGCTTTATCTTGTCATCATCTACCATAATACCTGCAGAGGAGACCACATAACCCAAAAATACCAATCTGTCCGCTGCAAAACTGCACTTCTTCAGGTTAGCATATAAGTGGTCTCTGCTCAATATATCAAAAACTGAACAGAGGTGTTGTAGGTGCTCATCAATGCTGCGACTGTATACCAAAATATCATCAAAATAAACAACTACGAACCTGCCAAGAAGTGGTTTCAGCACTTGGGTCATCACACGCATGAAAGTGCTGGGGGCATTAGATAATCCGAATGGCATTACTAACCACTCGTACAATCCATCCTTCGTTTTAAAAGCCGTTTTCCATTCATCACCCGGCCTAATCCAGATCTGATGATAGCCACTCTTCAAGTCAATCTTTGAGAAGATTGAAGAACCCGCAAGCATATCTAGCATATCATCAAGACGAGGAATCGGAAACCGGTACTTGACGGTTATTTTGTTGATAGCTCGACTATCCACGCACATATGCCAAGAACCGTCTTTCTTTGGAGTGAGAAGGGCTGGGACAGCACATGGGCTCATGCTCTCGCGAATAAATCCCTTTTCAATAACTCCATAGATTCAACTCCTCATGCTCATTCGGGCTCATTCGATATGCTGCTTTATTAGGAAGACTTGCACCAGGTACTAGGTCAATACAATGTTATATCTCTCATCAGTGGTAATTCTGATGGTAGATCAGCAGGAAATACATCCATATATGCTTCCATCAATGGCTCCACAATGGTAGGAATAGATGGAGGTGCAACCTCTTCTTTTGCAATCAAAACGTAGAGCTGTCCACTTTCCTCAGCCTCTTTCATTAAGCCATTCATAGTAAGAAATTTTTTTTCCTCCCCTAATTTAGGTTTGGGACCAAATTTCTCACGCATAGGGCCTAAAGTAACTTTCACGTTATCCTTCCAAAAAGTGTTCGTGTTCTTTCTACCATGATGCAAAGTATTTCTGTCAAATTGCCAAGGCCTCCCCAACAATATATGGCATAAACCCATTGGTACTACATCACACCAAGTATTATCAAAGTACTTGTTTCCAATAAAGAAAGAGACCAAGCAGCGTTGTGAAACTGTTACCTCATTTCCTTTGCGAAACCAAGAGAGTTTGTGGGCCTAGGATGCTTCTCAGCGTTGAGTTTCAATTTCTCCACAGTTTCTTGGGATACCACGTTCTCACAACTACCACCATCTATAATCATGTTGCAAACCCTTCCACCAATAGTACAAGTGGTGTGGAAGATGTTAGTGTGCAACCAATCTTCTTCATCCTCGTGTTTTGGAAGCAAAAGTGACTTTTGCATAACCAAGGATTCACCCACATCACCGTATAGGATACTATCATCCTCTTCCTCTGGATAGTCATCATATTTTGGCTCGTCCTCCAGAATTGCATCATCTTCCTCAATCAAAAGCTGTTTTCCTTGTTTTCTACACTCTGCCGATTTCCGTCCGGGCTCTCCACACTTGTAACACCTCATACCAAGGTCTCCACCTTGATTTTGGCCTGCTGTCCTTCCATAATTTTGGTGGTTTCCAGCATGGGCAGCCTGCTCTTTAACTCCACCAACAGGTGGCAGCTGCTGTCCCCCATTTTGCGCCCCGTTTTGCACTGTTGTAGGGGCTGATTCTCCCTTATAAGTGGGCTGCAATCTGGCAGAACTGCTGTTAGAGCACGAGAATGGTTTGTTTTGTCGCTTTTCTACCACCAAAGCCCTTTGATAGGCCTCTGAAACAGACCAATACGAATGTAAAAGTAGGACCTCTTGTATACTAGGCTTTAATCCACTTATGTAACGCGCTATGAGTTGTTCATTACTCTCTGATAAATCATTGCTTGCAATTAGATGATAGAATTCTTCAGTATAATCGTCCACGTTGCGAGTCCCTTGCCTTAATAACGCTGATACATTGTGTTTACACCATAAATATTTTCCAGCTGGAAAGGTTGTCGTGGCTAATCCCATTGGAAAGGTGATATGCAAAAGCGCAATTATGAAGCAACACGTGGCATCATCAAATGAAGCCATTTGGTACAAGATCTGTAGTTGGAAAGACGTGGACTTTCCAAGTGGACACGTGGCAAACATCTAGAAAGCTATGTGTACCTTGGACCTAGTCATCAAGAATGACAACTTCCCCACTCCTATAATATCTCCTAGTTTGTAGGAGTCACTCCAAGAATAAGGCAACCACTTGCCTTATTTAGGTGAGGAGGTTGCTAAAAATCAGCAAAGTGGGCTGAAAACATGATGCATTTACCAAAAAAAGATGAGGAAAATGTGGGAAACGTGGCATGATCTGGATCTTCCAGATAGAATTTCTCAACTGCTGGAATTGCTGCCTTTTCATCTGGGCAATTCCAGAACGTGGGAGAAGGCTTGTAAGCATGTATTCAACCACCAAGTCCGCTATCTATTAGTTATAAATCATGGGAGAACATGTTCTTACATGTGTCAACACTATGAGAAGACTAAGGAAGACATGGGACACGTGGCAAGATCCGGACCTTCCAGGTGGAAGTTCTCAACTGCTGCTACAATTGTTGCTTTTCCATCTGGGCAGTTCCAAAACGTGGGAGAAGGCTTACAAACATGAATGCAACTGCCAAGACCACTATTTATCAGTCATAGATCATGGGAGAATATGGTTTTACACTTGGCAACATTGAGAGAGGCTGAAAGATCATGGGACACTTGGCAATCTGAGGAAAGGCCAAATGTAAGCTGCTGAAACTGCCACATTTCCAATTGCTGTAAAGAAACTCTATAAATAGAGCACTTAGGCTTAACATACAAACCTTGTTCAAATCACACAGCCTAACAGCACTTCAATTTCTTTACATTCATGTATCTTTACATTCATGTAATGCACTTTCAATATGTTTAATTCAAGTCCTGCACTTATTATTCTTACTTTCCAGCACTTTAATTTGAAGTCCTGCACTTTCAATATCGCTTTCCTTTCCACTAGCCATAGTTCAGTTTAAAAGTCATTTTTCAAGGCAAAAAGAACCTTTGAAGGTGGTAATTCCAGTCCTTCATACAATCGCCTGATCCTTGCAATCTCCTACTGGATAATTGTTCAGATATCCACTTTGGAACGACAGCAGTTTCTGGCACGCCCGACATCCACTCCTACTTCCCATTCACCTGGAAAGTGGAACCTCGGTTTTTAGGAGCCGAACACATTGTTTGGACATAATTAAAAGGCAAAAATTGTTCCTTCATTTGTTTCTTCATCTTCTCCCATTCTACGATCTTTGGCTTACCCCTACGTTCTCGAGTAATCCGTAGTTGTTCCCACCAAGCGGATGCCCTTCCTTTTAAACGAATAGCAATGAGCTTGACCCTTTTGTGAACAGGTACCTCATGGTATTCAAAGATACGTTCAATTGTATTCAGCCAATGGAAGAACTCTTCAGGCTTCAAGCTTCCCTGAAACTGTGGAACCTCAATTTTGATATGTGACTGCCAACGGTGGTCAATCCGCTTGTCGGGAGATCTATGGCGATGTGGAACATAGAAAGGATTTTCCCTGACAGTCCCAGTGCTTGACATACTGTCATCCACTGGAATATTATCATCAACAGGCAGGCCGTTGTTAACCGAAGGGTTTATAACACGCTGACTCAAGTGTTGAGTCGACATCTCAACTTGTCTCCTCAAAAATTCTATATCGTCTTGCTGTTGTTGGGGTAAGCGTTCGGCTGGACCTTGCGTCCTACGATTTCCTCCTCTCGGTTGTTGTCGTGGAGGCATGATTGAGCAGCTGGAAAGCCGAACCTAAGTTCTGATACCAAACTGATGCCGCCTTACCAAGAGGAGACAATCAAATCGTCTTCACAGCAATTGTAAAACGAAATAAAAAAACGATGCAAGATAAAAGGAGAAATTGCAAAGCAAATTTTATTTGCTATAAAATATAATAATGATCTCTTCAACTAAAAACTGATCCAACCTTAGAAATTACAAAGCTTTATATAAACCTAAGACTAGCTAATTACCATGTATAAGTCAAAATCAAATAGGAAAGTTGCTGAAAATTTAAAGCTGCTGAAAAAAATAGAAACAAATCAAAGTTTTCTATAAATTCCTGGTTCTCCTTGTCTTCCCTCCACTTCTTTCCTTTTCTGGATGTTCCTTATGTTTTAGGAAACTTTCTGCCGGGTTCACAGCTACATCACTTCTGCAGTTAAGAAATATGGTTTGAAATAGTCACATTTATTTTTTACTTCTCACCTCTGCATTAATGACAAGTGTCACGTGATGTCCTTATACCTGTATTTCAAATCAACAGTACCAATCCCAATTCTTCTTCTACTCTCTCTCTCTCTCTCTCTCTATTTCTTCCTCTAGAAAAGCAGACCTCTATCTCTCTCTCTCTCTCTTGCCTCATTTGCTCCACAACACAACTCTTTCTCTCTCTCTCTAGAACAGAGCTTCTCGCTCTTGGTCTCTGCTGCCATGGCGGTGGCAGAGTTATCTCATTCATACACCAAAACTCGTCTTCACTCTCCAGAGCTCTCCTATTTGTCTACTCGTTTCACAAATCACGGAAGTTCAACACCTCCCTCTAACTCGAAATGCCAGAGTGGTTTGCTCTGTTGCATCCAAGTTAGCTTCTTCTGAATTCAGAAATGGCTTGGTATTTCACTACTCTTATAGACAAGGAAGTCAGAAATGGCAACATTCAAGTCACCTCTGCAGTTAAGAAACATGGTTTGAAATACTCACATTTATTTTTTGCAGATGTTCTCTACATTGTGGTTAAAGCTCACCTTGGAACTGCTGCTACTCTCAGTAGAATATTTATAGATTTTGCAATTATATCTGATCTTCAAATGAGTCAAGAGAAGTTGTTCATCTTCTTTGCTAAATCTGTTTGCAAGAAGAGAGCTATTCTTACGTAGTTTCAGTTCAGAGAAGCTTCCTTACTTTTTTCCTGAATGGGATGATTTTATAAAGAAAGAGACTAAGAAGTACAAGAGATGGTGAAGGCATACCTTCACAAACTAAACGAGGAAATGAATAAGACTATATCCAGTACAAAGCCAAAACAAAAAGAAGCATCAGAAACAAGAAAATAGAACTAAGCAAATAAATGCAGAAAGAAATAAAATTAACCAGCAGCAACAAGGACCAAAACATGAGAAGATGAAATAGAAGTCTTGCAGTATGAGGTCCAACAGGTTTATGCATTCCCATAAAATCTGAAACACCACCTCCTTCACGGGAGTCTTTTATCCCTCATGTAATGCAGTGTTTCTCTGTTTCCAAATAGAAAACAGGACTGTAGGAAAAAGGCACTGCAGAAATTTTGATCTTTGAGTTTTAGTCCTAGTGTGCAAAAGGAACCTCTGAACATACTGGTTCAAGTTTTGGCAACAAGGAGCAGCAATATGGAACATATCAAACAGCAGATCCCAAATAGATCTTGCATGCTGATATAACAGAAAAACATGATCCACTGAGTTAATATCTCCATAGCAGCAATGGCAAACAGCTGGGAAAGGAAGATCTTTACCCTGCAGATTCATAAAATTTAGAAGATTCCTTTCCTGTTAGAAATTTAGGCATCCCTCTACAAGAGAATGGCCTAAAGAGACATTTGTGCAGACTGCAGCCCCTTGGTGGATTAGGTCACATAAGCTCTTTTTAGATGTAAAGGTCTGAATCTCTCTCTAGCAGGCAGGATTGAACTGGTTAGGACAGTGATTTCTTCTTTTTAGTATTTTTGCTGTTCAGTTTATAGGTTGGCAGCTACGGTTAAGAATGGTTTGGAATTGAAAATTAGAAATTTTATTAAAAAAGATTCATCTCATAAGTTGGAAGAAGATTTGTTGTCCTAAAAAGGAAGGGGATTTAGAAGGATAGCTGACATTGATATAGCCTCTAAATGTATTCTGGTTTGGGATATAATTCTATCTAAGGATGGATTATGGGTGGCTTGGTATAGGAGGAACTTAGGAAGTACTTGGCTTATGGTCCTATTGGTGCTCTTCTTTAACTTTTTCTGCTTCTGTAATTTGGGGATATCTTCTAGATGTAAAAGAGTTTATGTTACAGAATATTGATTTTAAGATTGGGAATGGTTCTGGTTTTAGACTATTTTTTGATCCATGGTTACAAGAGAAGACTTTAATCCAGAAATATGCCATAGAGTGGTCAGATAATTGGGTTGCAACAGAGAGGCTACTCTGCAACAGATCATGGTCAACAAGTCTTGGAATATTCCTTCAGTTGATGGTTGTCTAAGGCATCTTTCAGAGGAGGTTGGAAGCCTACCAGTGACTGGTGGTGAGGATAAGGTGATTTGGAAGTATTATTATTAGAAAAACGACTTACTATCCAAATGAAAGACGATCGATTATCTACCCAAGATGATAGAGAGTCCCAGGTAAGATGTGCTTCAAGAACATTTGTGATGAACCAAGTGGGGGTTGGGGGTGGTGAATTGGTTCTTTTACAAAATCTTCTTTAACACTTTGTCAAATTTCAATGCTGGATAAGGCTCACACATTCAACCTCAGTGAGTTTACAAGGAAAATCTCTGTCAACTAGAAATCAAAAACCTTGGTTCCTAGTAGTGTAAGCTCCACTAGTTGTAATGCAAGTAGATACATACAGTTGTCTTTCACTCTGCACACACCCTAGCTCACAACAATCCCCCTGTCCTAAGCACCTCTGCTTGGACCTTGCAAGCTCTAATAGTTCACCAAATACATTGAAATGAATGAATAACAATAATACTCAAGCTATTACAGAAGATAAGAGAGGTTGTGTAACTCAAAGTATCAAACAACAGCTCCAAAACTTTATTCTACTGAAATTGTGTACTAAGGGGTATTTCTTGAAATTCGTATCAACACAGACCAACAAATGGTTCTCACAGTCTCATATCAACATTATACATATGCTCAGATGATGATCTCAATAGTATAAGCAATGTTTATGATAATCACAGAACAAAAGGACTTATTTTGCAGAAAACCCTAAAACCTAGGGTTTCAAAAGTCAAAACCACTAGACGCCATATCTCTGTGCAAAGCTCAACTTAAACAACCTTGAATCAACTATATATACTTGCTCAGATGATAAAAATTCAATTCACAACAAGATATCACATATATATACTTATATCAGCAGGCTAAACTGGCAAAAGTAAGCTCAGATGTAGTTAGGGGTGCAACTTGGGTTAGGTAGCCCGTGGCCAGCCCCATTTTTCAAGTGCTTGGGAAATCATTTTTACAATTAAGGCTGGGCCTGGGTTGAAAATCTCAACCCGAATTTAATTAGGGTTGGACTTAGGTTGAGGTGCTAGCTGCCCGAGCCAACCCAAACCCGAATTCTAATATTAATTTCATATTTATTTTTAATTTTAAATACATTATATTTAATATTTAAACTATGATTATCTTTTTCTTTTCAACTTCCTTGATTAAATCTTAACTTATTGTATGCTAACATTTAGGAGAATTAATTTTCTAGAATTTGTTTATAATTTATTAAAAATTTACAAAAAAAAGAAGTTTTTTTTTTTTTGTTTAAGAGTAATTTAATATAAAACTAATTCAAGATCATATTAAAATTTCGGTCTGAAGATTAGCCATATGAGTAACCTAAATTAACCCGAATTTTTGATGTGGAATCAAATTCCGAGTTACAAGCCCAAATTTAGAAGTAGAAGGATGGGTTGAGCTCGGGTTGAGCAGTTAGAGTTGAATATAGGGTTAGAGTTGGACTTGGGTTTAGCATTTCATGTGGTGGGTTGGGCTTAAGTTATACTTCAAACCCGCCGGAGTTGCAACCCTAGATGTAGGTTTGAGACATCAAAGTCAACTACAGCAAGAATATGAACACAAACACAAATTCTACAGTTGTTAAATGATAAAGCAAACTTGCCTCAACCATTGGACACCTCTGAAAAGGCCTCAAGCATGGATTGAACCTCTGAACCTGCCTTCTGCACCAGCAAACCAGCTCAAAACAGCCTTGATCTTCATCTTTAAAAGCACATACACACCATATAGATTTCTGAGTTGAATTAGCTCTCAAATTATGGAAGGAGCGGAATAGAAGATCTTTTGAAGAGGAGGAATCCTCCTTAGGGGCCTTGAAGTTTCATATTATTAGCTCTCTTTTTAGTTGGGTTCTGGGGAGAAATTGTACATCCATTGATGAGTTTATTGATTTTTTGGGTTCAGTGGGTCCGTAGGACCTTGTCTATGGCTTCGGCCTCCGTATAGCTCTTGGGAGGCATTCCCTGTTTGAACGCTTTCTAATATATTTTACTTATAAAAAAAAATAAAGTTTATTGAAATGGACTTGAGATGGCCTTTTTGACATTTAAAAGGGCAAACCCTAATTCAAAGACGGGACCAACAATTTGGGATCAAATTAGACTCGGTCTTCATTAGTTTCATGGTATTCAATCTGTTGGAAGTCGTAGAGTAGCTGTGTTACTTGTTTGGTACGCTTCATTTCATAATTTGCAGAGGGGAATTGTATTAACTTCAGTTTGTCGTAACTGTATGGGCTGGAAGGAGGGATTGTATGTTTATTACTTGTAATTTTGCTCCTCAAGCTTGGCAATGGTTTTCTTCTTTGCTGAGATGGAATTTACCAAGGTTGCAAACTTATTGGATTGAACTGGTTCAAGGACAACTTCAAATCTAAAGATGTGAAAGCAAGTTTTTCCAGATGTGTTTTTGCTGCAATGATTTGGGGATTATGGACAGAAAGAAACACCAAGTTGTATTCTGGTGCACATAAAGAGGCTGCAGATTTGAGTAGAGTTGTGTGTTGGGATGTCTTTGATTATCAAGGGTTGAAAATTTCTGACATTTCTTCCTTGTAGAAGCATATTTTCTATTTGTTTTGTTTTCTGGTCTTTCTAGCTCCTTGTGAAGCAGATTGACTTTACCTTCTCTTTGTGAGGGTATGCCCTCCCTTTATGTTCTTTTACCATATTGTTTGAGTTCTATAAGATTCCCACTGTGTCAGGAAAAAAAAAAAAAAAAAATTTGCTGCTAATGTGAGGACCTATCATTGTTCTTCAATGTTAAATCAATTAGTCTATAAGATCTAATGATGGATAAATAACAAGTGTTGGAGAAAATTGTGTAGATGATACATGAGTCAAAGTTGACATATCTCAATTAGGTTTGCATGTACAAAATTTATTGATAATAGAATAAAAGGTTATCTAATAAATAGATGTGGATACCCACACACAAGGAAATAGTTTTACAAATAAATCGAGTGAATTTAGCCAAAAAGAACTTGGGGAAACAAATAATTTAGCCAAAAAGAGCCTTTACTCCATGCAAGAACAGCATTAAATAATTTAATCCTAGGATGTTATGCTGAAAAATTTGGATATCTACAAATACTCATAACCTACTGAATCTATGTATTGTGCCTACAGTATCCACTGGAAAAAGTAATCACAGTATGCACAAAGGATCAATGTGATGCTGTGAATTGATGTATGTGCAAAATCAGAGAATATACCAAAGAATATATAAAAAAAAAAACTATGCAGAGGGGGAAGAAGATATTTGTTTCAGTTTCCGGCGAGTTGTCCCTAGTTGCAGAGTGCTGCAGTGGGGGACGCTGGGAGTGCCCTAGTCGAACCTGCCACCTCACCCTAGGTATGGCTGTTGGTGGTCACCGGTGTTGGAATCAGTGATTGCTGGTACTGTTAATGGTGGTTCTTTGCGGCGAACCAACCGGTCAGGTAATGGTGGTCCCGGAGGATATTCGACAAGGGTGGGTTGCAACGGTGAGAGTCGAGGGTTTTGGTAGTTTATGGTCCAATCTTTGGTGGTATATCAGTGAGCTAGGGTTTCTTCGCAAAATATTGCACAACCCAACACCGAGAGAGGTTAGGGGATCAGAACCTTCATTTGTTATGGATCAGAAACCTGTTAGCTATGTATGCCTTAAAAGCATCAACTTATTCTTAACATGGTGATTGATGGTATGGTTAGTTGACCATTCAAATCATTGTCATAATGAATAATTGAAGCCTACTGTCTCAGTTTGCTGATTTAATTCTGCAATTGTCTGGTTTTAATGAGCACCTTTGGCTGTCCAGTTCTGCTGTATTGTTGCATCAATAGCATTTCTATTTACCTGACTGTTTACATGTGCTATCAGGCGCCAACATGAGGTGGAGCTCAAACTATTGGAGGAGGAGACTGCAAGAAGAATTGAAGAAGCAATTCGGAAAAAAGTTGAAGAGAGATTGAGTTCTGAAGAAGTGAAGCTGGAAATAGAGAGGCGTATAGAAGGAGGTCGGAAAAAACTATTTGATGATGTTGAAGCTCAACTTGAAAAAGAAAAGGAAAGTGCTATAAGTGAGGCAAGGCAGAAAGAAGTAAGTATTTTACTAGGCAGTTTTTTTTTTTTTTTTTTTTTGGCTGGCTATAAATTGTGAGTAAACAGAGTTCTTGGATGTACATTATGTATACTTACACAATAACAAACTGAATGACTCTATAAGTGACAAGAAAGTGTGATTAATTAAGATGTGAGTTAATTAATCATTTCCATACACTTTAAATCCACACTATAACCCACTCGGCAAGCATAAAACACGACATTTACGTACACACATAAGCATATAAGGTAGTATACACTACATGACAGCAATTCCACACGTTTATACACAAGGCAAGTAATCACATATAACATGCTTTATCACATAATCATGGCCTCGTAACCTAAACAAGTGGCAAGTAATCAAATTAAGCAGGCTTTAAAACGTAACAATACTTTAGCATGTAAACACATAGCATATACTAGTCAAGTCTCAACACCACCTAGGTAAACCATACCCGTCATCCTTAGGTTTTCGAACCTAATGCTTTGATACCAACTTGTCAAGCCCCGGATCCATAGAACCTGGTGCATGAATAGGAAAGGTGAGGAATTGAACTCTCACTCAAGTCCAAATGTGGAAATCCAAATATGGTCATTCCATGTTTTCTTAAACCTTTTCTAAATCACCTTAACAACAACAATCATGCTATGTCACGAATTTTCCCCTTGCATTGACGGTCAACAATATCAAACGATGAAATTTGCCTGTGTCAGCACATTTAAATTGCAAAAGGCCATATTTAGTCTTGCCTTTTCAATTTATTACCACATCTCAATTTAAATAGTACAGCAATCATTGAGGGCAAAAAAGTATAATATAAATCCCTCTTAACATCATCGAACGGAAATATTTGATAGGGGAGGTCCATGTAATTATTAGGTATAGGAGTTCAGTGGAACAGGTTTTGATTTTTTAACCTTCACCCAGACCCAAAATTATTGGAGAAAATTTTACTTCCAGTTGAAGGTTTCTTTTTGTTTTTTGTTGCATAAGCTAATATCTTGCCAGGAATATTTTCGGGAGTCCACATTTTCCTTTGTGCCATTGCACCTTGCCTTCTGAATACACTGTTGTGACCATATAATATCACATTCTGTAGGAACAAGCTCAAAAAGAGAGGGAAGAGCTGGATAAGATGCTTGAGGAGAACCGAAGGAGGGTAGAAGAGTCTCAAAGGAAAGCTTTGGAACTGCAGCGCAAAGAGGAGGAGCGATACCGGGAGTTGGAGCTGATTCAAAGACAAAAAGAAGAGGCAGCTCGAAGAAAGAAAATTGAAGAAGAGGAAGAGCGTGCCAATGAGACGAAGCTGTTGGGAAAGAATAAATCCTGGCCAAAATTGCCTTCTGGGATTGGTATGTAATTACGCTGTTTGGCGATTGAATGTTTAATTACAGAGAGTAGGTGCTACTAAGCATGGCATATTCATTCGACCCATGTAAGAACAATAATTTGTAGAAATTGGTTTTGGGGATTATATTAAGCAACGAGTTCTGACTGCCGTAATTTGTGCCTCTCATGATGAATGGATCCTGTAATCTGTGCACCGCACCGGGTTGTCAAACCTCCCTCTACTTGATTTCTATTTTCTGGGATACAATGAAAGTTAAGAGAAGTATTTATTTTCCGTTGATAAAGTGTACTCTTGCGTAATTTATCAAGATAACAGTAAGATATCATAAAAGCAAGCAGGTAGAAAGTACCGTTCCTGTAGAATTTTCTTACTTCTTGTGAGATAGTGAGCGACATTTGTTTATCAGTTTTTAAATGAACGCCTAAAGGTCGGGGCTGGCTGCTTCTACTATCACGGATATTGGGTACTAATGATTAATTATAAATAAGAGTAAAGTGCATTAAACCTCCCTCAACTATATCTTAATGAGCAAAAAACCCCATGTAGTTCAAAATGAGCAAAAAACACCCTAAACTATCTCATTTGGTTGCAATTTACCCAATCCGTTGCCCTGCCGATCAATTGCCATGCACCTGAGATCCAATTTTTATCTAAATGACCAAACAACCCTTATAAAACATAAAGACTATAATGCCCTTAAAAGACCGTTTGACCCAATTACTAAAGCCCTAACATCAAGTGCCCTAATTTACTCGTTCTCTTCTTCCTCCATCGATCTGTGGCGCTCCTCGTTCAAAATCATTGTGTATCTCATCAATCAGTCGCGGTCCTCCTTCAATATCAGTGTGTATCACATTGATTTGTGGCGCTCCTCCTTCAATATTATTAGTGTATCGTATCATTCTCCCCTTCAATATCATTGTAATTCAGTGTGAATCGGATACTTGTACTTGCGTGTGTATGTATATGTATATATATATATATATACACATCGTTTAATTTTGGCATGGGGTGTGTGTGTGTGTCTGTCTGTCTCTCTCTCTATATACACACACACACATACACACACACACATATATACTGATGTGTTATGTTCTTTACAGAGAATGAGTTCCACAGGTGAATCATCTTTCAGTAATGCCATTTGAATTGGTCCTTTCAAGAATAGGATATGTTTTTGTTGTAAAAAGGCAGCTGTGTACATCTCTGATTCCAATAAAAATTCAGGGAAGCTATTTTTTAAGTGCGGTAAGGAGGCTTGCAAATTTTGGAAATGGTGGGTTGCAGAAGATGATGTTTAAACATACCTCATTTTGTTGATGAATTGGCAGACCTAAACTCATCGTCGGACTGACAGACTT
The DNA here is from genome assembly GCF_030987335.1 of Cornus florida. NCBI lineage: Eukaryota > Viridiplantae > Streptophyta > Magnoliopsida > Cornales > Cornaceae > Cornus > Cornus florida. The sequence continues at coordinate 81,349,723 of NW_026775577.1, read as the reverse complement.
AAACACCATACTCACAAGTCAATTATAGATGTACAAAAACAAAATAAAACCAAAAAAAATGGATTAACAGATCTAAACCCCAACATAGAACATTATTCACACAAACATGGTATATCACAAGGTTTGTTTCATGTGTTAGTGTTAGAGTTAGAGTTGAGATGCTTTATTGAGTATGTAAGTAGCAAATCAAGACTAAGGTTTGCTTCTTTAGATCAATTTTTCCGTTCCCCTGTTATCAGTTGAGGAAAGGTTTATTTCTCAAACAAAGGGGTTGTATATAGGTGTATATGGCGCGAATGAAGGGGAGAGATAAGGTTGGGTGTCAGTTCATGGAGATAAGGTTGGCTATGTGTCAACATGTTAGTGGATGTTGTGACTACAGGGTCCCACATAATCTCACAAATTTCAAACTCACATGCCAGCCTAAGACGCCACCCTTTCACTTAAAGGGCATAATGGACTTAACGGAAAAACACTCTGTGTCCTAAGACTACACTAAAGCCATAGTTAAAGGGGTTATTTGTAATACGGGGGGTTTGTTGCACTTGGAATATAGTTAAGGGGGGTTTAATGCACTTTACCCTTAATTATATCGTCTTGTGAGAATACCATTATGATCTCGAGTAAATGGGGCATGCTTTGTTTTAATTTAGGTTAGATCTGCTGGTCTCATTATGTTGAAAGCTTTATAGAATTATTATTATTATTAGGGTAAAGTGCACTAAACCCCCCTGAACTATTGGGGTATGTGCAAGAAACCCCCCTGAACTATAAAAGTTGCAAAAAACCCCCCTGAACTATTGGGGTATGTGCAAGAAACCCACCTAAACTATAAAAGTTGCAAAAAACCCCCCTGAACTATTGGGGTATGTGCAAAAAACCCCCCTGAACTATATATTTTTTTGCAGTTTACCCCATCCACGCGAATTGATTGACTGAAAGGGACAATGAAGCAGAGGAATTTGTTGCTGGGATCGGTGGGTCTCCTGTTATAGCTCCATCATAGCCGTTGTACCACCCGCCAGATCCGTCGGCTATATATATCGCACTTCTCTGCACCGTTGCGTTAGCCCATCGCCGTCACCGCCTTGCCCGCCATTCAGCTCACCTTGCTCGCCGGTCCATTCCACCGTCCATTCCAATCTCGCCGGCCCATTCTGCCATCTCCATAGCCGAGCACACCGCCGTCCGTGTTTCGAGCACACAGCCGTCCACAGTTCACCGCCGAGCCCCCTTGAGCTCGTCGCCGCCTCCACAGTTCATGGCTGAGTCAACCGAGCTCTCATCACAGCCGAGTCCTCTGGGCACAAGCCACCATCATCCGAGACCGAGCCATCCCGCTAACCTCGGATTTTCTCTTCTCTCTCTCTCCAGCTCTCAGTTTTGGGTTGTGTTGGGTGAAAAGCATCTTTTGGCAGAAAAAAAAGTAAGAAGTGTATAAGTTAAAACGACGCAGTGTGTTATAAGGGTAAACTGGTCTTTCAAAATTTTCGGTGCCGGAAGCTAATGTCATGGGGGTAAATTGCAACAAAATCATAGTTCAAGGGGGTAAATTGCAACAAAATCATAGTTCAGGGGGCTTTTTTGTAGTTCAGGGGGGTTTCTTGCAAATGACCAATAGTTCAAGGGGGTAAATTGCAACAAAATCATAGTTCAGGGGAGGTTTTTTGTAGTTCAGGGGGGTTTCTTGCAAATGACCAATAGTTCAAGGGGGTTTAATTCACTTTACCCTTATTATTATTATTATTATTTTGGTCATTGGCAAGAAAACTCACACATCTATTTATCTTTTGAGATTCAAACCCTCACTATCTATTTTGGAAGGTAGAGGAGATACACGGAGTTACACGGCACATGAATGCTTTATAGAATTTGGAATCAGCATAATCGTGTTTTGGAATCAGCATAATCGTGTCTGCTGTGCATGTGTGGAAAACATGGCACTTTTGAGAGGATTGTGAATCAGTTCCTGTCTGTGGCAAGTCTAATTGAAAGAACTTTTGAGAGGATTGTGAATTGGTTGGGCTCGGGTTTTGGACTGACCGACACCGCTACACACCGGTTTACTTTACATTTACTTGGACCCGAGAGTTGTTGATGACTACATCTTCCATGTTACAAAGCTTTTACCATCATACCAGCAAGTGAATAAACTTATTTATTCCTTTTTTTCTTGGGAACGGCATTCACTTTCCTTAAATTATATATTAATTGTTTTCATTTATTGAGCTATACGAAAACACATCCATACTTCAAAATTAATATTTATTAATCATTTTAGAATATTAAAAGTATAGGAAGAATACTTGTATAATATTTTTTTAATGTACATTTTTTTCCCTTCTAACATGTTATATATTGTCTAAATATTTATTATTTCATTCTTAAATCATTAGCATTCAATTATTAATAAAAATATATAAGTTATTAATTTTTTTTTTAATAGAGCCAGTGACTTACAATTATAAATAAATAATTACTAATGGTAAATGGTCGTTAAAATTTAATAAAAATCAGTAAAAAAACTATCTTTATTCAATTATGTTGAAAAAATTTGCATATCGGTGCAATTTGGGCCTTCTGTGCGAGTTTTAAAAAAATCACAAGATAACTGATACTATTACGTAACACAGATACATGTCCGATTTCGTTATATTGCGACCAATACCTCGACTGCGAACCATGGGGTCATAGAAGATTATACATATTTTATTTTTATCCCGACAAATTAGAAGAAGTGAAGACTCGAACACGGGTACACCCCCTTGCCAACTCACTTTGTAGTGTATGCATTAGCTCACAATATCAATGCATAATTATATATATCAGAATTGCCTTTTTGATCTTGAGCACCAAGAAATGTAAAGCTTGCCATAGTCTCTCACTCCAGGACCACTATGCACGTGTTAGCATTGTGCAACCATACATTGAGGATGCGGCAAGTGGCATGGGCCGGATATGGATCGCGGAAACGAGATCGGGTCGAATGATTGAAGAAGGATCCATGTTAAAGCACCCTGGAGTGGGCCGAACGTGGGGGGTCCACCGAGGAAGGTCAAGCCCATTACAAGACCCAACCCAGAAGGAAGAGAACTTTGGGCTATAAGCCTAATGTAATTGGTTAACTGCAAAAGAGGGTCATGGCCTATAAATAGACCATGACGGGTGGAAAGTAAAAAAAGAAGCCAGGGAGAAGTGAGAGAGGGAGAAAGTAAGAGTGAGAGAGATGAAACGGAAGATTGTATCTTCAATTGGCGCCGTCTGTGGGAAGCGAGGACGAAGATCAATTCGAGCCCGATCAGTACCATATTAGTTCAATCGAGTTTGTGAATATGCAGTGTAACTTCTGGAAGTTGAATCCAGATCAGTGAGATTGTAGTTTGCTCTGAGAGAATTCTTGATTATTGTTGATTCTGAGGCATTTGCTTTGGAAGGACACAATTGCGATTTGCTCAGTTGCAGTCAGATCCGACGAGTTTGAAGCTAGAAAAGTTCAGATCTAGCAAACAGCGATCACGATTCGGTAAAGTTAAGCCCAGATCTAGCGGAGTTTGCATCGGTAACGCTTAGATCTGTTTCAAAGTTCGTAATTCATGCCTTTGCTTCGATCCGGAATTATAATAGGGGGTGACGACTCTAATACGGTTGAGAACATCCAGCAAGTGAAACTCGATGAGTTGATGAACATGATCGAAGCTCTCCGGAGAGAAAATGCAGATCTAAGGAATGAAATACAGCGTTAAGAAGCTCCAGTAATTCCACAACCACTTCCGGTAGGCGAAGAAGGTGCACGTACCGATGCAGCACATCACGGTGAAGAGGTTGAAAACAATCTAGTTGATCCTCACCGCGAGGAAATCTGGCGAGATGGTTTGCCGCCAAATCTTCGTCGTATAGATGATCGTGAAGGATCGATTCACATGGATCCACGGCGTAAGCAGATCAGGCGAAATGAAGCGATGACTTTTGATCCACATCAAGAAACGCTCAGCCGAGGTGAAGCAACAGAGTTGATTCGTCAGAAAGATATGCCTCCATGGCGCAAGGACTTTGTTGAGGATAGATCATTCGATCCGACCTACCGGCCTTCCATGACGACGTTCGACTATCACAGCTCAGAGAGGAGATCAGTAGACGAGAGAGCAGTCGTGGGATTCCAGAGGGAGAATGAAGCACTCCGTTCAGCAGCTCGAACGGTGGATTCACCGTTCACCGATGAGATTCTGAATGCTCCGAGTCCGAGGAAATTTTCCATGCCCGTTTTCATTCTATTCGACAGAACGACTGATCCGATCGATCATGTGTATCACATCCAGCTGAAAATGGCTCTAAACACTGAGAATGATTCTTTGATGTGCAAGTGCTTTCCTACGAGTCTAGCCGGACCAGCTCTGAATTGGTTCAAGAACCTGCCGAGGGGTTCGGTGGATAGTTTCCGAAGCCTGTGCGATCGGTTCATAAGCCAATACTATGGAAACAAGCGTCCAGCGAAAGATATTTCGAGCTTATTCACAATGAAGCAACACGCTGAAGAGCGTCTCCAGGCTTTCCTAACCAGGTTTAACCTTACCAAGAGCATGGTTATTGAATGCCATCCTTCAACTGCAGTTCAAGCATTTATTCTGGCTATGAATCGTGGCACCCCGTTCCACACAAGTTTGGTGGTCAACACGCCGAGGACTATGGATGAACTCAACCAAAGAGCCGATGGATTTGTACGCTTGGAAGAAGAAGAGGCGGCAAACGCTCGGAAGACATCCGTTATATCCACGAAAGAAAAGACCAAAGCAAAGATCAGGCAAAAACAGGTCTAACCGCAACGCTCCTCGTGGACATCTGAGAAGAGGCCCAGAGAGGAAGAGCTGATTACTCCATTAAAAGTTACCCTAGCAAGACTGTACCAAGAAAATAAAGATAAGTTCCGGCCTCCTTTACTAATCAGGCAACCTCTCGAACAGAGGGATCAGTCTAAACACTGTGCATTTCATTCTGATTTTGGTCACCAGACTAACGAATGCAGCAACCTAAGGAGACAGGTAGAGATGCTGATAGCCAGAGGGGAGTTCGCAAGCTATATTCAAGGACCAACGGTGGAGCAGAACCGGCCAATGGAGCATGTGAAGAAGAATCAGAAGTCGAATTCTCACAACACGCAACCAGTTCGAGTAATTAATGCAATTCACGGTCGGCCAGAACCTGCTGAGGAGTCAGATGAATTGCTTCGAACACGCCTTCGTCAGGTACGGATGAAGAGAAGGATAGGCAGTGTAAACACTCTGCACCAGCAGAGCGCATCAACGCAGATAAAGTTTGACGCGACAGACTTGTTGCGTGTTCAGATCCCTCACGAGGACCCGCTGGTCGTAAGTTTGACAGTGGCCAAATGCTTGGTGCGCAGAGTTCTAATTGACCCTGGAAGTAGTGCGAACATCATGCCAAGAGATACATTCGATCGGCTCGAGATCAAACAGGATCAGCTAAAATCCACCGGGAATCCAGTAGTAGGGTTTGATGGAAAGCGAGTGGAGCCTGTCGGCACGGTGGAGGTAGCGGTGCATGCTGCTGAGAGGGTTTTGATGGAAACCTTTGTAGTTGTTGAAATTCATCCCTCTTACAATCTTTTGATGGGCAGAGGGTGGATCCACAGGGTTCGAGGTGTTCCTTCCACTCTGCATTAGGTAATGAGATGCCTGGCACCAGACGGAACCAAAGTGATTGACATTTATGGAGACCAAGTTGCAGCTAAAGAATGTTACTCTGTCACGCTGAAACATGCCGGAAAGGGGAAAGCTCCCATTCGTTCAGTAAGTCCGAGATAGCAATTAAAGGGTCCTCCCTCTAGGCAGAACGGAGAGGAGGAACCAGAGGGCTTGACTGAAGAACCCTTGCTTGATGTGCAGATCGATCAGTTCCGACTGGAACGGACAACCAGAGTAGGGGAACGACTCATTGAGGAGGAAAAGCAGGAATTAGTTGATTTTTTGTCTCAAAACGCAGATGTGTTCGCATGGAGTCACCTGGACATGCCCGGGATCAATCCTTCGGTATCCTGTCATTCCTTGAACGTTAATCCCAATGCAAAACCTGTAAAACAGAAGCAGCGACGGTTTGCCCCCGGGCGCAACCGAATTATTGCCGAGGAAGTTGATAGGCTGCTTGATGCGGGGTTCGTAAGAGAAGTGCACTACCCCAACTGGTTATCGAATGTGGTCATTGTGCAAAAGAAAAATGGGAAATGGCGCGTATGCATTGATTTTACCAATTTAAACAAAGCTTGTCCGAAGGATAGCTTCCCGCTGCCAAAGATTGATCAGATGGTGGATGCAACAACTGGATATGAACACTTGACCTTTTTAGATGCTTATTCGGGTTATAATCAGATCCCCATGGACCCCGCTGATGAAGAAAAAACTTCTTTCGTTACTGAACGCGGGACGTATTGCTACAAAGTTATGCCGTTCGGACTAAAGAACGCCGGGGCAACTTACCAAAGACTTATTAGCAAGATTTTCAAGGAACAAATAGGGAAGACAGTGGAGGCTTACATTGATGATATGGTGGTCAAAAGTAAGAAGAAAGCAGATCATGTGCAGCATTTTCGAGGCGTGTTTGATGTTTTGCGGCGGCATTGGATGAAGCTCAATCCGACTAAGTGCTCGTTCGGTGTAAGTTCAGGCCAATTCCTAGGGCACGTGGTTAATCTCAGAGGTATCGAGGCAAGCCCTGCCCAAGTAGATGCTCTGACTAAGAATGCCGAGCCGACAATAATCAAAGAGGTGCAAACACTTATGGGACTGATTGTTGCACTGAGCTGTTTCATTTCCAAATTGTCAGATCGATGCAAACCATTTTTTGACACAATCCGAAGCCACGGCAGGCAGGTTTGGGGAGATGAACAACGCCTAGCGTTAACTGCTCTGAAAAAATATATGCAGAACCTTCCGGTACTGTCAGCTCCAGAGTCGGGCGAGAAGCTGTTTCTGTATCTCGGAGTATCCAGCATTGCAACAAGTGGCGTTCTGATCCGCTACGCAGAAGGGAAGCAATACCCAGTGTTCTATGTTAGCAAAACAATGACTGAGGCCGAAAGGCGTTATTCAAAGGCAGAGCGGGTGATACTCTCGCTAGTGCATGCGAAAAGAAAGCTCAGGTATTATTTTGAATCCCATCCTATTATCGTTCTAACCACTTTCCCTATCAGAATAATCCTGCACAAACCAGATCTCTCCGGAAGAATGACGAAGTGGGCTAAGTGCTTATGGAAACTCTTCGTTGATGGATCCTCAAATCAGATGGGTGCAGGCATTGGGATCAAACTGCAGACACCAGAAGGTACAGCCTTAAGCCAAGCGCTTCGGCTTGAATTCGCAGCCACGAACAATGAGGCCGAATATGAAGCGTTGCTGGCAGGAATAAAGCTTGCCAAAGAACTTAAGGTCAGGAATTTGAATGTTTTCAGTGACTCACAGTTAGTCGTTCGGCAGGTGAGGGGTGAATATGAAACCAAGGACGAAACGATGGAAGCAAATCGTTCTGCTGTTATGCGGGAGGCACAGAACTTTGAAAAAATTAAATTCATTCAAATTCCGAGGGAGTGTAACGGAGATGCCGACAAGCTAGCATGTAGCATCTCGGGTTCTGGAGAAACATTGGCAAGGGTAGTTCCAGTGGGAATTTTAAACCAGCCATCCATTTTCGAAGAGCCTTCAGGCTCAGATCCTTAGCAAGTGAATGTTATTCCATATGAGCCAAGCTGGATTGATCCGATCATAACTTACATCCGAGATGGTACTCTGCCTGAACAAAGAAATGAGGCTAGGAAAATCAAAGCGAATGCTACAAAGTACGCCATAATGCATAACCAGTTATACAGAAGATCCTTTTCTGGACCGTACTTAAAGTGCGTTACCCCCACAGAGGCTCGCCAAATATTACGAGCTATTCATGAAGGTGTGTGTGGAAACCACTCAGGGGGGAGATCATTAGCACACAAAGCAATGGCTCAAGGGTACTTTTGGCCAAACATGCTGCGAGATTCGGAAGAATTGTCCAGAAGGTGCGATAAGTGCCAAAGGTTCGGACCACTGATTCACCAACCGCTTGAAGACTTGCATGTAATGGCCACACCATGGCCTTTCGCGCAATGGGGGATAGATGTAGTTGGTCCTCTACCAACTGCCAGAGCTCAGAACAAGTATGTGTTGCTGGCTACAGACTACTTTACTAAGTGGGTGGAAGCAGAGCCGTACCCGAGCGTTACTCAAACTCATGTGAGACGATTCATTTGGAGTAATATTATTTGCCGGTTCGATGTTCCGAGGTCAATCGTCATGGATAATGGTACCAACCTTGACAGTAAACAGGTAAGAGAGCTGTTGGAGGAGTATGGAATTAATCAAAAGCTGGCAGCAGTAAGTCACCCACAGGCCAATGGACAAATGGAAATTACAAACATAACAATCTTTACTTGTATCAAGAAGAAACTAGAAGAAAGGAAAGGAAGGTGGTTAGATGAACTGCCGAACGTCCTATGGGCCTACAAAACGACCCCAAGAAGACCGACCGGAGAAATTCCATTCACCATGGCGTATGGAACCGAGGCAGTTATACCGGTCGAGCACTTAGTTCTGACTGTTCGAAGCTTGGCCTGGAGCCGTGAGCATAATGACAATATGCTAAGGTTTAACCTCAATTTGCTGGAAGAAAAAAGAGACGCAGCAGCGGTGAGGCTCGCCTCTTACCAGCAGACACTTGCGAACAGCCATAACAGGAGAGTAAAGCACAGAGACTTTAGGCCAGGTGACCTGGTTCTGAAGAAGAAGGTAGGGATAGTCAAAAAGATGATGCCACCATGGGAAGGCCTATACAGAATTGCAGAGGCCATAGGAAAAGGCGCATATACCTTAGAAACCATGGCCGGAAGGCTGGTTAACAAGCCTTGGAATGCTACTTCTCTAAAGAGGTATTATCAATAAAAAGTTGAGATTCAGTACTGAATTCTGTTTATTTTAAATTAAAAACAGTTGAATGTATGAGTTTTTGAGATTTATAAAGATTGCACTCCTCTGTAATATCCTAAGCAAAGTAAGTTGCAGTTGGCACTATGAGCCGAACGCTAAACACTTGCTAAGAAAAATAAAAGGCCAAGTGGCAAGAGGCATTCCAGCCGAGCGCTAGGCACCTAAGCAAAGTAAGTGGCAGCTGGCACTATGAGCCGAACGCCAAACACTTGCTAAGAAAAATAAAAGGCAAGTGGCAAGAGGCATTCCAGCCGAGCGCTAGGCACCTAAGCAAAGTAAGTGGCAGTTGGCACTATGAGCCGAACGCCAAACACTTGCTAAGAAAAATAAAAGGCCAATTGGCAAGAGGCATTCCAGCCGAGCGCCAGGCACCTAAGCAAAGTAAGTGGCAGCTGGCACTATGAGCCGAACGCCAAACACTTGCCAAGAAAAATAAAAGGCCAAGTGGCAAGAGGCATTCCAGCCGAGTGCCAGGCACTTAAGCAAAGTAAGTGGCAGCTGGCACTATGAGCCGAACGCCAAACACTTGCTAAGAAAAATAAAAGGCCAAGTGGCAAGGGGCATTCCAGTTGAGCGCTAGGCACCTAAGCAAAGTAAGTGGCAGCTGGCACTATGAGCCGAACGCCAAACACTTGCTAAAAGAAAATTAGAGGGCCAAGTGGCAAGTGGCATTCTAGCCAAACGCCAGGCACCTGAGCAAAGTAAGTGGCAGTCGGCACAATGAGCCGAACACTAAACACTTGCAAAAAAAAAAAAAAAAAAAAGAGTTGACACAAAAAATTTGATCAGGAGTCGGCCATCTCATTAAATAAGCTTCAGAAGGTTACAAAAAATGAGGTGTAAAGATGGCATATATGCCAAAGTCAGTACATTTAAATAAAAAAAAGAGAGGTCCTAACTAAGAGGCATTTGCCTCGTCGGCCTCTTGATGATGTTAGGCCACCTCCTCATTGTTGGTGGTGTCGCCATCCTCACGAGGTGGAGAGTCAAGATGAATGACAGAATCGTTCTGTTGAATCCTACCCTCTGCAGCATTGGAAGAATCATTCTGCTGAGGGTTTTCTTCAGCAGTAACGACAGATGGAGTCAAAGCGGACACAGGGAGAATGTCCAAAGTCAGAGCGGCAGGAGGAGTAGGAGTGATCCGAGAAGATGCAATCTCCTAACATTCATCAAATATCCCTTCGGCCGCGGTTGAGTCTGGATCAATATAATCACCAGGAGGGTCAATATCTAGATCCTTATCAGCATCATCAGGGGTAGAGCCAGTCTGACCCTCATCCGGGATGCGATCGGTGTAACCCTCTCGGAACCCCTGGGCATATCTGAGGGCCCCGACTCTAGAGAATCGAGCGTGCAGAGCTAGCATACCACCATTTACCCTACTGATGGTATCAAGTAAAGCGTTGCGCTCGTCCAGGGCCCTCTTCTCAAAGGCCATCCGAGCGGACTGCTCGTCATTCAGAAGGCGAAGCAGTTCTTCCTTCTCGGCCCAAAGGGATTCCCGTTCGGTCTGCCAGATACTCTTTTCAAGCTGGAGAGCATTCCTCTCATCCTGAAGAGAGTCAGTTTCCCTCCTCAGCAAATTCCTCTCTTTTTCAGTTTTACCGAGTTGAACCATCAACCCGGTCTTCTGAGCGGCTAAGTTATGGTTCTCCTTGTTCGCTGCGCTAAGGCTGTCAGAAAGTGCGCGGACCTTGGCATTCACCTGCTCAACTTGTTTTTGCATAGCCATCATCCCGTACAAGGTCTGTAGAGATATACAGGACAACTGGTTAAGCCGAGCAGATGGTTAGAAGAAAATAAGTGGCAAGAGTATGTAAAGATTTATCGACTAAGGGGTAGAAGTTACCTCTATGGCGGACAAGGGGAATTGGCTGAACACTTCCCTCTGAGATAGACCTTTGGCTACCTCGATGTCCTTGGGAGTCCACATACTCCTGTAGTAGGCCATCGCGGTCTGACCATCTTTGAACATGGTCTCGGTCGGCTTCAAAGACGATCCGTCTGTTCGGATGAAGCGAGGGCTCCATGGCACTGTTCCTGAAGCGGAGGCTTGCCCAGAAGGGGTGGGGGGCCTAGTTTGAGGAGGTCTCGCCAGGGAAATCACATTTGGCCCAGAGGGCCTAACCCTCTGAGACAAGGGAACGTCATCCATACTCAGAGCACTGTCAGGTTGATGACTTTTTCCTCTGGCCTTTTCCCTTGCGGAAGCAGCAGTAGAGCCAGGAGGATTGTTGGCAGAGGGGGCAACGTTCGGGCTGGCAGTTGCCGTGTTAGCGACCGAGTCAACAACCATCGTGGATGGATCGGTGGAAGGAGTGGTGTCAGAAAGAGTAGCGGAGGAAGATGCTAAAGACGGTGAGGAGATTGACGCAGGAGTGATAGCAGGCCTGGGGGCGGATTTTTTCCTACCGAAGGAAGGGATCTGGAGTTGGCTCATTGTCTTGCCGAGGACTGAGATGTCGAGGAGATTATCTGAGGTGAGAAGGTCCGAGCAAGAGGGAACGTTGGTCAGAACGTACAACTTTAAGTAGTTATCCCTATCCCTGCACACACTGTAGCTCAAGTCATCACAAGGAATGCCTAAGGAATGGCACAAGAAAGAACAAAAACGAGGAATGCAGATCTCGCAAGGACAGTCACTCTTATGGTTTTTATTTTTCTTGTAAAAAGAGACAGAGCACTCTCCGAAAGCGCTCGGGATAGGGAAACCCTCCGCAGCTGGAGAGAACCAGGCTCCCCTAACCCCAATGATGTTTTTCCTTCAGCCTTTCTCAAATTTGATCTTATCCGTGCAGATAGACCTCTTCTCAATGGGGAAAAAGTGGTAGAATGGTTCGTCAGTTCTGATCTTGCTGACCTTGTAACAGAGGAGGAGATCTACGAGGTCCAGATCCAGACCTCTGTCACGAATCAGGAGTAGCATAACGGATAAAATCCTAAGGAAATTGGGGTTTACTTGTAAAGGGGAAAGATTTAGCTTGTTAAAAACATAGCAAAAGAAAGGATGTAGAGGAAATCTAAGGAGATTGAGATGGAGGAGTGAAAACAAGGCCTCGCCGGGAAGAAGGCCAGCACCGGTTCTAATATTCACTTCCCGAGGGCAGTTTCTAATTTCTACATCATCAGGAAGTTGAAGTTTCATGCGAAGAACGTCTAGATCTACTATCGTGGTGTGAGTGGATGAGGATTCCGGGGAGAGGAAAGAAGTCTTCCAAAAGAAAAATGCAAATGAAACTAACCTTAGAGAGTGAAAACGGCAGAGAAGTATTGCAAAGCCACTGGAAGGAAGATCTTTCGCAAGAGATCGCCGGAGAAGATTCAAGCAGCAAAAGGTGAGATGGAGACGGTAAAAAGGGTCGATGGAGAGTTGATGGAGCTTATAAAGACGAGATAAGCCCGAGAGCCGAGCAGTCAGGAAAGCGATGGGTTGTCTTTTTGAATCTCGAAGCGCCGACCCTTAGATCTAATCGTCCATTCTCCCACACGATCTCCTCGAGCCGTCAGGTCATCATTAGCAGCCTCTAATAATTACCCCCTAATCAATAAGGGGTAATTATGGGGGCAGTTGAGGATGCGGCAAGTGGCATGGGCCGGATATGGATCGCGGAAACGAGATCGGGTCGAATGATTGAAGAAGGATCCATGTCAAAGCACCCTGGAGTGGGCCGAACGTGGGGGGTCCACCGAGGAAGGTCAAGCCCATTACAAGACCCAGCCCAGAAGGAAGAGAACTTTGGGCTATAAGCCCAATGTAATTGGTTAACTGCAAAAGAGGGTCATGGCCTATAAATAGACCATGACGGGTGGAAAGTAAAAAAAGAAGCTAGGGAGAAGAGAGAGAGGGAGAAAGTAAGAGTGAGAGAGATGAAACGGAAGATTGTATCTTCATACATAGAATTACACAAATACCCCTGCAATTGCCTTTTGACAGTTCTCTTAAAAGCAAATTGCTGTCACATTGAATTAGCCTGTCACATTGAATAATTGAGCTCATATACACAATGCAGCTTCGCATGCAAAGGTAATATGGATATTTGGATGTGTACAAAGACAAAAATGCCTTTGACAAGAACTGTAGGCAGATTGCATATATTATCACATAATTTTCAAGCACAAAGAGGGCTGCAGTGACTTTCATGATATTTCAGTGAGCTATGAGCTTATATCAACTTGTAATTCATTGTGTAAACCCCCATGATATGTCAAACAACACTTGATCAGACCCCAATATATCAATGCTTCATTATCAGCTCTTTTTGAACCTTTTTACTTGCATTTTGTCATTAATAGAGCAAACCTCAAGATAGGCATCTTAGATCAACAATCTCCCCCTTTTGCCTTTTAGTGACCAAAACCCTAGCATTCTCACCCTTTTTGACATTGAAAGTGAAAAGGGTCAAGGACATCAATTGGACTGCAACATCAGAGCTAATTTCAGTGCTCAACAGCTTGTATTCAAGATTTTAAGGCAATATATCTTTGAAATAGCTTCCAAATGAGCTTAAGCTTGATCTTCACAAACTTGTATAGGTAAAATACACTTACTTAAGGGATAAACTCAATTAAACAAGCAAGGTATAATAATAATATAACAGCAAAACAACCTTGTTTTTCTTTCAAACCCCAAATCAGCCTCCTCAAGGGTAATATTGTAATTCATCTTCAGAACCATCCCAATTCCCACATTCTCAGTCTTCAATAAGTAGAATCCACTTGCTCAGTTGATAAAATCAATACAAGTAACAAGGTACAATAGAGTTATCACAGTTTGAGCTCAAAACCAATAAACCCTAGTTTTGTAGCTTCATTAGGTAACTCTGCAATGTGGCTTCAATTCAGGCTTGCTTTTGGCTCCCACAACTTTGAATCAACAAAATACTCTTGCTTAATTGTAGAGATCAATTCAAACAGCAAGATTCAGCTATAAACACACTAGGCTGACATAACCTCACTAAACCCTAGCTTTTAAGCTTCAAAGGGTAAGACTGTGAACAAGCTTCATAACTAGTTCAGACTTCACTCACTCATTCTTAAATAGACTGTATACACTTGCTTAGACGTTTAGAGCAAATTAACAAGCAAGGAATAGACATATAAAAGTTCACAGCAGCACCTTCAGTGAAGTAACATTGAGTTTCAGCTTTATCAGTCACAACATTGAGATTTTTCAGTTTTTCATCAACCAAGGGCTTCCTCAGCTTAAATATGGTAGATTATACTTGATAAATGACAAGGACAAGATATAACAACTGGAACATAGAAGTTACATATTAAGAGAACACACTAGCCTTGAATTATACCTAAAACCCTAAACTCAGCAATAGAAGTGTAAACCAGTAAATCCACAAGAATCTTGATCACAACAGGATTTTCATAGATACAATCACAGTTAGAATATCATGCTCAGTTAAATATGCAATAACTCCTTGCAGGTATTAATCATTTTGATATAAAACAACACTAAATAGATCACTGCAGGTTCATGTAGCTGCAACTGAAACTTTCAAATTTTAAAGAGCACAATTGTAATTTTGTGGTTGATCCTTCTTGTAATAAGTTCCCCAACTTTCTTTCACAGAATAACATTTGCTTAAACCATCATTTCACATTTTGTAGCAAGGTAAAAATAATTTGTAGCATAAAATCAGTCACCTAATAGTTTTTTGCAGCAGTACTGTTCTTAGGGACAATTTAACAATTTCTCAGTAACTCAGACCAGGTTAAGGTTCTCTCAAATGTATATAATCAATATAAATATGCTCAGATGAAGTTTATAGCAGCAACATGGTGATATTGTGATCACAAAGTACACAACAGCTGGATTAATTAAAGATAATAAACCTAACTAGCAGGTTTAGTATACTAGGAGTTGAGATGGTCACTTTGTTGACAAAATCTGAACATGTTTAGCTTTTCTTTCTCAATTCAAATGTGTTTGGATGATATATAATCCATGTATAGTTCAGGTTAGACAAGATAAGCTCAATTTTATAATCTTAAAACAAAAAAACAAGCTGAACTTAGAGGATTGAATTATGAAATATTGTACCAGTTTCACTATACAGTTTCAGGCATCTACAGTTGTTGCAAATCACCAACATATATTTGCTCACCCCTTGTATCAATTCCAGAAGTGATCACAATAGCAGGATACTTTTAAAGAACAAGAAACAGCTTATCTCTGAGAGGAGGTGGCCTTGTAAAGTTTTGAAGTTGAGATTTAGTGATAGTAGTTGAGTGAAGAGTTTGAGGAGCCTTGTCTCTAAGAGGAGGTGGTCTTGTATAGCTTTGGAGCTGATACACAATCATAAAGTTGGATTTCATAACACTTTCAGTTTTGGGACATTTTTGAAGACCAAGCTGCAAGACTCTTTTGTTAATTTCAAACTTATGAGTTCTTGAGTTGGCAAAGAGTTGAGTACAGATCTCCCTTGAATAAGAGTTTTCAAACCTTGACAGCCTTGAACTAACTTCATCACAGTGTTGATTTTGAGTTTTCATCGTCACCTTCAAATGCTGTAAACAGTAATCATCCCAAATTCCTCTAACATTTAAGTTACTGATCCTGGAGAGTATACCTACTAACAACCCCATTGAGAATAGCCTTAAAGATGATCTCATCATTTTAATCTTAATGTAGAGGTCCTTGCCTTTGTACTTTTGAAACCCAATCATGCTTAACCTCTTCATGACATAAGCTTGTAAGATACTTGGATGATTCAGAGAAAACATATGAGAGTAGTGTTTGTTGAATCTTTCATCTTCTTGTCTAATCTTCTTCAAGATTTCCCTTGATTTATACTTCACTAAGTTGAAACAATAAGGGAGAATGAGACCAGATTTGAAAGCCCAGACTTGTATACTTCAAAGCAAACATCTTCTTTATCCTCATCCCTTTGAACTAAAGCCTTGATACACTGAGTGTTCATAACATTTCTAGGAATGTTGATTGTTTCTTGTTCTTCAAGATCATCAGTAGATTAATACACAATCCCAAGAGTGTCCCACATATCCTTGGATGATTTACAATTCTTGACTGTTGTGAGGTCAAGTTGGTTAAGACCATTAACCAATACTTGTTTCGCTTTGAGATCATTACTGAAGAAATCATTTGTACTCTAAAATTTTACACCATTGATAGCTGCATCCCAAACATCATAGGACTTACACATTAGATAAGCTTCCATTCTAATTTTCCATTCTTCAAAGCTTGAACCGGATAGGACAGGAGCAATGTTTGGATCTTGGCCTTCTTCCATTGATAGGATCTTTGCTGTAGGTATGTTAAACCTCAAGATAGCAAACCACAAGCTTTGATACCAATTGTTAGACCAAGAGGGGAGGGGTGAATTGGTTTGTTAAAACTTTTTCTCAATGAAACCAAAACCAATCAAACATAAGTTATACACATAACACAAGGTTTACAAAAAAAAAAAAAAACCCTCTCAATAGGGAAAAACCTTGGTCTTGGCCTTAGCCAATAAAAGTATCCACTAGCTGTATGTATCTTGTTACACACTCAGCTATCTCACTCTCTACACACACCCTTATACAAAAGTAGATACTAGTTTTCACAACCAATACACACACACTAGCTCACCAATGTGCACACATGCACTCTCCCTGTCCTAAGCAACCTTGCTTGGACTCAAAGCTTTTAATAGCTTAATCAACAATGGGGTGAGGTATTAAAATCTTACTACCATTTACAATAAGGTGTCAGTACACCAAGTACAATGAACTTAAGCTGCAATACAAAATAGGAATGTAATATACTGCCTTAAGTAAATTAAAGTGAAACCCTAGCTTACTCTCTTCTGCAATCAATGGATACTTCTTCAACTGCACACTACAACTTCAACTAATACTCATACTAGGATCCCACAGCCTTCTCTTAGCAAAATAAACTTGCTCTCAGTAGTTTACAACAAGGAACAACAAGTACAACCTTGGTGGTTGTTGGATAGGCTTCAAATCCTCTTCAAGGGTATATTTGTCACTTCAGTGAATTGCTTCAATATAGTCCTTTTCTCTGTTTCCACAGTCTTGTTATCTCCACACAGTCTTGCTCAAAGAATAGAACAATTAATAGAGCAAGATATCACAATTTCAATTCTCAAAAGACTTGGAACACATTAACCCTTGCTTATAAGCTTGTTGGGGTATTTTAGTCAAATCACCTGAGACTTGTTCTAATTCAAGTTCTCACAGCTTCATACAACCATAATATACTTGCACAGATGATAAAAACATTAATCAAAACAAGATATAACAAATTCAGCCCCAAAACAGTTTAATCTCAACTGTCAAACTTTAGCTAGCAGCAACACTAGTATTCAGACAATGTAGCTCCACAATTCAAGTTAAACTTCTGCAATCTCAACTCCCAAATATTCCTTTAAACTTGCTCAACATATTGGATTCACAAATGAAGCAAGATATAAAGGTTCAATGATAATTTCAGAGGCTTATAGTACACAACAGGCTTATTTAAACTTAAGACAACAACACACTGATTTTAGGGGCAAGTCTGGAAATTCAACTTTTCACAGGGTTTGTTCATCTTCTCACAATCTTGTATTACCATTACACTCATGTTTAAGTGTGAATCATAGTAATGGAACCATGGTGTATTACTTCAGTTTACAAATCACAGCTAGTTAGGCTAAAACCTTAGCTTAGTGAGGTTTGCAAGGTCAACACATAAAACAACCACTTTACTGAGATAAATCCAACTTTACAGCTTCAAATCATTAAGTTAAGCATGCTCAGGTGTTAACTTCAAGGTTCATAGCATGATAAATCATTTTAGTTCCTAACAGTAGCTAATTCAACACAAATTACTCAAATATCAAGCTCTGAGAAACCATATTCTGTAGTAGTGAGTATTTGAGATAATACCTATTTTCTACAGATGTAACTAAGTGTATTGGACTTGCTTCAACCTTAACCTTTTGCCTCAAACCTCTAGAACAATACTTGACCCTCAATTTAGCCTTGACAGCAGCCTTTTTTCAGCTGCTACACCAGCAACACTTAATCCTTTGTAGGTCTTCAAGAGTTCTTCCACACATAGGAATTTCTGAGATTTAAACTGAGCTTACATAGTTAAAACATTACCAAAAAGATAAGCATTTAGGTCCTCTTCACGTTTTCACTCAAGAACAGCCTTTCTTACATATGAAAGTTGTATTTTTAGGCTTCAAAGAGGCAGGCAGCTATAGCATTGCCGTTATACTCAAAACCTTGATGATGCAACCCTAAAACCAATGGATAGGATTGAGATGAGGTCCTTCAATCCGTGAGGAAAGCTATTCTGACATTGTCGTAGTAAAATACCCTTTTACCCCCTTGCCAACTCAATTTGTAGTGTATAGATCAACTCACAATATCAACGAATAATTATATATATCAGAATTACCTTTTTGATCTTGAGCACCAAGAAATGTAAAGCTGGCAATAGTCTCTCACTCTAGGACCACTATGCATGTGTCAGCATTGTGCAACTACACACAGAATTACACAAATACCCCTGTAATTGCTTTTTGACAGTTCACTTAAAAACACACTGTTGTCACATTGAATAGGCCTGTCACATTAAATAATTGTGCTCATATACACAATGCAGTTTCACAGGCAAAGGTAATATGGATATTTGGATGTGTACAAAGACAAAAATGCCCTTGACAAGAACTGTAGGCAGATTGCATATATTGTCACATAATTTTCAAGCACAAAGAGGGCTGCAGTGACTTTAACGATATTTCAGTGAGCTATGAGCTTATATCAACTTGTAATTCATTGTGTAAACCTCCATGATATGTCAAACAACACTTGATCAGACCCCAATATATCAATGCTTCATTATCAGCTCTCTTTGAATCTTTTGACCTGTATTTTGTCATTAAAAGAGCAAACCTCAAGATAGGCATCTTAGATCAACAGTCTGTGTCGTAAAGTATTTTTGTTATATTTATGACTTCTTAGGTCACAATACTGACTTTTTCTCTTCAAAATTTGCAGATAGTCGTCTTGAGTATTTGTAGGCGAGAGTCTAAAACGACGTTCATTTTGCTAGGGTCCTTCTCTCCCTACTTCTCTTCTTGAGACAATCTCTAGGGATTCTCCCGTGATTGTTCAAAATCTCGAGTAGCCTATCAACATTGACGGTTCAGATACTGAGGCTAGCCTTATATTGCCTGCCCCTCTTCCTCTTTCTCAGTCAACAATAGAACTTCCCCCTCCAAAGCCCTGTATGACTAGGAAAGAGAGGGAGGCAGCTGCTAAACTACTGTAGGAGAGGAAGAACGCGCTTGCTAGTAAGTTTTCCCCTTCTAAAAAATAGAAGGGGGTTAAGTCCGGGCAGGGGCACAAACGCCCTTCTATGAGGGACGATCTTCTTTCTAAGCGCTCCAAGCTTATGGCTGGGGCTTTCGGGAGCAAAAGTGCCCTAGTTCTTGGTGCTACTGACGTTGTCAGGGGTGACTTTGCGGGATCTGCTGAGAAATGGTTTCCCGAAATGCTAAAGGCTGATGGCTTCCCTATCACCATCGGTGATTCTGGAACCGAGGACCTGGAGACACTGATGGGCTTGGCCAGAGGGATTTGTCCGCCCAAGGATGAGATTCTGTAATAGTAGATGAGTATTAATGATCTCCTTTGCCTCGCTCCCAAGTCCATCATAGAGGTAATCTTTCTTGATTCCTCTCTTCTGCTTCTTTGTTTTGACCTTTTGATAATATTTTGCTCCCATTTTGTAGAGCATTTTCTTAATGTTTGCCTTTATGAAGAAGCTGTCAGCGAATTTACTTTAGGCGAATCAATCGACTGCCCTTCAAAAGAGGGTAAATCTTTTGGAAGCTTCTCTTGCTAAGGCTAAGAAGGAGAAGGTTGAATAGCTTAAGTCAATTGAATATTTTGACAAGAGGGCTAAGGAGCTTGAGAACAAAGCAACCGAGCTTGGCCTTCAGCTTGGGAAAGCGAATTCCTTAATCCAAACCTACAAGGACGGGGGTTTAGAGATGTTTAGCCTCACCTCAAGTCAATCTTTGAAAAATAACTGGCTTCCCTCAACTAGTCAAACAAATCATCTATCATTGGCAAATGATACTTGTTCTTGGTGGTGGCATGATTCAACCTTTTGTAATCAATGCACAACCTCAACGAACCATCTTTGTTCTAAGCAAAAAAGACCAGTGCACCTCATGGTGACATACTCAGTTGGATGAAACCTTTTATCCTCAAATCATTAAGCTGCTTCTTTAATTCCTCTAACTCTATTGGTGCCATATGACGTGTCTCTCACAATCGAACGATATCGTGTAGGATAGTTCTACGTAGAGAGGATTTCGAACCCACAGGGAGATGAGATTTATATTCAGTTTTCAATTTAGTTTTATTAGCTTAAGGTAACTTGGTTGGAAAAATTGTTGGTTGTCATGATTTAGCAAACTAAAATTTTAACACAATATTTAAAAAACACGAAATAAACTAATGTAAATGATCAGAGAGAGAAAGTCTTAGGGCTTTGACTTCACCACAACCGTCATACTATGGTTAATTGTACTAACTCTAGGAATTTAACAATGATATTTTTCAAAAGAATTAAACTCAATAACATTCATTCAATTCGGGTTTTAAAGAAAGATGTTTTACAAGATTAGCTAACTATAACCTATCTACGGTTAGCGTGGACTATCCGCCTACCTACTCTACCTACTTCAACTACTTTGCGAATGAACCACTTTTCCTAAGCATAGATTATGAAAACGTTCTTTTGTAAAAAAACATTAAAGTACCATTATACGACCTCTATTCCTGTGTTCGGCAGGGCTCCGCCAGATACCGCACAACAAGATAGGTTGAGAATAGAGAACAAACTATTACATCTAAGACAAGAGAATAACAGTGTATAATCCATTAAAGCATGAACACCACTTGAGTTGTCTCAAGTGCTCATAGTCATATAATCAAGAAAAAGAATCATATATTAAAATAATCCCAGAGTTAAAACAATTAAACCATAGTATTTAGGTTGGGTTACATCAGTGCCCTAAGAAAGGGTTTAGCTGCTCATGACGAGACTGGATAACATCTGTGTTGAGTTCATCTCCATTGTCCCGGACTGCACTTCTCTTCTCAAGATCTTCACTTTCAAGGTTGTAGAAACCCTAAAAGCCACCACACCTTCAGCCTTCTGAATAACACTGTCAAAAGTGATTGAAATTTTGGACCTCTTCTATCAAGGCTTGCACTTTCTTTTATAGAAGAAAATAATATTTGGTGGGCTTTTAGGTCTTTTAGCCCAACTGGGATGAGATATGACTGGTAAAGAGAGTAATCCCGCATCTTTTAATGTGACATGTCATAGAAGGCTCGAGCTTCAGGAACGGATGCTCGAGCTTTAGGGTTCATGCTTGAGCATAAGGAACAATGCTCGAGCTTCTCTGGATAGATGCTCGAGCTTCAGTAAATGGTGCTCGATCACCACATTGACATTTAGCCAATTTTCTTCAACTATTTTCTGCAGCGTCTTTTTCTTCAACACTTAGAATATTTTTGGGGTTGAACTCCTTTAACATTGCTTGATACAAGCTTCATAGGCTCGAGCACTAGGTACTAGGCTCGAGGATCTGGGGCTTAATGCTCGAGCATTAGTGGATGATGCTCGATCCTTTGTGGATGGTGCTCAACCTTAGAGGTGAGGCACGATACCTGGGAGCATAGCCTTTTTATTAAATCAACTCTTTTTTATTTCCGATGCCTCATGCTCGAGCTTTAGGATTGAGGCTCGAGTCCCCTTTGTTAAGGATTGAGGCTCGAGCCCCCTCTGTTAAGGCTCGAGCACCCTGAAGTAAGGCTCTAGCATCAAGGTATGAGGCTCGAGCATTTAGGCCTTGTTGACTTTTCTTCTCTTCTTTGTTGTGATGCTTGAGCCTTAACACTTGGGCTCGAGCTCTAAGGCTTGAATTGCCTCAAACTTCACCAATTCAGCTCTCGGCTTGCTCTGAGTGACCGGCAACGGCTCTGTAAGCTTCGATATCATCATAAAGTCCCAGTTTTAACCATCTATCTGGGAAAGTACCTACAAACACACATTAAACATAAATTAGTCTAATTATAGATAGAAGTATCACTTTAGGTCCTAACATATACGTACTTAGGGGCTCGAATATGCATATATTCAACGCTCATCACCATACGATATGGTGCTATAGAAATTGGCGTGGTATCCGGCATCAAATCAATGGCAAACTCCACCTCTCGATGTGGAGGCAACTCCTTCAAATCCTCTAGAAACACATCTAGAAAATCATGCACAACTGCTGGATAATCAACCTCACAAAATTCCTTATCAAGACTAGCCAAGAAGAACTCTTGTTGATCCCGGCCTCTATGGAATCCCGATCCACCAAAAGTCATGGTCAATCATACTCAGGTAACAATACTAGTAGAGATTCTCACAATGATTGTTTGTCTAATTACAATTTTAATCGGCCCAATATTGGATTCAATCAGCAAAGTCCGCGGGGGGGGGGGGGGGGGGGGGGGGGGGGTGGGGTGGTGTTTGGGACAAACCGCAAATGCATTGTGAGCATTGTGGTCTTAACAATTACACTATGGAATTCTGTTTTAAGCTGTATGGTTATGCTTCTGATCGTACAAGGAACGCAACCAAGAATTCAAATTTCTCTAATGGTGCTCCAAGTCAGAATGCAGGACCTTCACGGTTTGATGTAAGGTCTGAGGATCAAGCTATGTTATCCTCCACACCCATTACTCAAGAACATATAGTAAATTGCTAGGCATGATTTCTTTAGGTAGCATTAATTTGGCAGGTATCACTCTCTCCATATTTTTAAATACTGGTTGGATTATTGACACCGGTGCATTAAATCACATGTGTTCCTCTTTATCATTGTTCTCTTCTTATACTTCTTGTTATTCTATGTCACCTGTCCAACTTCCTGATGGAACTCATGCACAGGTCAACCACATAGGAACCATAGTCCTTTCAACAAAACTCACACTTGATTATTTTTCTACATTCCATCTTTTAAGTTCAACCTCTTATCGGTCAATCAACTTGACAAATCTTATAACTATTCTGTTAATTTTTTTCATAATTCTTGTGTTTTCCAGGACCTATCTGCGAAGAAAGTGATTGGAGTGGGTAATGTTCATGGAACTCTTTATTATCTTGACACCGCTTTTGTTGGCCTTGTTTCCAGTACCCCATCCATCGACATTTGGCGTTGGAGACTTGGACATCCTTCTTCACATCGCTTGCGTGATTTGGCTAAGATTTTTTCTTCGATTTCTAGTTCTCGTAATTATGTGTGTGACATTTGTCCTCAAGCAAAACAAACTCGTTTGCCATTTCCTCGTAGTTCAATTTCTTCCGCTAAACCTTTTCAAATGATTCATTGTGATATTTAGGGGAGCTTTTCCCAACCATCTATAAGTGGTGCTTATTTTTTTCTTACTATTGTTGATGATTTTTCCCGTTGTACATGGATTTATCTTATGAATTTTAAATTTGACACCAAATTTATTATGCAATCTTTTTTTGCAATGATTAAAAATCAGTATAATTGTCGGATCAAACGTGTATCCTATGGCGAGGGTGATATTTTCATTCCAAAAATCCAACAAATTTGACAATGGGACTGAATTTTTATCTCATGATATGCAGAAATTTTTTTCCCACAATGCCATCATTCATCAATGGAGTTGCATTAGGACACCCCAACAAAATGGGGTTGTCGAACGGAAACATCGCCATCTTTTAAATGTTGCTCGAGCCTTAAGATTTCAGGCCCATTTACCTCTTACTTTATGGGGCGAATGCATTCTTACTGCTGCTTATCTTATTAATAAGATACCTACGCCGTTACTTAATGGTAAGACACCCCATGAAATTTTATTTAACAGTGTACCCAATTACTCCTATCTTAGAGTTTTTAGTTGTCTTGTGTTTGCACATAATGCCCACATTTGGCATAAATTTGACCAACGTGCCAAGCCGGGATTTTTTGTTGGATACCCTTATGCTTAAAGGGGATATCGCATATATGATAATGCTACAAAAAGAATTTATGTCTCCCGTGATGTCATATTCTATGCAACTATTTTTCCCTTCCGTGATGTTTCGGTTACATCGCACGTCTCCCGTCTTTCCTAGGCCCATTGAAGATCAGACCCATTATGATTTCAATCCCACAGAAACCCAAACAAGTCCTCCATTGCCTTGCACATATTTAGAACTAGCCTCTCCTACTGATGTTACACCTACAAGCCTTGGTGATGATACTTTAGCCCCTCATGTTGACATTAATCCCTCCATACATACTACCCCAGTTCACACACGATTAACCTGTATTCGTCATCCTCCCAGTTACCTCAAAGACTATCACTATTCTGCCACTACCTATGATACATTATCTACTCCATCAACTTCCACGCATGCAGGTACACTCTATTATCTTCATAATTATATCTCTTACAATAAATTTTCTCCTACATATAGAGCTTTCCTATCTGCAATTTCTGGTACAGATGAGCCCAAGTCCTTTAACCAAGCAGTAAAAATTACTCACTGGAGAGATGCTATATGGCCGTCGAAATAGCCGCCCTTGAAAATAATTGCACTTGGAGTCTCATTCCGCTTCCCCATCACAAAAAGCCCATTGGGTGTAAATGGGTATACAAGATCAAGTATCGGTTTGATGGTACCATTGAAAGGTACAAGGCTCGCCTCGTCGCCAAAGGATTCAATCAAGTTGAAGGTCTTGATTACCATTGTTACCCAAGTAATGACCCTAGGGGGGGTGAATAGGGTCATTTGCAAACTATGGAACTTTTTCGATTTAGCTTCTCTAAGCTCCTTTTTATTTGTCTCGATACTTTAGAACCAACTACGATTCATTGTGATGAATGCATTTCTCTAGTGGATTGTAGTGTAAATCTTTCTTTAACTTTGGGAATGTAAAACAATTAGCTTGCTACATTTGATGAGTATGTTGCTTAGTAAATGATCATCTCATTCATTCTTTGAATCATGCATATGTAAAATGTAAAATTAAGCATGAGCATAATTGAATTCAAATTATAAATGAGATTACTTCAAGCATGAATACATGTAATTCAATTAACCACTAAGGACAAACATTTGAACAATTTTGATGTAAATTATACCCAAGGTACAAATGTCATAAGAAACCTTATTATAGAGTTTATAAAAAATATACCAAATATTTGTCAAGCATATAAACTCTAAATATGAAAGTTAAGTTGAATATACATTCTATCAAAAACTTGGTGTGCAACAACATTTAGCTAGTGAAGAAATATATTCATATATGATTTCTTCAAGCAACTAGCTCAATACATTCCACTTAATCCAAGTATATATCACATTCTTCTCATATAATCAAATTAAAATGTTCATCACATAGCATTCATAAATAAAGCATTAAGATTATGAAATGGAAAATGCTTGAAAATAAAGGAGAAGGAGTTAGAGAAATTGCAAGCCAAGGGACACACGATATACATGGTTCGGCACAACCTCGGCCTACGTCCATGTCTTAAGAAAACCTCTCAAGGATTCCACTACGGCTCTTCCTTATGGATAGAGAGCAAACCTTTACATGTTCTTGCTTGCGGGTGAAGAACCGACCTTATATTGAAATGATCTCGCTTCTCCTTCTTTTGACCTCTCGTTAGAGAGACACCTTCTTTCTTTTATGGGTTGAGAAAGAGAACCCTTACATTAGCTTAAACAAGCTTTCCCTTGCTAAGAGAGCTTCTTGGTCTTCTTCTCTCAAGAATGGATATATAATGAAGCTTACAATGAATGTCTCTCAAATAGACAAATATACAAATCAAAAGTCTTATACTTAGAGTTACAATTGAAATAATCAAATGAAAGCTCAACTCTAAGTTTGCAAGATGAATCACATGAATGATATGAAATGAATGCTTCAATGGTGATTCCTAGAAGATATTTCTATAAAAAATGATACATAATTTCCATCCCTAAAGGGAGGTCTCTCTATGGCTCTCTTGCATACTTACAATGTCCAAACATTGTGTATTTATAGCTCCATTGAAAAATATAGCCGTTTGGGGGCATAATGGTAAAATCTCATGAAGTTAAAGGGTCGAAGAGCTGTTGCAGTTTAAAATCTACAGATTCGACAGGAACTGGTCGACGTGAAACTTATGTTCCTGAAATTCAGTACTGCCTAGATACTGGTCGACATGAAGTTAGAAGCAGTCGACGTAAAAGCTAGTGCATTGATAGTTTTGACAGATAACAGCTTATGCATGGGACTTTCAGTACAGGACATCTGCACACAGTTTATTTCCATCGAAAATATTTAAGTAAATGTCTTTATAGTATATATATGTTCATTTAGTTTAAGTTTACAATATAAATAAGGAAGTACCCCCTATTTGGATTCAATAATAAATATAAGAAAATTGAAATCAAACTAGATCAAAATGTGAAAATTCAGTTTTAGTACAAATTTGGATTTCCGACAGTTTTCGTAAAAATGAATCCTTATGTAGACCAATGTAGAATTGATGAAAAAATCGCATAAAATCAGTTTAGGCTATTTGAAGTGTAAGGAGTAATTACTGGGAAAAATTATTTTGAAATAACCATTATTTCAAAAATCTATTTTTCACACTTAGCCATTTTTCATACTTAGCCAGAAAGATAGTTTTTCATCAAGTGCATACTAGGGTCCTAATGTCTTTTACTAAGGCTTTAGAGATAAGTAATTAAGTTCTAAGCCTTAGACTCTACTTTCTATAGATGAAAGTGAATGATGTAATTAATGTGCATGGTCCTACCATTTTAGCTTAAGTGTTGAGTTCTTTCAAAGCTTATACAAGCTTGAACTAACTCATTCTTTAGCAAAGACTCCATATGTCAATTATAAATGAATGAAGTGCATAGTCTATTGCTAATGGATATAGGAACATATGAATGATAATATGATATACATGGTCCTATAGAGATGGGCTTTCAAATGAAGTTACTTCAAAAATAAATTTACAATTTAAGTTAGCACTCACCAAGCTATCTACCCCTTTCTTCAAGCTTTGTCCATGATCGTTTAGGCTTTAAGGTATTCTTATTGTATTCATTTCTTTGAGTTGCTTTCTTGATCATTGATGTCCAAGTTATCTTTCTTTGCAACTTCAACTCTTTTTTGTATTCATTTCTCTCCTTGATGTGATCTTGAATAATGGAATATTTGGAATGGTCTTTATGGCTTCATTGAGGTTCTTCTTTGAATGTAAATCATCTATAACACTCAATGTGAACATTAGTCCTTAAACACCATTAATGGTTCGTTATCATCAAAACAACTAGATTGTCCTTGGATGAAATCCTTAAGGTCAACAATCTCCCCCTTTTTGATGATGACAAAACAATGATGTGTTCATAAGCAAATGGAGTAGCATTTGAAAAATGCTCCCCCTATCAAAGTGCATATATTGAACATAATGTCATAAAATAGCATGCTTGAAACCTTTGGCCTTGATCTTGATTTTTGATGGCCTTCCACTCACCTTAGACCATGAAGCTTGGAACACTTTTTGCTCCCCTCATCCTCTTCTACGTAACCCTTGAAGGGTTTGCCATTTTGTGTTGATTTGCCATAGATTCTAGAGAGACTCTTCTCTAGTGAGGTAGGGGGTGTTATAATTTATTTTCCAAGTTGTTTTTCTTACTCTTGTATGAAATATAAGTTGTATGTATGACTTTGTTAATTTGAGAAATTAGAGATTCATCATAGCTTGCATATAACTCATTTTAGACTTGGTAAATGGCATGGCCATGAGTTGATATTTGATATATATTAATTTGGAATGATTTAGATGAGTTTTCAAATCTAGAGATTAAATGGATTTAATTTGATTTAAATTCTAGTAAATTGTGTTTGGCTTGTATTCCATTTTAGACTTGATATATGGTATGACCATGACTTAGTGCTTGATCTATATTAATTTGAGATCATTTGAACAACTTTTGAAATCTAGAGATTTAATTGATTTAAATTAATTAAATTCTATTTGATGATATCTTGCTCATCTTGCACTTTTGATTTGATATATGTAAAGACCATGATATGTTGCTTAACATATATTAATTTGAGATTATTTGGAACAGATTTGAAATCTAGAGACTTTCCATGATTAGGTTAAAAATCTCTTAAAATGTGGCATTTTAATTACCTTGTGAGCATGCTACTAACTTGATGTAGAATTAGTACTTATGGCTCCTTAACATGGTAATTAGACTTAGCATGATTTAGAATATCATTGACTTGAATGGCTTGTTTACATATATCTTGTGTAGGTATATAACATGTTAAAATATTACAATTGTTTACCTTAGAAGTTAGTTACTAAATTAAAGTTTATTTAGTACTTGTGGCTTAGGATGGTAATGTGGCCCAATTGTTGTAAAAATATTCTTGCTTCGTGTACAAATTGCATAATGAGGACATGACTTGTCGTATGCTACTTAGAATTGAATTCTAGGACATGAATTGTGTGGATTCAACCTTACTTGTGCATGGAATGTGGTAACTTGCATTTGATTTTGTATAAGTATTGAACTTGTTGATTTTGGAAAGCTTGTGAGGACATAAATTATGTAATGGCTAGGGTTTGGCTCTAGTACGGAGACAAGAGTCTTCTAAGTCATAAGTGCGCACTAGGTAGTACCCTGTGGGTCGTAATTACCCGAAAATACTTGCTTGGTCTAGCGACCGCATGTCCTAGTCTTTCCACTATTTGATTTCGCATTTAATTTCAAGTTGTTAATCATGGATTACTTATAGCTTGAGAATTAATGCTTACTTGGATATTTGAATCCTATTCATTATACTTGAATTTGTATACTTGCTCCACGAGTTTAAATTGCATTTAGTATACTTGTGCTATGTATACTTATCATATGTGCAATCCTATTAGCTAAGTATACTTGTGTCAGTATACTTGATTTACGAGATTTTCATATAAAATGCATACTTGTGTAAATATGCTTAGACATTGCATGACTTGTCTTAATATGGTTTAGTATACTTAGAAATGTATGCTTGTACGTTGTATAACATGTTTTAACATTGCTTAGTATACTTGAGCATGTATACTTGTATGCCGTAGTTTATTTCAATTGTATGAGTAGCTTTGGATGCTCTTTGAGTCTCACCTTGACATAGACGTTAGGTGACATGACCTTTTTGAACTGTATCATGTTAGTCTAAAAATCTGAAAGAAATCGAGTCGAAGCATGCTCATGCTCTACGAGTAAACTTGTTTACTCACCCCGAAGTTACTGGAGGGCTGTTTCAGGTATGAAGACTTGGTGCGTGATGTTCATCATTGCTTGGATGATAGTTGACTTGAAGGCTTTAATTTTTGTAAAGGTTAGCTTGAAATGCCATTTGTAGCCTCAGTTGTCAAAATGTGCATATTTGATTCCATATATGTAATGTGTATATGAGTACACTATTTACAATGTATTTGACATGTATGAGATGAGGCCGGAAGCCAATAACATGTATTTCGTATACTATGTAATTTTTGACTTCATGGAATATTATGAAAATATTGAAAATTATTGAGTTTTTGTTTCACCATGTTTGCATTGGGTGTGGGAATTCCATTTTGATTCTTCCGTAGGATCTCATTAGTCATGTATGAAGTGTGGCCAAGGGCCAAACGATCATTTGAAGTCATTTGTTGATTTTAGTTTTCAAAGTTTCCATTTTAGGTTCATTTTTGCCTTTTTGGCCGTTGGGGGGTCGGATTTTGACTCGGCCATTTCCAAGAGCCATGGACCATTTCCGCACGCTCAAAATCACTTATTACGTGTGCGTGCATATTCGTTTCAAATTAGAAGTGCAATTGGGGTCAAATGTATGCTTGGTGCAAAGTTGCATTTTCGCCGTTTTGAGCCTAAACTGATCTAAAGGCATTTTGGGGATTTTCTTTGGAAAATAAATTCCGTTCTCAACTTTATCACATAGAAAATGTGATTTTAGGGGGAGTTTCCTTTTCGTGTTTTTCCGAAAAATGTCATCTTGACCCCGTAAACCACGTTCCAAACTAAAAAATCTACTAAAAGCACTGTTCCTACATTTTTTGAGGTTCCAGCCCATGCCACTGCTCCATTTGGCGGGCCCCCGCAGCCATTTGGCTGGCGCCCGTGGCTTACTGCCGCATTTGGCGGGCCCCCACAGGTTTTTGGCGGGCCCCCGCGGGAACAGTTCCTGCTCCAGACACTTTTTTTCAACGGGCCATATCTCACTCGTTTTAACTCCGAATTGGTCCATTCTTGAGTCTAAACTGACCGCGTCGAAATAATCTTTCCAATGGTACCAATTGGATCTTCAGATTCCATTTTTAGCTCAAGTTATTCATCTTTTAGTGAAGTAGTGTCAGGATTTGGTTCGAACCGGGATAGGGTTTTCCTTCCTTCGACTTTAGGACTTGATATCTTTTCCATCCGGACTCCGAACTAGGTAATTCTTGAGTCTAACTTCATTAATTTTTCGTTGTCTTTCCAATGGTACTAGTTTCAATTTTATATTTTTCTCGTAGCTCAAGATATCCTTGTTTTAGTGAGAGGGTGCCGGATTTGGTTTAAATCGGGATAGGGTTCATCTGAGATTTCTCTTCCCTTGGCCTTGTGACTTCATGTGATGTTACCAAAGGATGTTTTAGGATTTTTTAGATCTAATTTGACTTGTTGAAAGTTAAACTCCTTCCTTTTAGGGTAAAATGGTTCATATGGGATTTCTCTTCCCTTAGCCTTGGGACTTCATGTGAAGTTACCAAAGGATGTTTTAGGATGTTTTAGATCTAATTTGACTTGTTGAAAGTTAAATTCCTTCCTCTTAGGATAAAATGACCATTTTACCCCTGGCTCTTCTCTTGTAGGGTTTTGATGCCCTTCTTTTCATTTTGTTTTCGTTAAGTCTCAAAACTCTTTGAGAGTCCATTCTTGTGCTCTAGGGATAACGTACATCTCTAAGGACTTATCTTTGTTTTGGTTCCACACTTTATTCATTCAAATTCCGTGGCTTCATAGGGAGTCATCGTGGTGCCTAGGGATGGCGTACATCTCTTGAGGCCATTTTGCTTCTTTTGCTTCCGCATCTTGGATCCAATTCAGGTCATCACAGGACACACTGGGTTAAAAAATCCAGGGTCGTTACATAAACAAAGCTTACAATGGTTGACAGAAGCAGAAAGACTCCAAGTTATAGTGGTTTAGAGAAAGAGAAAGACTCCGATTCCGGCGGTCTGAAATTAGATGAAATTATCGATCCATATTTCTGGCTATGGTGTCCAAATTTGACTGAATACATCAGTTTGAAAGAGAGATCGAGAGAGATTGGGGATTCGATCCAATTTCGAATACAGATAGAAAGAGAGTGATTGGGGCTTGGATCTGATATCAGATACAGAGAAACTGTCTTCGTCGGCATCGTCGTCTTTGTCGGCATCGTCATCTTCGTCCAGATAAACTGAGAGCGATACTGATAGAGAGACAGTGTGGTGGCCGAGTGGTGTCTTCTATCGTCGTCGGTGGTTAGTGTTTTCCATTGTTGCCGGTTGGTGGGATGAGATGATGATGATAGAGAGGGAGAGGATGATGGGTGATGCTCGGCTGAGAATGGGTGATGCTCGGCTGAGAATGGGTCATTAAATATTACTATAACAGAAAGTATTATCTGTGTACAGTGGAGAAAATAGAGAAAGTAACAAATCTTCACTTTTTTTTTTCTTCATTAAAGTACTTTCTAACAGTTGAAAAGTAAAATTATATTAAAAAACATAATTTATACTTTTACTTTATATTTTTAGGAATTGAAAGTAGAAAACAGGAATTATTCCTGTTAGTAAACAGGCCCTTAAGGATTTGTTTCATTTTCTTTTTATCATCAAAGAATAAATCATTATTCTCATCCTCAAGTGTATAATTCTCAAATTTACTCTCACCACCGTCATGCACTTTGTAGTAATTCCACATTTGAAGATAAGGTTTTGGTGGCTTTGGGTAGCTTGGAAATGAATACTAAATTGTTACATTCTCATTCTCAATCGATATCGACTCTTGAATCTCAAATTGGGATGATAGCTAATTCCTTGAGTGAAAGAGAAATTGGTAAACTACCTAGCCAACCTGAAAGAAACCCAAAAGCCCAATACTTTGTGGAAGCGAAACTACATCAGGGTGCCTTCCCAAGAGCAAGTGCAAGCCATTACCACTTTGAGAAGTGGTAGGCAAATTGATAATAGGGTTGAGAAATCAAGTGAAGATAGTGAACCAGTACAACCTAAAGTTAACACCTGTGTGGCGACCCTGGATTTTTCAACCCAGTGTGTCATGTGATGAACCAAAAGATGACCCAATAACGGATACGAAATACGGAAGCAAAGGAAGCAAAATGGCCTCAAGAGATGTACGTCACCCCTAGGGCACCAAGATGACTCCCCATGAAGCCATGGAACTCAAATAAGCCAAGCAAATGAAGCAAGAGTGCCTAGCCTGAAAAGAAATGAACCAAGGGCAAAGTGGTCATTTCGTACTAAAATGGGTGCCACTGTGCACACCATCAGAAATACATTGAAAAATGAACGTATTTAGACTCAATAATTGCCTGATTCAGAGTCCGGACGGAAAAGTTATGAATTTAAAACAAAGTGGCCTTCTCCGTTTAAGGATTACCACGAACCTATCACACTAAAACTGGAATAACTCACACTATAGGTAGAGTTTTAATGAATGGTTGGTAGCAATGGAAATATAACTTCAAGCTATTGAATTTAAACTTAAGAATGACCCAGTTTGGATTTAAAATGAAATAGATATGATTCTCTAAAGTAGATGCAACAAGACTGCTCAAGAAAATTGAAGTGGAGAAGCTCCAAGAAGGATCGGTTGACCGATGGCAAGGATCAGCCGACCGAAAGAGCATCATCAGCCGGCCGAACCCCCATGGTCACCTGACTGAAATGCTTTTTTTTCATAAAAAGGCTACTGGAATGGACCCTCGAGGCTTGTCAGCCAGCTGATGGACCTTCATCAGCCGACCAACACATCTGCTACAGCAGAAAAAGCTGCTGCAATATGTGTAGATGGTGTCCGGTCCATCCTTAAGGTTCTACATTCTTTCTACATGATCCGGACAAGTTTGAAAACATTCCCTAACCTCGTACGAGCGTTCAAAACATGCCAAAACAAGAAGGAACTTAAAATGATGTCCCAATGCATGGATTTTCATGAAAATTCATAAAATAGCCCAAATTCATAAAGGTAAAACTTAAGAGTTTTGTGAAATGTGGACATGCACACAAACGTAAAAAGACATTTAGGACGCGTCCCAATGGTCCGCGGCCTCAAAATAACCACAATGTAAAATATGACCTCTCAACGGCCAAAAATGCCCTAAAAATGCTATAAACGAAACCAAAATGCAAAACCTAGAACGAAATGGTGTTTGGCCCTGGGCCACACCTCATGCATGACCATAGAGACCCTATGAAAGAGAAAGAATGGAATTCCCACGCTCGATGCAATAGTTATGAAACAATAACCAGTGATTTTCTAATATTTTCATAGGAAACCTTGAAGGTAAAAATGCATAGAATACATAATATATGTCATTGGCCTCCGGCCTCATCTTATAGATGTTGAATACGATGAAAAAAGTGTACTTATGCACACTTTACATATATGGAATCAAAAAATACTAGTTTAGACATATAAGGCTACAAAATGGCATTCCATGCTAACATTTGCATGGAATGGAAACTTGAAGTCTACAAGCCATCCAAGGAGCAATAAGCATCACGAACCAAGTCTTCGTACCTGAACAAATCTCCCAGTAACTTCGGGGTGAGTAAACAAGTTTACTCGTAGAGAATAAGCATGTATAGACTCGATTTCTTTCAAATTTTTAGACAAACATGAAACAATTCAAAAGAGGTCATGCCACCTAATATCTATGTCAAGATAAGACTCAGGGAGCATCCTAAGCTACCCTAGATCATTTCTAGCATAATCACATTGTTCATGCAATTTAAACACATGGAAGCACGTTATACAAGCAACAAGATATAGGTTCTCAAAAGTATCAACCTGCAACTTAAGATACGAAAACAACTAAAGTGGGTCATGCCACCTAGCGTCTATGTTTTAATGAATCTAAGGAATCATTCTAAGCTACCTTAGATCATTTCTAGCATGATCACATCATTCATGCAACTCAGACAATCATGGAAACATATTATATAGGTTCTCAAAAGTCATCAGCTTGAAATCTAAAACACAAAAACAACTAAAGTGGGTCATGCCACCTAATGTCTACGTTATAATGAATTTATAGGATCATTCCTAAGTTACATTTGAACATCAAAACACAAATCACAATATCGATGCAATTTAACCAACATTGGAATTTCTAATACAACGCATTAAAGCGTGATTTCTCAAAGTTAACGTATTGAAACTTATAATGGGAAATCAATTAAGAACCAACAAGTCACAACATCATCTAGTTATCAACTTGAAATGAAAAACGAAATCAAATAAAGTGGATACTTGGACATCAGTCGGATCAAGCCGACACCTTGGTTACTTTAGGGTTACTTTAGAGGGATAATCCCCCGTACTAGAACCAAGTCCTAGTCGTAGCCAAACAACGACATCCCCAAGTTTCCAAAATCAACAAGTTATGCAACAACGTATATATCAATATGTATATATAAGATAATCAACTATCTACCATGCACAACCGAATTTGGAAACACATATAATAGATGCTCTAAGTCCACAACTACTAAGGCATGACAAATGTCGAATCTTTAGTGTGCGATTCGTTACAGGCTATAACAAAATATCTTAACATTGAAATCATAAACTCATGAATCTAATACAAGTCCAAAATCATGATTTAAACATACTACCAACGTCAAGTACATGATTATATAATTAATGCAATAGAAACGGAAATTAAGTAAATAAACTAATTAATTTCCTTAGGTTTCAATTCTCAACCAAATGATCTCTAATTAACACATGTTAAACAATATAGCATGGTCACTACATATACCAAATCAAAACTTAATTAGGTCCTTGAAACAATAAAGTAGAATTTAATTAAAATATGATAATTAAATCTCTAACTCCTAAAACAACTTCAAATGGCCCCAATTTAATATATATTAGTATACAAGTCTTAGTCATCACAATGCCAAGTTAAAAACTTAATTAAGTCAAAAGATACACTAAATAGATTTTAATTAATCATTTTTAATTAAAATCTCTAGATATCTAAACTTATCCAAATGCTCTCAAATTAAAGTATGTTAAGGAATATGCCAAGGCCTATTTAAATGTCACATTACAACTTAATTTCATGCTTGCTATAACCATGTGAATTAAACTTTCACAAAAGATAAATATTAAATAATTTTTGTAATTCTTAATCAAATGATCCAAATTTAATATATGTTAACAACCATACCAAGGCCTAATTTTCTAGCATGCCACAATTTAATTCCAAGTTTTATAACATCATGGAAATTAAATCTTAAACTAAGAAAATAATTAAATTAAATTCTAGAACTTAAATTAAAGCATGCATACAACTTGTATAAACATCAATAACATGCTATACATCAAGAATACTAAATTATAACACCCCCTACCTCAAAATGCATTCTCGGCCGGAAAGTCAACACCGATCAACTCCGGTCAACTCAGGTCAACGACGGTGGAATGGAAAACTGTTCAATGGGAACGTGGCCGACACCGAGGAGATCATTCTGCCCCAAAGGACCCACCCCGGAATCCGGCTACAAATGGTTCAAAACCTCTATTAAAGTTCCTAGATTCAAACCTCCAAAAATTCGTAAAATATTCTACATACCTCCAAAAATTAAGCCCTTTGAGTATGTTATAGAGAGTGATGAGAGGAATGTTTTCTGTTAAGAACCAAGTTTGGAAGACCAGCCGATCGGCCGGAAAATGGAAGTGAAGCTTGAAGGCAAGAAAATAAAAGAAGATGAAGTCTTTGGGAGAGAAGAGAGAGTCACGGCTAAAGAGGGGAAGAAACTGAAAAAATAGAAATTTTTCTAATTTTTGTCCTATTTATAATTCCCAATTTTTTAATAATCGCAAACTTGCCCCAAAACTTTACAAAATTGCAAAAAGGCCCTAAAACACCTTGAATAGTGAAAATTTCAGAAACATGCTCAAATGGAAAAACATTGTGAATGAAAAAGAACCAAATGAGAAAATATGAACAATGAAAGAAATGGCGTCGAAAACCGAGTCCCGAGCAGAAAGTTATGCCCCGAACAAGTTCGACGGCAACCGTGGCCAGAAACCCTGAAACTGGAGAAAAATGATCAGAAGGAAATTCTAAGAGTACACGACTCGAAAAAATGTGAAACTGAATCCCGTACGAGGATCTAGGCTCCAGACGAGATATTTTTCAATAACTTTTATTAATTGCACAGTGGCCCCTCTAAAAAGTAAAAACTGCACAATTGCCCCAGAATGAAAATATCTTCCAAAAATATTTTCTTAAAAACCCCTGAAATAAAATATCTTCAAAAGATATTTATGAAAAACACCCCAAGAAAAGAAAAAGATTCTGTAAAACTATGTATCCATGCCCCTATAGACACCGGGAGCAACCAGAGTACTTTCTTACAAAAGTAAAGATACGTATTTAGTGAAAACCACTTAAGATGAAGGTACGTGAAGTTGGAAATCAACTCTGAGCATGAAAAGTGAGGCTACGCCAAAAAGTGACAAACGGGGAAAAGACAAAATAGGGAAGAGGACGAAATAGGGAAAATGATGAAAACTGAATATTGTCCAAAAAGTGAAAATGTGGAAATGACATGGTCCTCAAAGGAAGTTTTCAATCCACAGGAAAGAGTCTCAGAAACTATTTCTGAGCACTCGAGACGACACTAAGCGTTGAGAAACAGAACTCAAAAAGGAAAAGACAATGGAAAAAATTTATCCGCAAAATTTCAGGAAAATGGAAAGGAAGGAAAATGACCGGGTCATTACAACCCGTCCCGTTTCTAATCCTACTCCTACTTCCTTGGAAGAAAATGTTTCCATTAAGAATTCTCAATCTTCTTCATCATCTCCTCAAGTGGCAAAATCTTGTGAGCCAAAAGCTCCATTTCCATATGATTTGAGAGAGACTTCACCTTTTGGGAGGTAAGAAGGAAAAATCCATGGCATGATAGAGGTGTTTAAACAAGTTAACATTAATCTTTCTATCTTGGATGCAATTAGGCAAATTCCACTTTATGCAAAATTTTTGAAAGACCTTCGCACACAAAAGAGAAAGAATAAGGGACAAGGCCCTAAAAAATTGTTCCTCACAGAGCAAGTGAGTTCCATCATTCAACATAACACTCCACCTAAGTTCAAAGATCCCGGTGCTCCGACCATCTCATGTGTGATTGGAAACTATGAAGTTCGTAGAGCTCTTCTTGATTTAGGAGCGAGTGTTAATTTGATTCCCTACTTCGTGTATGTCCAACTAGGTTTGAATGATTTGAAGCAAACCTCGGTGGTGCTTCAATTAGCCAATAGATCCATCAAAACACCTAGGGGCATGGTTGAGGACTTACTCATCAAAGTTGACAAGTTCTATTTCCTGATTGATTTTGTGGTTCTTAATATCAAACCAGTTGCTAATCCTGCCAACCACATTCCAATCATCTTGGAAGGCCATTTCTTGTCACCGCAAATGCAACCATTAATTGTAGATCCGGGGTTATGAACCTTTCTTTTGGTAACATGATGGTTAAGCTTAATGTTTTCAATGCAAGTCGACATCCTATCGATGAAGACGAATTTTGTCTTATAGATGTCTTCGATGAAGTTGTTGAGGAATCCATTCCTTCAATGATTATAAAAAAATCAACCGAGGACAATCTTTCATCTCTTCTATCCGAAGATCCCCTTGCATCTTGTCTCCTTAAACTGTATAGCAATTGTGGGTTCAATAATGAGGGATCAATGAGTGAAGTAAACAATTTAATGGAATCTATTGCAAGCTTGGATTTTCAATCTTGGAAAGCTCCAAAAGAACCTCTTCCTCCACTCTCTAGTACTCCACCAGTTCCACCTTTAATCTCCCCACCCACTCTTGAGCTTAAAACTTTTCCTTCCAATCTTAAGTATGACTTCTTAGGCCCAAAAGAAACCCTTCCAGTAATCATTTCTTCAAGTCTTGAAAAAGACTAAAAAAAAAATGATCTCTTGAATGTGCTTAAAGAAAATAAGGAAGCTATTGGATGGAGTGTGGCCGATTTGAAGGGAATTGACCCTTCCATTTGTATGTATCGTATTCTTATGGAAGAGGATGAGAAACCTTTTAGAAATGCCCAAAGGAGATTAAATCCAAACATGAAAGAGGTGGTTAAAAAAGATGTCGTAAAGCTTTTAGATGCCGAGATCATTTATCCAATCTCTGATAGCGAATGGGTGAGTCCCACACAAGTAGTTCCCAAGAAATTGGAAATTACGATGATTGAAAATTCAAAAGGTGAGGCAATTTCTAAATGTACCACCAATTCAAGGCGTGTATGCATTGACTACCGAAAATTAAATGCCGCCACTAGAAAATATCATTTTCCTTTGCCATTCATTGATCAAATTCTAGAGAGATTGGCCGGGCAACAATATTACTGCTTTCTTGATGGCTATTTGGGTTACAATCAGGTAGCCCTGGACCCTTTGGACCAAGAAAAAACCACCTTTACTTGTCTTTTTGGCACATTTGCCTATCGACGGATACCATTTGGTTTGTGTAATTCCCCCGCCACATTCCAAAGGTATATGATGTCAATTTTCTCGGATATGGTGGAAGAGTATTTGGAAGTTTTTATGGATGATTTTTCAGTCTTTGGGTCTTCTTTTGATGCATGCCTTAAAAATCTGTCTTTGGTGTTTAAAAGATATCGCGAAACAAACCTCGTTCTTAGTTGGAAAAAGAGTCATTTCATGGTTTAAGAAGGGATTGTTTTGGGGCATGTCATCTCGAATAGGGGTATTGAGGTTGATAAAGCAAAAGTTGAGCTTATTTCTGAATTGCCTCCACCTTCTATGGTGAGAGAAATCCACTCCTTTCTAGGCCATGCTCACTTCTATCGCCGCTTTATCAAAGACTTTAGCAAAATTGCTAGACCCTTATGCAATCTTCTTGCTAAGGAGATCCCTTTTGTCTTTGATCAAGCATGCCTAGATGCTTTTTATACACTCTGTGGTTTATTATCATCTGCTCCCATCATGTAACCTCCCAATTGTTCATTACCATTTGAAATTTTGTGTAATGCTTCTGACTATGCAATGGGAGCAGTTTTGGGACAAAGGGTAGGTAAACTTCCATGCACCATATACTATGCAAGCAAGACTTTCTCGGGAGCTCAATTGAATTACTCCACTACCGAGAAAGAATTATTTACCATAATGTATGCTCTTGATAAATTCGAGTCCTACCTCTTAAGGTCTAAAGTCATTGTTTATTCTGATCATGCCACCCTAAGACATCTTTTAACCAAGAAAGAAACCAAACCTCACTTAATAAGATGGATTTTGCTTCTTCAAGAATTTGATTTCGAAATCAAGGATAAGAAAGGCACCGAAAATGTGGTTGCCGATCATCTTTGAAGGTTGATGGTAGAATCTTCCTCGAGCCCACCAATCATGATTCATTTCCGGATGAACAACTCTTTCAAATTTCTAATGGACAAATGCCTTGGTTCACTGACATTGTGAACTTTCTTGCAATTGGCAAGCTTCCAACTAATTGGTCAAGGCAAGAAAAGAACCGTTTCTTTGCCAACATCCATATTACTATTGGGAAGATCCTATCTTGTTTCGATATTGTCTGGATCCAATAGTGAGAAGATACATTCCGGAGAGTGAAATTCCAAATGTCCTTGTGTTTTGCCATACCCTTGCATGTGGTGGACATTTTAGTGCAAAGAAAACCGCCTTGAAGGTTCTTTAAAGTGGGCTATTTTGGCCCACCATCCATAGAGATGCCTATAATTTGTGCAAGGATTGTGAGCGTTGTCAAAAGATTAGATCGATGTCAAGGAGAGACATGATGCCCTTGACAAACATTCTAATTATAAAAATCTTTGATATATGGGGCATTGATTTCATGGGTCTTTTTCTTATGTCCTATGGCTTTCAATACATTTTACTTACCGTTAACTATGTCTCTAAGTGGGTGGAGGCTTGTGCTACCAAAACAAATGACCACTCCGTGGTTGTTCAATTCATTAAATCGAACATTTTCACTTGTTTTGGTATGCCAAGAGCGATGATTAGCGATGGA
This sequence comes from Cornus florida, assembly GCF_030987335.1. NCBI lineage: Eukaryota > Viridiplantae > Streptophyta > Magnoliopsida > Cornales > Cornaceae > Cornus > Cornus florida. The sequence continues at coordinate 81,309,273 of NW_026775577.1, read as the reverse complement.
GGAAAGCATTTGGGCCATGAATTCTTGAAGAAATTATTTCTAAAATACTTCATCACACATAAAGTCGCCACCCCTTATCATCCTCAAACAAGTAGGCAAGTAGAAGTTTCAAACCGAGAAATTAAACACATTCTTGAGAAAATAGTGAACACAACCCGGAAAAATTGGTCACGAAAATTGAATAATGCCTTGTAGGCTTACCGGACGGCATATAAGACTCCCATTGGCATATCTCCTTATAGACTTGTATATAGAAAGCCTTGCCGCATTCCGGTTGAGCTAGAACAAAAGGCTATGTGGGCAGTTAAAAAGCTCAATCTTGACCTTGATAAAGCCGGAGAGAATCGTCTACATCAATTGAATGAGTTTGAAGAATTGAGACATAATGCTTATGATAATGCTAAACTTTACAAAGAAATGACTAAAGCTTTTCATGATGCCCATATTGTGAAGAAATCCTTTGAACCCAGACAAAAAGCATGGCTCTTTAATTCTAGACTTAAACTTTTTCCCGAAAGTTATGTACCAAATGAGAAGGCCCATATGAAATCATTTCTGTTGCACCGCATAGGGCAATTGAGATAAAGAGCTTAAAAGATGGCAACACTTTCAAAGTAAATGGGCAAAGGTTGAAATCCTGCATTGAATGGCAAGTTTTTCAAAGGCACATGGAAGCCGCCCTTTTAGTGGATCCTATTTATGATGAAGAGTGATTATGGATCCGGTGTCAACTAGGGATGTTCACTATGGTTTTCTTTGAGTCCCATTCTCTTTTATTGTTCTCATCCCTGAAAGCTTGCGTGGATTAATTGTGCTCTCATCTCATGAATTAGGCATTTAGTGCTTGTTCCATTGATCACAAGAGCATATTCGATCGATCGAACCTCCCTGCATCCATTCTCTGTAGGTTTTTAACTCTCTATCTATTGTGCGAACTTCCTGTTCGATCATTCATGGCACCCTTCGATCGATCCAGGTGTTTCTCATGATCAATTGAGATTCCATACTCAGAAAAATTTCAAAGCTCTGCATATTTTAGGTCTCTGTCTATCGTTTGAGTTTTCTGCAGGTTTTCAACTCTCTATCCATCGTTCGAACCTTTGGATCGATCGAAGGTTTGATCATTCAAGGTATGATCAATCGGATGTTTCTAAAATAAAAAAAAAAAACTTTCAAAGTGGCATTCCATCTAACTAGAGACGTTAAACTTAGTAATCATTGTGCATATTTCTTGCATTTTTATTCCTTTACATGCTTTTATTTTCTAAAAAAAAAAAAAAAAAATCATCATTGTGCCCTTATGTGTAGTCATGCTACTTTTATCTTTTCTATTGGGCTTGATCTCAGATCTCTTTTTCATTTTGTGCTATATTGCCTTAGAATGCTTGATTTACTTATCTTATCCCATTTGATATTTGATGTGAGTTTACTAGTGTGGTTATTCAAGTAGGTTGTTGATTCTAAGTTTGGGGGTGCACTCTTTCCCAATGGATCACTACCGGGCTTCATGTCTTTTCCACCACGATATATTCTTTTTATCTTTTTCATTGTTTTCATTGTACATTGAGGACAATGTGCAGTTTAAGTTTAAGGGTAAGATGACTTTGTTGCATTCTACTTAAGTTTGAGACTTAATTGTATGATTGAGATTTGAGATCGATGTTTGCGATGATTTTGATCTTTTAAGGACTATATTGCTTAGAATTTAAAAATTGCTTGACTTGAGAGTCTAATACTCCTTGTATGCTTTGTGGATGCCATTTAGGAGTAAATTTTTCGGAACATTGATATCTTGTTTACACTTATAGTCCACATCATCTTGATTTTGTGATTATTTTGAGATTCACACTAGGATTCTACATTAGCACAGGTGTACACTAGCATTCATTTGTGGGGTTCATGCTTTGTTGACTATTGATTTGATTAGATCCTAATTGAGCTTGTAGTGCATTAAAAGCTTTCATTCTTGACAAAGGTAGATAATAAACCATTTTCACTAAGTAGCCGGGATTTTAGCCTCAACAAGCATTGAATTTCTCGCGTCGAAAGGTGGAGGGCCCAAACTCTAGGTTAAAAAAAAAAAAAAAAAAAGTGAGGACTTCACCTTAATTTGTAGCCTATTTGATTTGAGCTTGTAAGTCCTTAGGGGTGTTTAAACACCTAATGCCCTAAAGCCATTCGGTTTGGGAGTCATTGACCTAACGCTCGACCTCATGGATCGCTAGAAAGCTTAATAGATTAACACATTGCACCATGCTTCCATCTTTGATCCTTAGGCCAGTAAAAACATAATAATAATAATAAAGAATTGAGTGAAAGGAATAAGTGCACATAGTTGAATAAAGCTGTAATAAAAGGTCCATTCTTTGTCTTGATGTTCGGTACTAGATTTGTGTGCTACCTTGAGGCCGGATGTGATCATTTCTTTAGTTGGCTTAGATAGAAATATATTTGATGCCTGTTCACTTAAAAAGGACTCTAGAGTTGTTTTGATTTGCATGATCATTGTCTTGATGTGTGCAGGACCATACTTGCTTGCTTGATGTTGAAATTTTGGGAGATTGCTTGGAAATGGTTGAAAAATTGCATACTTGAGGTAGTTTTCTCCCAATGCTTGTTTGTAATATTGGTGCCTTTTTAGTGAGAAAGAGCTTAATGTTTGTGGGTATCATCTTTGGAAACCCTCAAGAGACTTCACTCGTTTACTAGGGGTAACCTAGGGGTTTAAAATGCTAGTTGCATACGCTAAATGTAATCGTGTTCCCTACGGAAATGGCGTTATCCTTTTATTGCTTTCTAGTTCATTTCTGCATAGTTGTTAGTTTCTTATTTTTATTTGTAGTTCATTGCTAGGAACTAGCAATGTTTAAGTTTGGGGGTGTGATAAGCGCTGAAAAGTGCGCATTTAAACCCCTTAAGCTTGAAAGTTTTAAGAACTTTATCTATCTTATTTTCTCATTTTAGTCTAATTTCCTGTTATTTCCCTTTTCAGACACTTATCCCCAAAATAAGTCAATTCAGCTGAATTAGAGCATTTAAAGAAGCAATCTCAAGCCTAGTAAAAGAAAGGAACAAAGTGGTGAAGAAGTTTTCTATGATCGATTGAACCGAGCCATGATCAATCGCATTCTGATCGTTCCAACCATGCCATGATGGATCAAACCCCTTGTCCTTATCCTTAGGAAAGTTGCCTATTCAATATATCCAACCTTTCCTTCGATTGATTGAACTTTTTGATCTTATCCTCACCTACCACTTTTGTCATTTTCCCATAAATATCTCAGCCTTTGTCCTTGTCCAAATAAATGTGCCGCCTTACTTCGATCGATCATAGCAACCATGTGATCGATCGAACTGCATCAAATTGGGTGCAAAATAGATTTCAAACTGAATTAAAGGTGTGCTCGTGCAATCATTTGGAAGTCCTAGTGCACGAGGTCTGACCATTGGGTGTGACATTTGAGCTACCTATATAAGGATGATCAAGCCCCTTTGTGGGGGTCGTTTTTCCTTTAATCAAAATGAGATGTTTTAACGTGTGGTTTAGGAAAAATGTATTTCAAAGAATTGTCAAAGAGTCAAATTTAAATTTATAAAAACCACTAGTACTATAATGAAGTATATAGTGAGTAGGGATCGAACCCAAGAGACCTTTGGCTTATATTTAAATAAGACAATTGGTTTTAACAAGTGATTATCATAAGAGAGAGAGAGGGAATAAAAGAGATGGTTGGTTGATTAAGCTAGTGAACAATTAAATTAAAATGTAATGAAAATAAACTAAGTTGGAGTTAAGGATTTAAGAGATAGAAGAGAATTCTTAGGGTTTATTGGAATCACCAAGAAACTTATGCAATTAACCACTTATTTTTCATTAATGGGGAGAACATTATTGTAACTTAAATGTAGCTTCAATCACTAAAACAACTTGCAATCAAGTATGCATGAATTATCAAATGTAAGTATGAATTGTCTACTTAATGACATGTAAACTAGGGTGTAGAACAACCCATCAAGCCTAAGCATACTCCATCAAACTAACCACAATTGCATCTAATGAGAACAAACATTAATCAAGAGGATAATGGAACTTGCATATAATAAGTGTGGATTATCAATTCAAACAATGAATTGTCTACCTACTGACAAGTAAACTAATTTGTAGCACAACCCATCAAGATAAAGTATAACCTATCAAATTAATCAGCAATCCTATCCAATAAAACCCATGCCATGGCCATCACTAAACCCAAATAACAATGGAATCAAGTGTTGAGTATAATCCTCTAATCACACATAGACATGTAATTCCATAAAAAATTAATGAAAGAATTAATTTTTAACATCTAATCAAGAGCATAACCCTAGATTAATTATATATAGACATATAATTAACATATAGAGTTAATGGAAGAATTAAACGAACACAAGCCATGATTTTGTCAAATCAAGCATGTAAATAGGAATTACAAGGCCATAACATTAACTAGAATAATATATTAATCGTCCCAAAAATAGAAATACAAGGGTTTAGAAATACACAAACTTAGGGCTCAACCAAGCCCTAAGTGGAGATCTAGCCCATCATGCTTGTGGTGGTCAAGGTGTCAACAAGATCATCCTCCATGCTTTGCTCCTTCTTCTTCTTCCTTGAAGCTCTAGAGAGATGAGTGTGTAAATGTTCTTCCCAAACCTTGTGCCTCCACTCTTCCCTCTCTTCTCACCCTCCTCTCGTTCTCTAGAGAGAATATATCAATACAGACTAAAAAATAAAACTTAAATCCAAATAATAATATTCACCTAATTAAAATAATGAAAAACTAACCCTAAACTAATGGCTCACTGGGCCTTAAGTAACAAACCTTATTAAAGATCATAAGTTACAAAAATTAGCCCAAAAGACAAAATCCCGTAATGCTGCCAGGGGCTGGGGGATTGATCCCACAGCCTTGGGGATCGATCCCCCAAGGGCATTTTTAGTTCTGTGAATAGTGGGGGATCAATCCCCCATCCTGGGGGATCGATCCCCCGGAGTTAGAAATTTTCTTTAAACCTTATTTAGCTCTATTTTGGCCCCGGCCTAATTGGTTTACTTCTTTATCTTTAGGAACATCATCAAAGGCCCGAGATTGACCGATTTTGAAGAATAAACACACTATACGAGCAATGGGCTGCGACCTCTTTTTGCCATTTTCTGAACTTTTTCTGAATGTCTTTGCTTGACTCCAAAAAGGTTTTAGTGAACCAAAATTAATCCGTTTGAACCTTATTGACCTGAAATTGACAAAAACATAAATTAGAACTAAAACATGAAAATAAGATAGATGTAATGACTAAAATACCCTACTTTAGGTGCTGAAATCTGCAACATTTAAGCACTTATCACTCCCCCAAACTTAGATATTGTTAGTCCCTAACAACAAATTACAATATATGAGAATGAAACAAACATATATACAACTAAGAACTAATAAAGCAAATAAAGATAACACCACTTTCGTAGGGATCACGGTTACATTTAGCATATGCAAAATAAGCCTTTTAAACCCCTAGGTTACCCTTAGTGGAAGAGTGAAGTCTCGTGAGGGTTTCCAGAAATGGTACCCACAAACATTAATAACTCTTTCTTACTTGAGAATCAACGACACATATCAAACAAGTGTTGAAAGTAGACTACTTCAAGTATGCAAATTTCTGCCATTTCTAAGCTATTCTCAACATTTCAACATCATGAAGCAAAAATGGTCCTCCACACATCAAGCAAGTTAATCATGCAAATTGAATCAATTCTATCATCCTTTTTAAGTGAACCGGCATCAAAATGTGTTGCTATCCTAGCAAATCAAAGTAATGATATAGTCTTACCCTCAAACTAGCATACAGATATAATACCAATCCTCAAGACATTGAATGAACCTTGTTATTCAATCAAACATTTTTTTTTTTTTTTAAATTTTTTATTGTATGACTATGTGCAATGTTCAAGTTCCTTAAGCTCTATATTCATCCCATGTAACAAGCGTTGAGCCAACGACTCCCAAACCAGAAGATCTTAGGGCATTAAGTGTAAAGACACTCCTAAGGACATAATGACTCGGAATGGCTAGGCTACGAACTTAAACTAATTATACATCTTACATTCTTTCCTTGTCTTCCTTTTTAATCAGTTGACATGTTGAAAGAATGCAGTTTTTTTTTTTTTTTTTTTTTCCTCACCTTTGGTGAGTGCTTTTATTTCTTTTCTTTGCAAGGTTATTTTATCAAAAATGAAAGCTTTCAAAGTATACTAACTCGATTGGGATAAACCAAGATAATAATCAATTGAGCATGTACCCCACAAATTGAATGCTAGTGTGCAAGTGCAAGTGTAGAATTCTAGATGATGTGTACCACAAGAGCAAATATGATATCAAAAATTAAAAATTTACCCCTAAATGACATCCTAGAGCATACAAGAGTATTAGACGCTAACAACTTGCTTTTCAAAGGTACCATGCTTCAAAAGTTCGAAATCATTGCTAAACACATCTCAAATCTCATCATGCATTTAAAACTTAGCTTAAAATAAAATGAATCATGATGACCTTACCCCTAAACTTAAACTGTACATTGTCCTCAATGTATAATGAGAATAATGAAAAATAATGGAAAGAGTATATCGTGATGGCAAAGATTATGAAATCCGGTAATAGTCCAGTAGGAAAGATATCTCTCTCAAACTTGGATACAAAAACTTAGTTGTATAACCATACTAGCAAACTCACATCAAATATCACATGGGATAAACAATTCATACAGTTCAAAATAACAGATAACACAATGCAAAGAGCTATGAGATGAAACCCTTGATAAAATCTGAAAACATTTATAACCAGTCATAGGGGCATACTGGTAACACATATTTTTGAATTTTTGTGGTATTTTATTTATTTATTTATTTTTTAAAGAAACAAAGAAAAAGAACATGTATATACAACCTACAAAATAAAATAAAATAAAATAAAATGAGCTAAATTTAACGTCTCTAGTAAGACGGAATGCTACTTGGAATTTTTTTTTTATTTAAATTATCAATTCAACCTTTTTTTTTTTTAGACTTTTGGAATCAACAATTTAAGTCTGAAACAAATCCTCACAAATTAAACCAAATTATGAACAACCCAGTTCTACCAAACTTTTTTCAATAACTTATTCTTGTTATTTTTTTGTTAAACTGATAAAAATTTTGTAACTATTTATTTTTTTTATTTTATTGTACTTTTTTTTTTTTTTTTTTTTTTAAACAACTCTGCTGCAAAATTTGCAAATCAACCAAACAATTACATCACTTTTGACCATGGTTGTTTTTTATTTTTTTTAATTATTTTTATTTTTTTAGAAGAACAATTCAACTGTTTTATTATTTAAATTTTTTTTTTTTTTTTTAATCAAATGGAAGACGGCGAAGCCGAAATCAAAATCGCCGGAGAAGAACCCAGAAAACGCCGGAGAAGAACCGCGAACCAGCCGACATAGCTGGAAAGAAGCAGCCGGAATAGCTGGAGAAACCCAGTCAAAATCGCCGGAAAGGAATTCAGCCACGATCCGGAGAAAACCCAGCTGCGATCGCTGGAGAGAACCCAGATGCGACTGTTTTTTTTTTTAATTTTTTTGTTTTTTTATTTTTAATTTCTTTGTTCAGGAATCGGACCCATACACGGCCGGAAGGACCTGCAACTCGCCGGAGAATGGCGATTCAGAAATTCCCCGGAAAGAAGCCAGCCGGCGCAGCGAATCACAACTCGCCGGAAGGAAACGGCGATTCACAACTCGCCGGAAGAACCCGCAAGCTTCGCCCTTTACAGCATTTTAAACGGCATCGCTGCAGAGGCGAAGTAAACGGTGAAGAAAACAGCGGCGCCGAGTCTCAAACCGAGACTGGAGAAAAACCCATCCCAAAATCGCCGGCGAGACCAAGCTGAAATCGCCAGATAAGGACCAGCCGCGACAAGAGAGGAACCCAGCCGCGACCACCGGAAAACGAACAGCCGCGATGCCGGAAGATGAACAGCCGCGATCGCTGTTTTTCAGACTTGAAACCTACCAAATCTGCAACCCCACCCAGCTTGTAATACCCAGGTTGTAATCGCACCTAACTCAGCCAAAATCGCCGGAAATTAACCCAAAAAGGCGATGCAAAGGGCGAACCTCAAACCGCAATCGCCGGAGAAAACGCCTGCAACACGTGAAAAAGAAGAGCGAACCGTGAGGGATGGACGAAGGAATTGGGAGTGGAGGTTAGGTTTAGAGATTCGCGGGGAAGGATGAAGAATCGATTAAGAGATTTGCAGGGAGGGGAAGCAAAATTTCTTAACCCAGAGAAAAAACGCTGAGAAGAAACAAAATTTATGTCGGGATGGAAGGTGGAGGAGGGAGATATACGAAAGGCAAGGTTAAGGGGCTCGATTACCTTTAGTAAGGATCGATATTTTTAGACAAAAATTTGCCCCTTTATAGTGTAACGAGAAAGCGAAGGCACAAGTAAAAAGGGATTGATCCACAAGGTTGGGAGATCAATCAATTTTTTTGTTGCTCTCTGTCAAGAGTACGATTTATCTCCAAGTCTTTTTTACTTTTTTATTTTTTATTTTTTATTTTTTTTTACACTAAACTAAAAAGAATATATATACTAAAATAAACTATGTAAAAATAATAATAAATAAATAATAATAAGTTGAAGTAAAATTAAATACAAACCTACACTACCTATTAAATTATATCGTGCATAGTATTGGTATCAGAGCCATGATGGCTTAATTTCTTATTGTTAATGCTTTTTAGGTTCTGGTAGCATGATTATTATCGTCATTATATAATAAACAATATGAATATTATTATGTCTGAATTATGTTTATCCCAGATTCAATTATGGGTCGTCCAAAAGTCGCGTTGGAATGTTTAACCCGTTTTTGCATTAGATTGCTGCACAGGGTATTGTTTCCAGTAAATCGTTGACAGACGAGTAATAGAATCTCTCTTAAGCAGAACGACGACAGAATAGTAACTTACTGTTCACTATATAATATTATAATATTTATACTGCTTAGACCTTAAAGCATTAACAATAATTAACAGACATGTTACAACCATCTTCGTCCTCTTCTTCAGGAATACAGGACAACCAGGATTCAGAACTGGTAAAAAATACTGAAGTAGTGGAATGGACCAATGTTCAAAATAAATTGAACAGATGGACTATCCCGCCAGTAAGTGCAAAAAGCATTTACAAAATCGGAATGCTTAATTTAGCTGATCTATGGACTATCAAGACCATGGAACAGACCATGCAATTAAGCACGAAGGATACAATAATTAAGTTATTGTCTTCCCGTGACCTTCAGAGGCACATCCATAAATATAAGTACATCCATATAGGTTTAATTCAAATTGCTTTTAAACCTTTGACCCTGTTAGGTATGAATGCTTGTATTCAAGCAACCCTAAGGGATGCTCGATGTCTGAAATTTCACCCTTCTTTGATGGGTGCACTGGAAACCAGTCTATGTCATGGACCGGTTTATTTTGATGTTTATCCTAGTCTGAATTTATCTTTAACAGATAAAAATATCCATGAGGCAGTTAGTCTTAGGGTTCAGACTTATGGATATGATTACTTACCTGGATCGGAAGTGATAAGTGTGATTTATCGCATCCATTACAAAGTACTTGATACTATGTGTCCCAAGGCCATACGCAAAGACTCTAAAGGAGTAACAGCGTTATGGGATACTAACATGTACACATCAAATGTTGCCACAAAAAGGATGATTCCTTGGAGTGAAATAACATTTCCTGAACACTGGACGATTTCTAATGCCGTTCCAGCACAGCCAATTGCTAATCATAGCCTAGACTGTGTTATTCAGGATCAGGATGGTGATGTTTTTCTGAATTTCAGAAAATCCATAGATCTATCCAGATCTACATCATCTAAAGGAAGTCATCTTCCTTATCGTGTTTCTTGTCCTCCTTCTCGACATTCGATTTCTTCAGATTATCGTAAAGAAGGACTTCCTGAAGCAGTTGATTCCAAGCTCAAGCTGAAAGGAATACAACAATCTCCGAATCAAATTCCAAGAGGAGTTTACGAGAAAGCACCAATAGGTATGTCTCGTCGCCAATTTGGAATTGAATTCAGCCCAACTCCATCTGAGATGGGAATCGGAAACGAGTCTGTTAAGGATCAATTTGAGGATCCCACAGACATTAATGATCCTCATGAATATTAGTTTTAATGGATTTTGTCCCTGATAGAATGGCCATTAATACTGAATTTCAACAGGATCAATATAAAGAATTCAGAAATTGGTATTTCAAAAGTTTTGACCAAAATCAATTACAACTTTTTAAAACCCAATTTTATGACTTTCTACAAGAACGCAAAATGGTTATACCTTTTGTTTCTTGGTTTTACATGACTAATCATTCTCTTGTTAATATCAACATATTGGATGATTTCCTCAAACCATGGACCACATCTGAAGATAAGGTTTTCCACTCTGTCCATCCTCCCCCTGAACATTTAATTCTGAAAAGAATTGACCCTGACAGTGGTTCTAAAGTGGAAACCAAGGCTTATAGCCAACCTAGAATAATTGATTCATCCTGTAATGCTACTAAAAAGGACATTTCTCATGTTTACAGGCAGAACAATTATACTAATGTTTGCTTACAAACGATAGGGTCCCAACTTGGGAGAATTGAAACGGGAATAGACACGGTATTAAATACAATTAATACTAAGTGTATTTCTGTCAAAACTTCTCCTCCAGAAGCTTCCTTATCCACAGCATTGGTGAAACCTGCAATTGAAGTTCAAGGCTTCAATCTGACACATCCTAAGAAGAATGAAGAATTTCTTACTCTTCTTACTCAGAAAATTCAAGGACTTAAAATTCAGACTTTATCCCATGATGAATCTGAAATTGGTTCTGACTCTGAGAATGTGTTACCTCATATTGAGGAAGTCCTAAAGGATCTTACTCAGCTACCTGAGTTCAACAGAATTGTCTATGATAAGAATATCCACTCAAATACAGCCCCTGCTCCGAGTCGATATTATTATCCCAGACCCACACCTCAAGATATCTTGTATGAAGAAGATTATTTTCATACACAGAAATCTTTTCATGGCAAGACCATTTATGAATGGAACATAGATGGCAAATCTGATTATCAGATTTACGAGGTTATTCATCAAATCCTGATGTATAGCCAAGTTTGTAAAATCAACAACAATACTGACCCAACCATTGCTAAGTTTGTCGTTGCTGGTTTTACAGGAATCCTTAAAGGATGGTGGGATAATGTTCTCACTAACATTCAGAAAGCTGAAATCTTTTCTGCTACTAAGATTGTTAAAGATGAAGCTACTCAACAATCAGGCCCTGCTCCTGATGCGGTTTACACACTCATTACCACTATTATCCAACATTTTGTTGGCCCTAAAGGTGCTAATAGTGAACGGAGTCGTGAACTTCTACAAAATCTACGATGTCCATCTTTAACCCATTTCCGGTGGTATAAAGATGTATTCTTGGTAAAGGTTCTCCAACTCAATGATGCCAATCATGAGCATTGGAAAGCCAAATTTGTAGATGGTTTACCAACCTTCTTTGCTGAAAGAATCAGGAAAAAGCTTAGAGATATGAATAATGGTATCTCTATCCCTTACAGAAACTATACCTATGGTGGATTAGTCAACATTGTAATCCAAGAAGGTTTAGCTCTCTGTAATGATCTGAAATTACAATCCCAGTTAAAGTCCCAGAGATTAACTGGTAGAAAGGAAGTAGGTGAATTTTGTGATCAATTTGCCTACCAGACTCCCTTATCTTATCCTAAACCAAGGACAAGAAATAAGGTTGAAAAACCTTATAAAAGGAAGTATTCTAAACGAAAGAATTATTCAAAGGCGAAGGATAATTCTAGACAGTATACTAAGCCTAAAAGGAAATATACTCCTAAAGCAAAGGGTAAAGGAAAGCCCAAAGCTGAGGCTAAATGTTTCAAATGTGGACGTATTGGCCACTATGCAAACAAATGCAGAACTAAGGAGAAGCTCAGTAGTCTTCACATAGAAGAGGAACTGAGACTTCAATTAAGTAAATTGTTACTTAATACTAGTTCTTCTGAACCAGAATCATCAAGTGATTACGGAGATGTTGTCATGGAATTACAGTCTTCTTCTTCCTCTGAAGCAGAGATTGAACACCCTAGATGTTCCTGTAATCCTTCGCATGATGATTATTATAAGGCAATTGTTGAGATGAATGGATTAAGCTTAAATGTTTTGACTTCAACTCAACAATCCTTATTGGATCTTATAGATCATATCCAGGATCCTCAAATCAAGATGAAAGTCTTTGAAATAGGTTCTGCTTTGGCACGATCTAATGAGGACACGGATAATCCAGATTTTCTGAGAGCAGAAAATCATTACAGCATGAAAGAAGTTCTAAGCAGATTAGAACACCAAGGACACAATTCTCGTCCTGCTAATCTCCCTGATCTTAGAATGGAGATTAATCTTTTAAAAGAAGAAATTCGTCAATTAAAGTCTCGTCAGACTACGATGGATTTGGAAATTACTCTTTTAAAAGCAAAATCTGCAATCCCATCTTCATCATCCAATGATGAAGTTCCTCCATCAGAAGGTACTAATTATCTTCAACTCTTAAATCAAGTTACTTACCAAAAATGGTATATTACTATCAATTTGGTAATTAATCAGGAGTACACAATCACTAATGCAATTGCTTTAGTGGATAGTGGTGCAGACATGAACTGCATACAGGAAGGATTGGTTCCTACTCAATATTTTGAGAAAACCACTCAAGGTCTTACCAGTGCAAGTGGAGGTAAGATGCAGATTAAGTATAAACTTAATCATGTTTTCATTTGTAAAGAAGGGATTTGTCTACCATCTACTTTCTTACTCATCAGAAATATGGCACAACAAGTTATTTTGGGCACTCCCTTTTTAGCCTTGATTATGCCAATTAAGAAAATTGATTCTCATGGAATATGCTCTACTTTACATGGTCAGTCAATAACTTTCCAGTTCTTGACCCCACCAGTAAATAAGCATATCAATGCCCTTAAAAATAACATTATCTTTAAAGAAAAGCAACTGAATTATTTGCAAAAGGAAGTATCCTCCTTAGCAATTAATCAAAGATTGGTACAACCCACTGAGCAACAGAAAATTGAGTCACTACGGCAACACTTTCTAAAGGAAATCTGTAGTGAGATTCCTAATGCTTTTTGGGCCAGAAAGAAGCATATTGTTTCTTTACCATATGAAAAGGGGTTTACCGATAGCATGATTCCTTCTAAAGCTAGTCCCAGCCACATGAAGGCTGACTACTTGGAATTATGTAAAACTGAAGTCAGCTCTTTAATGGCTAAAAAGCTTGTCACTACTAGCTACTCCCCCTGGAGTTGCAGAGCTTTTTATGTCAATAAAAATGCTGAAAAAGAACGAGGAATTCCTCGATTGGTTATTGATTATCGGCCACTCAATCTTACTTTAAGATGGATCCGATATCCAATTCCCAACATCAAAGATCTTTTAGATAGATTACAATCTGCTGTGATCTTTTCTAAATTTGATCTTAAATCTGGATATTACCAGGTGCAAATTGCAGAAGAAGACAGGTACAAGACAGCCTTTTGTGTACCTTTCGGACAGTATGAATGGACAGTGATGCCATTTGGGTTAAAAAATGCTCCTTCAGAATTTCAACATATTTTGAATGACATATTTAATCCTTTTACTGAATTTTCTATTGTTTATATTGATGATATTCTCATATACTCAAAATCAATCGATCAGCATTATAAACACTTGAAAATTTTCAAAGATGTCATTTACCGAAGTGGTTTAGTAGTTTCTGCTCCTAAACTAAAAATGTTTTTAACTAAGGTCCGATTTCTTGGTCATGAAATTTGTGATGGGAAAATTAGACCTATTAATCGCAGTATTGAGTTTGCTTCTAAATTTCCAGATGAAATCAAGGATAAAACTCAACTTCAAAGATTTCTGGGTAGCTTGAATTATATTCGAAGCCACTACAAAAATCTTGCACAGGACACAGCAATTTTGTACACCAGGTTAAGGAAATCTCCTTCCCCATGGACTTTGGATCACACCAAGGCAGTGCAAAAGATTAAACTCAGAGCAAAACAAATTCCTTGCTTAGCTCTAGCTAATTCTTCATGGTTCAAAATTGTGGAAACAGATGCCTCCAATATTGGATACGGTGGTATTCTAAAACAGAAAAATCCGAATACAGGAACAGAAGAGCTTGTTCGCTTCACTTCAGGAACTTGGAAAAATGCACAATTAAATTATTCAACCATAAAAAAGGAAATTCTTTCTTTGGTTAAATGCATTTATAAATTCCAAGATGATTTAATCAATCAGAAATTCTTGTTATGCATTGATTGTAGTGCTGCTAAACAAGTACTGGAAAAAGATGTCAAAAACTTAGTTTCCAAACAGATATTTGCTGGTTGGCAAGCTGATTTATCTGCTTTTGATTTTTCTATTGAATATATTAAAGGCAGTTCTAATTCTTTACCTGATTTTCTAACTCGTGAATTTTTGCAGGGTTCATGAATCAGCCCCCCCATGGGCAGGGCCGGGGTAATACTCCAAAGGCTCGCGGTAAAAACAAGGCTAAGGCCAAAGTGGTTATACCACTCACTGCTGATCAGTTTCCATATTTGGAGCATGTTGCTGATCTACTTAAAACTCCTTCTAAAGGAAGCAGCAGTACCCAGCAACAGAAATAGAAACCAACCATGAAAGAGGTTCTTGAACAAGAAACTCCATGGATACCTAATCAAAGGTATATTCAAACAGCATTGGTACTGGATTCTCAAGATGAGCAATGGATGCCAGATCCTTGGGAAGTCAAATCCAGATATTTCCAAACTCAACAATATGCTGCACCGGATGGTCGCCATAGATATATCTATGAAGCCATTCTTACTGAAACTTCCTCTGTGGAGATCAACCACACGAAGCAATTTCTGAATTCCAAAGATAGTCCTCTTACTTATAGTAAAGCTATCTTTAAGAGGCTTATACGGTCTAGTGACTGGGGATTAAATCCCAATTTGCCAAGGAAAATATCCTATGGTCACAGTTACAATTATTGGGATTATATCTCAGCTTGGACATATTCGTTCTTTTATCAAAATCCGAAGCATCGGCATTCTTGGTTCTTCAAGATATGCCCTCAATCAGTTAAGACTGATTTCCCCAATTGGGTTATACCCTGGTGGGCTATATTTGGCCCTGATCTGGATATGCTGCCCGAATCTATCAGTCAATTATATTTGCCATGGCAGCAATTTCATCCTCAATTAAGAGGACAGGATAATATTCCTGTAGGGAAATCCACCCTATTGTTTTTTACTGAATTTGGAATCCCTTGGATTTGGAAATGGGATTTCCAATGTGGTTATACCACTGACAAGTTACCGGTCCTCCAGAGGATCTTTTATTACCGATGGTGGTCAGGCATGACTCAAGAACCAATTCAAGCCCTCCTCCATCAGATCAGAAAGAAAACAATGGAATATATGGATAAGATTCCAAAGTTAACTATTCCAGAACCTGAAATCTTTAATCCATTTGATCTCGTTAAAGATATGATCAGAAAACAACAACCATTAATTACCGAAGCTGATTTAATGGTTAAATGCATGGATTTTATGAGGACTAAATTTGTTAAATCTTTTGAATCCTCCACCCCTACAGTACGAGATGATGCATCCATGGTGTCAGTCTCTAGCCAGACCAGCCAAGACGGTAATCAGTTTTCCTGTCTAGCCGGTTATGCACAAGATCCCAATGAAGATCTTATCTCAGAAGATGAGCCTACAGATGAGCCTACAGTAGCCGACTACTGGGACTCTCTCACTGAGCACTTAAAGGACAAGATGAATCCACCCAAAAAGTAAAGATTCCTCTTATCCTGCCGACAGAAGAAGACAAAGAACTTTTCCCAAAAGTCTTTGATTCAACAGTATTTCCTTCATCAGAGGTCTACTTTCCATCCGATAAGGAGACAGCACTTAGTGGTGGGCCGACCGACTGCATTATTCTAGCACACGATCCCATACACTATGCGGACTTCAAAATATTAATTTCAAGTCCATTTTATGTATAAATAGAGGGCAATGTTTCCCTTCAAAATTATCTTTCAATTTTCTTTTCTCTCCTCTGTAATATTTCTCTGTACAAGTTTGAAGTTTAATAAAGAAAGTTTTCTATAACTAGTACTATTTTTTTTTTTTTTTTTTTTAATTTAAGCAATACAAAAAAAAAGAAAATAAATATACTAAAATGAAATATATACAAAAATAAAAACAAAAATAATAATACTAAAAATTTAAATAAAATCAAATACTAACCTACACTACCCATTTACAATTTTTTCCTTTTTTTTTTTTTTCTTTTTTTTTTTTTTTCCCCTGGGCGATGGTCGCCCAATGCTAGGCGAATGATCGCCCGACACCTGATACTTTTGCGCAAATTTATTATTATTATTATTATAATATATATATATATTTTTGTAAACTACAACAAAGTATGTATAAGCAAAATAAAAATGCAAAGAAATAAAAATACAAATGAAAAACAAAAAGAAATAAGGGAGAAATAGAGTTGTGAAACTCTAAGAAAAACACTAATGTTTAACGTCTCTAGCACGACATTAGGGCAACATGCCAATCAAAAGTACAAAAACGGGATATGAGACATCCTCATTAATCCATTTGTCTATCTTCTGAAGTGGATCCTCTCTCATAACAACAAATTCATCTCCCAAAATAATGGCTTGAAAATAAATGATGTAAGATGCAATTTGTTTCCTTTCATCCATGATCTTGAAAATGAAATCAATAATGGGTGGCGTTGCACTTGGTAAGGCAATGTCTTTCAAAGACTCAATTGAATTATTAGGAAACGCACTCTTTTCATCCTTTTTCTCTTCCTCAATGATCACCATCTCTTCACTTTCCAAGTTAGCTATGGAGTTCATTAGAAAGTTCACTTCATCTGTGGAGCTTTCGATGTCAGAACCACATCCTTCATACATTTTCAAAAGGCACGCCTTAAGAGGGTCGTTGGAGATAATAAAAGGAAGGTTCTCCTTTACAAGTTCCTCATTTTCCTCTCCTACCTCTATAGTGGTCAACAACTCCTCACTCTCTAAGGTATCAATTTCCTCATGCTCAAGATTACAACTAATGTCCTCATAATTCAATTTATGCTCTATTGGATTAGTGTAACGGGTGGGCGCTTGCCCATTTACCCAAAAGCTCGAACTATTGAGTAGTGCTGCATACCCACCCATTTATACCCAATCACTTTCCCATCCGATTCCGATGTGGGAGAAATGACCCTTATTACATTCTCCCCCACTCAAACTTGCAACGCCCTCGTTGCGGTTCGGGCCACCCTGCTTACCCGGGATGCTAGCCCGGACGCCTTCCGGGCTGGGTGCTTGGCGTGACACCGGATCAAGGATTGGGTCTAGCTCTGATATCAACTGTAACGGGTGGGCGCTTGCCCATTTACCCAAAAGCTCGAACTATTGAGTAGTGCTGCATACCCACCCATTTATACCCAATCACTTTCCCATCCGATTCCGATGTGGGACAAATGACCCTTGTTACAATTAGTCACTAGCTCACTTGCCTCACCCTCTTTTATTATCATATTTTGCTCACTTTGATTAGTCATTAATTGACTTGCCTCTTCTTCCTTTTCCTCTTGATGAGAAAGAGTGCTTGCAATTTCCTCAACTTGAGCTTCTAGCATCACTAGCCTATGAGAATGAGAATTAATAAGTTGTCTCATTTTGTTAAGTTCATCAATTAGAGCTAACATTTTATTTTCAAATCCGGAAGAGTAAGGTAATGGAGATGGTTCTTCATAAAATGGTGGGGAATGGTAGTAGTCATAAGAGGGATCATAAGAGTGATCAAGTCCATTACATGATGATGATTCATGAAATGCATTGGACTCACTCTCATAAGGATCATGATATGATGGAGATGCATAGGATAAGGGGTAAAATTTTCCCCCAAACTTGGATCAAACAAGGGATCCATTCACATTCACAATCCAAAAACCATAAAATAATTGCCTTGACAATGGCTCATGCATATAACAATGAAAGTAATAGCCTCGACAAGGACCTATGCTTGGATAAAATATTTAAGCAATATGAAAGCCTCAAGAAGGACTATCTCGCAAGTATAGAAAAATGAACAATTAGGGTAAGAATTGCTCACAAAAGTCCTTAAGTAATTTCAAATTCCCACGATAGCTTTAAGCTCCAATGTTCGCCTTTCTTGTATCAAATACCTAATTGCACATTAGAGAGAGAAAAATAAGAAAATAGTAAGAATATATAAATAATCAAATGAAAACCAATATCTAATTTAACTCCAATTAAACCAACGGTCCCCGGCAATGGCACCAAAATTTGATCAAGCCCCTTTGTGGGGGTCGTTTTTCCTTTAATCAAAATAAGATGTTTTAATGTGTGGTTTAGGAAAAACCTTTTTCAAAGAATTATCAAAGAGTCAAATTTAAATTTATAAAAACCACTACTACTATAATGAAGTATATAGTGAGTAGGGATCGAACCCAAGAGACCTTTGGCTTGGATTTAAATAAGACAATTGGTTTTAACAAGTGATTACCATAAGAGAGAGAGAGAGAGAGAGAATAAAAGAGATGGTTGGTTGATTAAGCTAGTGAACAATTAAATTAAAATGCAATGAAAATAAACTAAGTTGGAGTTAAGGGTTTAAGAGATAGAAGATAATTCTTAGGGTTTATTGGAATCACCACGAAGCTCATGCAATTAACCACTTATTTTTCATTAATGGGGAGAACATTATTGGAACTTAAATGTAGCTTCAATCACTAAAACAACTTGCAATCAAGTCTGCATGAATTATCAAATGTAAGTATGAATTGTCTACTTAATGACATGTAAACTAAGGTGTAGAACAACCCATCAAGCCTAAACATACTCCATCAAACTAACCACAATTGCATCAATGAGAACATACATTAATCAAGAGGATAATGGAATTTGCATATAATAAGTGTGGATTATCAATTCGAGCAATGAATTGTCTACCTACTAACAAGTAAACTAATTTGTAGCACAATCCATCAAGATAAAGTATAACCTATCAAATTAATCAGCAATCCCATCCAATAAAACCCATGCCATAGCCATCACTAAACCCAAATAACAATGGAATTGAGTGTTGAGTATAATCCTCTAATCACACATAGTCATGCAATTCCATAGAGAATTAATGAAAGAATTAATCTTTAACATCTAATTAAGAGCATAACCCTAGATTAATTATACATAGACATATAATTAACATATAGAGTTAATGGAAGAATTAAACCAACACAAGCAATAATTTGTTAAATCAAGCATGTAAATAGGAATCACAAGGCCATAACATCAACTACAACAATATATTAATCTCCCCAAAAATAGAAATACAAGGGGTTAGAAATACACAAACTTAGGGCTCAACCAAGCCCTAAGTGGAGATCTAGCCCATCATGGCTGTGGTGGTCAAGGTGTCAACAAGATCCTCCACCATACTTTGCTCCTTCTTCTTCTTCCTTGAAGCTCTAGAGAGATGAGTGTGTAGGTGTTCTTCCCAAACCTTGTGCCTCCACTCTTCCCTCTCTTCTCACCCTTCTCTCGTTCTCCAGAGAGAATATATCGATACAGACTAAAAAATAAAACTTAAATCCAAATGATAATATTCACCTAATTAAAATAATGAAAAACTAACCCTAAACTAATGGCTCACTAGGCCTTAAGTAATAAACCCTATTAAAGCTTATAAGTTACAAAAATAAGCCCAAAAGACAAAATCCCTTAATGCTACCAGGGGCTGGGGGATTGATCCCACAGCCTTGGGAATCGATCCCCCAAGGGCATTTTTAGTTCTGTGAGTAGTGGGGGATCGACCTCCTAGAGTTGGAAATTCCTTTAAACCTTATTTAGCTCCATTTTGGGCCCGGGCTAATTGGTTTGCTTCTTCATTTTTGGGAACATCATCAAAGGCCTGAGATTGAC
Source organism: Cornus florida (assembly GCF_030987335.1). Classification (NCBI taxonomy): domain Eukaryota; kingdom Viridiplantae; phylum Streptophyta; class Magnoliopsida; order Cornales; family Cornaceae; genus Cornus; species Cornus florida. The sequence goes on along the minus strand of NW_026775577.1, from coordinate 81,289,087 downwards.
CGCTTTTGAAGAATAAACACACTATACGAGCAATGGGCTACGACCTCTTTTTGCTAGTTTCTGAATTTTTTCTGAATGTCTTTGCTTAACTCCAAAAAGGCTTTAGTGAACCAAAATTAGTCTGTTTGAACCTTATTAACTTGAAATTGACAAAAACATAAATTAGAACTAAAATATGAAAATAAGATAGATGTAATGACTAAAATACCCTACTTTAGGTGTTGAAATGTGCAACATTTAAGCACTTATCAAAGGAATTTGGCTAATTTTAGAAAGGAGGTTGGTTAGTTCGAGAGGGACTTAGCTAGAGATTAGAGAGAAAAAATATACAATTTAGGAAAGTTCTTCCACTTATATAGGGTTTCTACCAAGAGCACAAGAGGAGGAGGATGAACTCAACCATGGAGATAGCCCTTGAGGGTTGGATGACAACATTAATGAGTGGTTAAACCATTCTCTTGGGGTTAGAGATAGCCCTAAGCATGCCTCATAGACTTTGATTTTTTTGTAGTTAATGGAGATTTGTGTTGTATTTCTTGTCTTGACATCTTATATATATAAATCTCATTTCTACATGATTTGTGTAGTTTAACACTTCCAATTGATCATTTAATTCTATCCATATGTCTATGTATACTAGAGTGGATGTTCATGTGTTTATCTCTAGACATTGATGCATTTCTATGTGTGTTGATATTATGAATCTAGTGATGGTTAAGGCACGGTGCTTAAATGTATTACTCTTGTGGTTTATTTGATGGTTCATACTTATTTCTTGATGGATTGTGCCACCTCTTTAGTTTAATTAGTTTAATTTTCATGTTACTAACTTAGTTGTAGTGTAATTGCCTTACTTTCTTAGATAGGTGGAAAATCCGTTCTTGTTGTTTGATGTTCTATGCTTATGAATGTAAGTGGTATATTTCTCTAATTTGTTAAGTGTGCATTAATTGTGGGTTTATGGAAGGATTAATGGCTTAATTTGATATGTTGTGCTATTCATTAGATTGACTAGACGATGTATGCTTATTTGACCATACATGTTAATATTTCAATCAGTGGCACACACTTTCATTTATAACACACAATCCCCCTAATCCATCAAATATTAATTATCTAAGAAGGTAATGCTTAGTGGTGAACTATATGACCCAAGACTCCTTTCTCATATTTTCTACACCTCATTTGTTTTAGTTGTTTTACATTGCATTTATTTAGTTTAAATTGTAGTATAATTCAACCAACAAACCCTTTTTTGATCATTTGACCTACTAATCCAATATTGATTCCAAGAATACCACTCCTTTCCCTTGGGACGATCCTTACTTACTCTAGCTACATTAATAGTTAGTAATGGTAGTGGCATTTTATAAATTCAAACTTGGCCACACTACACACTTTTATGCAACTTGGTCCGAGTTCACATCACCTTGGTATGTTCTTTAACCTATGTTAACTTGAGGACATTTGAAGTTATTTTAAATTCAAGAGGAAATTAATTAATTTTATTTTATCTGTTTTATTCACTTAATTGGATTTTTAACTTGATATTGTTGATGACCATGCTATGTTCATTAATATACATTAATTTGAGGCTATTTGGAATTGATTTGAGATCTAGAGAATTTAATTATTTTTATTTAATTAAATTCTATCTAATTGTTCTATGGGTTTAATTTTGTTTTAGAAGTTGTTTCTATGTATAAATCATGGATTTGGACTTATTGTGTATTCACTTGGTTATGTTTTAAGCATTGAATAACATTATTGTTAAATTCATATTCATGAGAATAAGTTTCCAATATTGAATATATTATTGTCTTGTGTAATGAATTGCACACTTTGTATTTGACATTATATATGTCATTTTAGAATTGAAACCTTAAGACGTGGATTTTATGGTTTCAACCTACTTATGCATGGAAGATGGTTTCGTGCATTGTTCATTTGCGTATAAGTTGTGAACTTATTTATTGATTTTGGAGTCACTTGGGACATTGTTACAAAGACATGGCTGGAGTTTGGCTCTAGTGCGGGAGGTACAAGTTCTTACCATTTTATAATGTGCACTAGGGTGGTATTCCCAGCGGGTTAGTGCTTGGAATAACCGTTTAGGTCTTGGTTTTACTCTGAGATTTGATGTCCAAGTCTTCCATTATTTGATTTTGCATTCAATTTCAAGTTGACAACCAATGTTTAATTGTGACTTGTGATTTTGGTTATTGGCGACTTAATGTTGTTAAGTAGATTAATGCATTTTTTATTTTTAATTAATTATCGCAGTTTTAATGTTGTTAAGTACATTTAGGCATTGTGATTTTTAATGAATCATTACAATTTTGATGTTGTTAAGTACATTTATGCTATAATGTTCAAATGTAGTTTATGAACGATCCTATAGATTCATTTGGAATATAGACGTTAGGTGGCAGGACCCACTTTAGTTGTTTCTGCATTTTAGATTTCAAGTTGATAAGTTTGATAATCTATATATTGTTGCATTGTACCGTATGCTCCTATACTGTTTAATTGCATAAAAATGTGGTTTATCCTAGAAATGTTTTAAGGTAACTTAGGATGCTCCTTGGGTCTCACTTTTGACATAGACGTTAGGTGGAATGAACCACTAGGATTAATTTACACAAACTTGTAAAATGTTAGGTCTATGCTTGTTCATTCCCTACGAGTAATACAGGTTACTCACCCGTCGCTGAATGCGACCTGTTTCAGGCAAGAAGACATGGTTTCGGGATGTACAATATCCCTAGTTCATTTTATTAATTTGAAGTTCTTATAAATGTATTCTTGTTCACATGCAAGTGTTAGCATGTTTGAGTTTTACCTTTAAAATTGTAATACATAGCTAGGCTCAATATTCCATTTTTGCCTTATGATATGTAAAATGTACTTAGATACATAATTTGGAACCTATTTGACATTTACGTAATGAAGCCAAAAGCCACAAATTTTAAAGTTCAAGTGTATGCATTTGAATTCTAAGTTTTGCCTTTGAAATGTAACTTTTCTAACCTTTGAGATTTGCCTTGTGATTTCGAGTAAATGATATGTAATGAAGCTATGGGCCATTGTAACACATTTTAATATGTAAAGTACGTTTGTTGGCATGCTTGCACAGCTTTAAAATTTTGTTTCTGGACCATTTCATGATGGGGATTAAGGCTTGGGTAAAGCCTCATAATTTCTGTTGCATAACAGGTCTTTTAGCACCTTCTCGAGTCATTTCGGCCGACCGATGCCTTTTTGGATGTAATTGTATAGTAAAAACTCATTTTCTAATAGCTTAGGTACTGTTTTGGTCACAACTGGTTGACCGGTTCTTCATTTCGGCCAACTGAAGTGACTTTTCCTTAAAATTCAATTTTTTGGTCATTCTGGGTTTATTTTGGCTACCCGAATTGCCATTTCGATTGGCCTAAATGCCCCAGCTCTTTTTCTCCTTTTAGTTTTGTATCAGCTTTGTTTTTCTGACTTCAAGCTGTCATATCTCCTTCATTTCTAATCCAAATGGGGGTGATTCTGAGCCTAAACTCAAGAATTTTGAGTCAGCTTTCCAATGGTACCAATGCTATTCTTAGATTCAAATCATAGTGGGAGTTATTCATATTTTAGTGAGACAGTGTCAGATTTTGTTTAAACCGGGAGTGGGAGTTTTGTGGGATTCTTGGCCAAAGTTCTTAAAACCTCTTGGAATATTGTGAAATGATTAGTTTAGATTGTATGAACCTCAGTTGACTTGCTAGGTGTCAAATTTCCCTTTTTGTTTGTAAATTGACCATTTTGCCCTTGATTAACGGATTTTGCAGTTTTGACCCTCGTTTGCTCTTTCGTTCTCTTTGAGTTCCGTGATTTTATGGAAGGTCACATTGGTGTCTTAGGGATGATTTATGTCTCTAGAGACCTTGGTTTTATCTTTCACTTCTGCATTTTGGATCCGTTATAGGGTCAACTTTTGGGTTATCACTGATGCATTGGGTTGCAAAACTTTGGTTATCACACCTTCTATTTATTAAAAACCCTAAAAGTGCCCCGAACGGGTCCCGCCCGGCCCAAAAAAATGAAAACTGCGCAGACACACTCAAATGGTAAAACACCGTGAATGAAAAAGTACTGTAATGAGAAAACATGAACAATGAAAAACCGAGTCTCGAGTAGAAAGATATGCCTCGAATATGTTCGGCGGCAACCGGGATAAAAAATCCTAAAACTGGGAAAAATGACCGGATGGAAATTATAAGAGTATACGACTCAATGAAAAATAAAAATGAATCCTGTACGAGGATCCAGGCTCAAAACGAGGCATTTTGCAATAACTTTCATTAATTGCAAAATGGCCCCATACAAAAGGGATAATTACACTAATGACCCATAATGAAAATATCATCTAAAAATATTTTCTTAAAAACCCCTGAAATAAAATATCTTTAAAAGATATTTATGAAAAATACCCCAAAAAATAAGAATGTTTTCGAAGAAACTTTGATCTGTGCCCCTATGGACACAATAAGTAGCCAGAGTACTTTTTTACAAAAGTAAAGATGCGTATTTTGTGCAAACCAAATAGAATGAAGCTACGTGAAGTCAGAAATCAACTCCAAGCATAAAAAGTGAGGTTACGCGACAAAAGTGACAAACGGAGAATAAGACGAAAAAGGAAAACGTCCAAAAAAGAAAAGAGGAGACGGCAAGGTCTTCACCAGAACGACACCAATCTCCCAAAAGAATAAGTGTCGAGAATTATTCCCAAGCACTCATAACGATCTAAAGGGTCAAAACTCGGACTCAGAAATGAAAACATCAATAGAAAAAAATTTATCTGTAAAAACAAGAAAAAAGAAAGGAAGGAAAATGATAGGGTTATTACATTTTAGTTGCAGATCCGATAGAGTTGAAGGAAGATTTAACTAATGTAGAGGAACCGGTATAGATTTTGGATTGCCGAGGATAAGTGCTTCAAAATAAAACTATACCACTAGTAAAGGTATTGTGGAGGAGTTATACGGTGGAAGAAGCAACTTGGGAATGTGAGGAAGTTATGAGGATGCAATATCCTCATTTGTTTGGTATATTCCATGAATTTCAATTTCGAGGACGAAATTTATTTAAAGAGGGGTAGATTGTCATATCTTGAATTTTATTAGCTTAATTATTATTATGAGCTTGTTAATATTTATTTGAGCTTAAATAATTATATTTAATTTTGTTGGAAAACAAGATAAGAAATTGCATTTTAGTAAATAATTAATATCAAGTATAAAAATTGTTCACAAATGCATGGTACATGGCATCTAGAATTGTTTTCACATGTTTGTTATATATTCATGTGTATGGTAACAGATACAAAGTATTGAAGTGGTGATAGCTGGTGGAAAGAAAAGAAATATGTATACATATATATATTAATTATGAATATATATATATATATATATATATATATATATATATATATATATATATTGTGTTATGTTAGTTGCTCGCGGGACTCATTAATATTAATCATTAGTGTGTATGTGCAATTAAGCTGGAAGTAAACAAATTTCTCCTGGGAGCTTATTTTTTGGAGGTGGTGATTATACATAGCACACATGTATGATATACATGCACACATATTAGCATAGCCTAGAAGGATAAGTGAGAAAAAGCTTCTTTTGGAAGCTGTTACCAATCGCAGCACATGAGTCACAGTAAAGGGTATTAAATTCAATACTGAAGTGACACATGGTGTAAAGTAATTAATAAGGTTATTGAAGCTTACTTTTGAAACCTTCTGGATCTATTGATAGTACAAATGATAGAATAGTTTTTTTTAATAGAAAAACAGAAAGGAAAGAAGGGAAGTTTGTGTAAGAGAAAAAGAGAGAGAAAGAGAGAAAACAGAAAGGGGGAAGAAAAACAAAAGAAGAGAAGAATTTTCGTACGGGTAGAGAGAGGAAAGAAAGAGGAGGAAGAGAATTGGAAGATTTGGTCAAGAATTCATGTAAACTGTGCTTGTTGGATCACATCAAGTCCTGAAGGAAACAATCCCCTTTGCTGAATTGCAGATACTAAAGGTAGAAAGTTTCTCAATTGAGATTTTAATTTTTAAATTGTATGAATTAATACAATTGTTTTCTCTTTAAACTGTTAGGTTGAAATTTTATATAAATGATTGTGATAACAATTTTATTTATAATTGTGTATTGAGAATTTATTTTAGAAGTGAAGATTATTATTAAATTCTATTACAAATAAGTATAACATAGTTATGGATGTTGTATAAATTGTATTACTTGACAAGAGTCTGCATAAGTTATAAGTGCACACGAGGTAGTACCTTGTGGGTCGTAATTACCCAGAACAACTTGCTTGGTCTAGTGACCACATGTCCTAGTTCTTTCCACTACTTGATTTCTTATTCAATTTCCAAGTTGTTAATCGTGGATTACTTGTAGCTTGTGAATTGATGCTTGCCTTGCATTTAAATATCATTTAGTATACTTGAACTTGTATACATACTTGTGTATTGAAATCTCATTTAGTATACTTGAACTAGTATACTTGTTTCGTTTATTTAAAACTCATTTTGTATACTTGTATATCATGAATATCAATATTGCTTAGTATACTTGTGAATGTAAACTTGTATATATATTGCGTTCCGTTTCAATGTTATTTAATGTACTTGTGGATGTATACTTGCTTATATTAAGTATTTAATTTCAATATTGTTTAATGTACTTAGTATGTATACTTGTATATTGAGGATTTAGTTTAGAGATAGCTTAGTATACTTGTACCGTGTATACTTATTTTATGCATATTTCATTTAGCTTAGTATACTTATGCTTGCATACTTGATTTACGAGGTTCTTTATATTAATTGTATACTTGTGTATATATGCTTAGATGTTGCATATCTCATTTTAATATGGTTTAGTATACTCATAAGTGTATGCTTATATATCGTTGATTGTGTTTCAACATCGTTTTGTATACTTGAGTATGTATATTTATATGTTGTCTTTCATTTCAATTGCTTGAGTAGTTTGAGATGATCCCTTAGTTCACCTTGGAACATAGACGTTAGGAGGAATGATCCCTTGTAATGGTCTATATTGAACTTGCATGGCATTTGAAACTTTAGGGTATAAGCATACACTTCTTCCTATGAGTAACTTATTTACTCACCCTAATTGTTGGGGTATTTTTCAGGTACGGATACCTTGGTTTGGGATGAACAACATCCCTAGGTCAACATGTTCATTTTGGAGTTCTTTGATGTATTTTAACGACTATGCAAGTGTTAGCATGTATCGTTTTGCCTTTTTAAGTTATAATGCATAGTTAGGTTAAAAATGTCATTTTTATCTTGAAAATTGTAACGTGTACCTAAGTACACTTTTTGGCACTTATTGTTGGGATATGTGTGCCCTAGCATAACAAATTCTTATTTGGATTGTAAAAGTCATGGTTCCTTATCTGAATATTATTATTAAGACATTATACAATTAGTGAATAAAATGTATTATTTTTTTGATTCATTATGGAACTGATTGTGTCCACTTGATTACAAGATATATTTATATATGTATGTAATGGTAATTAATATTAAGTTATAAATGAGTAATCATAAATGGTTCAAAGTCGGTAATTATGGATGGACATTTAATTAACTAAGACTTGAACTGAGTCCATGATAGGTTGAGATAAATTGCGAGAGCCGTCATATGCAATTGTTCTCTATCACAGCCATGGTTTTTGATTCTCAAGCATAAGAGAAGTATAGACTCTTTTATTAATTAATAATTACTTTGATTTGTTCGGCGGATACTTCGGGATCCTTAGACCGACACTTTGAGTAGTTATGTAATTAATAGTTAGAGGGTTATATTCTCAAGATTTGCCTCAGTGCTACTTGTATTTATTTTGTATTGATTATGGTTGATCACAAATTAAATTCGAAAGCCTTCGTATGTTTTAGACAAAATGTTTTCTATATATTTATTTAGTAAATTATTATTTTTGTTAAACAAATATTTATTATGATCAAGCCGGAAATAATCAAAGGTAACAAAATAATTATATTAATTATGTTGTCGGATTGATGGCTTTATAATCCAATAAATAATTATGCATAGAGGGGTCAAAGTGCAACATTGACTTAGAGGTTATTTGCTATTTAATTGGAGTGCAATTAATTTCTTTTAGTGGAGTAGAAATTAATTTATAAATTAATTAAATTGGGTCCATAGTTTAATGGACCAGACCAATTATTAATTTATAGTAGCCAAGAAAATAGTAAGCCCAAAGGATTCTCACCCATAGCCCAAGTTGATATTGGAGTCCTATTAGAATTGAGATATGGTAATTAGAGATTGAGAAGGATTTATTATTTTCTTTTCTTATTTTTATGTTGCCTATATATATATTAGTCCATATATATTTTAAGGTAGACTTTCGGAAGAAAAAGGAACATATTTTCTCTCTTTAGTTTTTAGGGTTTGCTTTCTCTTCTAAAGGATGCTACCACAAGCCTTGCCTCCAAGGTCATTCATCGAAATATATTGGTGATTCCTAAAGGGTAGATTACCATTAAGAAGAAGAAGAAAGGATCTTGCTAAATGATCTACAATAAGTGAGAACATTCACTTTAGAGGAAAGATTTAAAGGTTTACTCAGACCTTTGATGTAAGTATTCTGTAGCGACCCTGGATTTTTCAACCCAGCGCGTTTTGTGATGATCCGAACCGGATCCAAAAATGCGGAAGCAGAAAAAGCAACATGGCCTTAAGAGATGTACATCATCCCTAAGGCACCAAGATAACTCCCCATGAAGCCATGTGACTCAAAGAAAATAAGTGCGGAAGCAATGGTTCACAAACAAACAAGAATGAACCAAAGGGCAAATTCGTCATTTCCAAAATGAAAGTGGGTGCTATCGAGCACACCATTATAAAGACAACGACAAAAGAATAAAGATAGACTCAAGAATCACCTGATTCTGAGTCGGAACAGAAAAGATATGAATTTAAAACAAAGTGGCCTTCGCCGTTTAAGGGTTACCCCAAACCTATCTTACTAAAACTAGAATAACTCTTACTATAGGTGGAGTTCTGATGAGTGGTTGGTACCATTGGAAAGATAACTTTGAGCTCTTGAACTTAGAATCAAGAATGACTAGGTTTGGATCATGAATGAAGAAGATATAACCTTGTGAAGTTAGAACGATAAAACTGTCCAAGGAAACTGAAAGGAAAATATTCCAGGGAGGATCGGTCGACCGACGGCAAGGATCAGCTAGCCGAACCTCAACCTTTGGTTAGCCGAACCCCAATGATCAGCCAGCCGAAAAAAGGTTCTGGCTGCTGGAATGGTCTCGAGGCTTGTCAGCCGACTGATGATGCTCTATCAGCCGACCGACACATCTGCTGCAACTCAAAAAAGCAACTGCAACGTGTGTGTGTGATGCTAGGTCCATTTCTAAGGCTCTCTAAGCTTTCTACTTGATCCGAACACATTTGAAAACATTTTCTAACATTATTGAAGCATCTAAAACATACCAAAACAAGGAGGAACTCAAATGACACCCCATGGAGGAATTTTTTAATAAAAATTCATAAAAATTACCCAAAAATAGGTCAAAAGTTGAAACTCAAGGTTTTTGTGAAATGTGGACATGCACGCGAACGTAAAAAGACATTTAAGACGCTTCCCAGTGGTCCGCAGCCTCAAAATGGCCTCAATGCAAAATATGACCTCTCAACGGCCCAAAATGCTAAAAAATGGAATAAATGGAACAACAATGCAAAACCTAGAATGAAATGGTGTTTGGCCCTTGGCCACACCTCATACATGATTATAGAATCCCTGTGATAAAGAAAGAATAGAATTCCCACACCCGATGCAAAAGTTATTAAGTAAAGACTTAGCATTTTTTAACATTTTCATAATGACTTTGAGAGTAAAAGTGCATAGAATACAAGTTACATGTTATTGGCCTCCAGCCTCATCTTATACATGTTGAATACAGTAAAAAGGGTGTACTTATGTACACATTACATATATGGAATCAAAGAACACAAGTTTTATACAAAAGGCTATGACAATGGCATTTTCATGCTAACACTTGCATGAAATAGACACTGAAAAGCTAGAAGCCATCCCACTAAACAGCAAGCATCACAAACCCAAGTCTTCATACCTGATCAAATCCCCCAGTAATATCGGGGTGAGTAAACAAGTTTACTCGTAGAGAATAAGCATGCATTGACACGATTTCTTTAGAGATTTTTAGGACTAACATGATATAGTTCAAAAGGGATCATGCCACCTAACGTCTATATCAAAGATTAGACGCAGGGATCATCCTAAGCTACTATGGAGTATAAACAACAAGAATCATGATACATCTACGTATATGAAATGAATCAAGGTTGGGATAATCCAAGGAATACGACAAGTTTATAGTTAACATGAATCACATTATTAATGTAATTGAACAACATAAAAGTATGTTATACAAGGCAACAAAATACAAATCCTCAAAGCCATTGACTTGAAATCTAATGCACGAAAACAACAAAAGTGGGTCATGCCATCTAACGTCTATATTCCAATTGAATCTATAGGATCATTCCTAAGCTACATTAGAACATCAAAACACAAATCACAATATCGATGCCATTAACCAACATTGGAACCTCCAATATAATGCATAAAACATGATTTCTTAAAGTAAACATCTTGAAACTCAAAATGGGAAATCTTATAAGGAACAACAAGTTACGTTATCATCTAGTTATCAACTTGAAATGAAATGCGAAATCAAACAAAGTGGATACTTGGACGTCACGTCGGATCAGACCGACACCATAGTTACTTTAGGGTTACTAGCCCACGGGTAACCTCCCTATGTGCGCACTAGACTATATAGAGGGACAATCCCCCATACTAGAACCAAGTCCTAGCCGTAGCCAAACAACGGCATCCCCAAGTCTCCAAAATCAACAAGTTGTGCAACAACGTATATATCAACATGTATATACAAGATATCAACTATCTACCAAGCACAACCAAATTTGGAAACACATACAATACATGTACTAAGTCCACAACTACTATGGCATGATAAATGTCGAATTTTCAGTGTGCGATTTGTTACACGCTATAACAATATCTTTTAACGTTGAAAACATACGCTCATGAATTTAAATATAATAATAATGTTATCAAATGCTCAAATGTAACCAAGTGAATACACAACAAGTCTAAGTTCATGATTTAAACATAGAAACAACTTCTAAGACGCAATTAAATTCATGGAGCCATTAGATAGAATTTAATTAAATAAACACAATTAAATTCTCTAGATTCCAATTCAATTCCAAATAACCTCAAATTAATACATATTAAAGGACATAGCATGGTCATCACCTATATCCATTCTAAAACTTAATTAGGTTGTTGGAGCAATAAAGTGGAATTTTAATTAAATCATGCTAATTTAAATCCAAAGGTTCTAAAGCAACTTCAAATGGTCCCAAATTACTATATGCTAGTAAACAAGTCATGGTCATTACAAATATCAAGTTAAAAACTTAATTAAGCCAATAGAACCATTAAATAGATTTTAATTAATCATTTTAATTAAAATCGCTAGATTTTCAAACTCATCTAAATGTTCTCAAATTAATATATGTTAGGGAACATGCCCGGGCCTATTGTAATATCACATTACAAGCTTATTTCATGCAAGTTACATCTATGTAAATTTAACTTTCACCAAAGATAAATATTAAATAAAAGTTGCAATTTTCATTCAAATGATTCCAATTTAATATATGTTAACAAGTATACCAAGGCCTAAATTACTAGCATGCTACACTTTAATTCCAAATTGTACATCATCATGAGGATTAAATCTCAAACAAAGAAATTAATTAAATAAAAGGTTTCAAAACCTAATCAAATATTCTAGATTTAATATATGTGAAACTACATGGGATGCACATCAAGAATTTCAAGTCGGAAATCCAATAGGATGAATAGTACACTTGGAGTAAACTAATTAATCTAATAAATTAAAAATTACTATATTTCAAAACACTTCCGATTGCTTTCAATTTCACCTATGTTGAAGAACATGCTAGGGCCTAATATAATCTGCTAACACATATCGATTTCAAGCTAGTTAAGGCCACATGATTTAATATTTTATTCAAGATAAGTATTAAATAAAATCTTCATTTCTTGTCCAAATGATCTAGCTTTAATATATGTCAATGAACATGTCAAGGGGTAATATTCTATCATGCCATATGTTTAAGCAAAGCTATGGACAACCGGGAAATTTAAATCCTTCACAAGAAAAATAAATAATAAAATCTCTAGATTTTGTGATTCAAGCATGTAATCAAGTTGTATAAGCATCATAAGTATGTAATATAACAAGAATTTAAATTATAACACCGCCTACCTCAATTTGAGATGAAAACCTCAAATCCCCACTGAAAAAAAAGTGTTCCGAATCCGCCGAAACCGAAAGGTTTTGTCGGGGACAACACGATCTACATGAATCCGAAGGAAGCCCAATGAAAATCACTACTTGACCTCAAACCCAAACTCAAGAAATGGTCAGAAATGGATTCTAATAAGGGGGAAAGGTAGAACCCGTCGAGGGGAACAGTAAATGTAAAGGCTGAAGAGTTGTTACTTGGGAAAACAAGTGGAGGGGAAGGAGAAAGAGTGGCAGCCAAAGAGCTCCCATGGCTTCCGGCCAAGAAGGTGGAGAAGATGAAGAAAATCTGAATTTTCTTCTTTAAGTCCCCTATTTATAGTAAGTCTCAAAAAGTGCCCCGAAAGGGCCCGCCGGGTCCGGAAAAGTGGAATTTAAGCAAACGCGCTCAAACGGCAAAACTCCATGAACAAAAAAGATTCAAAATGAGAAAATATGAACAACGGAAGAAACAACGTCAAAAATTGAGTCCCGAGTAGAGAGACATGCTCCGAATAATTTCGGTAGCAACCGGGTCCAGAAACTTTGAAATTGGAGAAAAATGACCAGAACAGAATTCCAAGAATACATGACTTGACGAAATGTGAAAATGAATCCCGTACGAGGATCCAGGCTCCATATGAGGAATTTTACAATAACTTTCGTTAATTGCACAATGGCCCTACAAAAAGGGTTAACTGCGAAACTGCCCCAGAATGAAAATATCTTTCAAAAGATATTTTCTTAAATACCCCTGAAATAAAATATCTTCAAAAGATATTTACAAAAAACACTCCAAGAAAAGAAAAAGATTCTGAAGAATTGTGCATTTACAGCCCTATGGACACTGGGAGCAACCAGAGTACTTTCTTGCAAAAGTAAAGATACGTATTTCGAGGAAACCACTGAAGATGAAGACACGTGAAGTCAAAAACTAACTTCAAGCATGAAAAGTGAGGTTGTGCCAATAACTGGCAAACGGGGAAAAGACAGAATAGGGAAAAGGACGAAAATTGAAAGTGTCCGAAAAGTGAAAATGTGGAAATGACTCGGTCTTTAAAGGAAGTTGTCAGTCCAAACGAAAGAGTCTCAGAAACTATTTTTGAGCACTCGAGATGAAATTAAATGATGAGAAACAGAACTCAGAAAAGAAAATTAAACTAAAAAAATTTATCCGTAAAATTTCAGGAAAAAGGAAAGGAAGGAAAATGACCGGGTCATTACAACCTACCCTCCTTAAAGGAATTTCGTCTCCGAAATTCAAAACACTCCGGAAAAGAACAGAGCAGGGACCGAACAAAAGGTCAAACGAAGGACAGCTCATAAAGTACTGAAGGACAACACCAGAAGTTTCCAGATCAACTGAAGGAATATGAAACCACGAATCGAGACAACACCTCATATGAATCGGCACGTTAACTCAACATTAACTACCTAGAGAATCCCAATATAACAAAATGTTGAAACATGATAGAAGAAGAGAGTGATAGGGCAGTACGAACAGTAACCAAAACCCGCCCACACTTACTCATCAGCAAGGTAGTATAACAATATAAGGCACTAGTTCATAACATGCCCCGAACCAGGTCAACTCTGAAAAACTTATCGATACAGATGATGTCAATGTCGGAAATGATCATTACCAAAAGCACTGCAGGAACCAGGCATCTGCGAGAGTTGGGGTAGCTAATCCCAAAACTCTGACAACAATGACACTGGCACCATTACGCTTAAGGCCTTAGATCCAGAAGCTACGAAGGAAAAGGAAATGAAATGGTGCCTCCTTGGCCCACGTCTCACTCCACCCGACAAGGAAAAGAAATGAATCGCAGTCCTCTACGCTCATATGAGCCTTACTCGCATGAACCGTCAGATTAAGGTCTCGAAACACCCAACTAAGAAAACAGACAAACAGGTTCCCAACATGGGTCCTTACGGAGTGAATTTCTCCTATCCAAGGAAGAAACTCGTGAAACAAGGACGCATCCAAGGGATACAACAGATCCTAAGTGACAATGTCAAAACCAGACATAAAAATAAACAGCTAGCATGCATTATAGTAACAGACTCTCTACTCACACAAGTAGTAAGATCACATAAAACATGTTAGAGTACACAGGAGAAGGACGTAAAGCATGACGATATGCTATATATAATCATGTCAAGATGAATAAGCGTATACAATATACTTGGGTAGATAAACATACACCACATGCTAAGATAACAAACAGGTACCATGTAAAACAAATAAGCATATATCACACGCTAAGACAGTCAAGTAAGCTTCTAAACAAGTTGCCACATAAGCAAATAGACATGTTGTCAACTCGAAACATATTATTAGGAAGTATGTATACACATAAAGTATGCTTAACAGATAAACACCTGAACAGGTAAACATGTTATCAAATAAGACATGTTATCAAACAAAATATGTTATCAAACAAGGCATGTTATCAAGAAGCATTTAAACACGTAGAGCATGGCAACACAACCATGATATACACCCAAAACCCGTCGTCTAAGGTATTCAAACTCGAACGCTCTGATACCACCTGTGACAACCCTAGATTTTTTAACCCAGCGCGTTCTGTGATGACCTGAACCCGATCCAGAAATGCGGAAGCAGAAAAAGCAAAATGGCCTCAAGAGATGTAAAACATCCTTAAGGCACCAAGATGACTCCCTATGAAGCCATGGGACTCAAAGAAAACAAGTACGGAAGCAACGGCTCACAAACGAACAAGAATGAACCAAAGGGCAAATTGGTCATTTCCAAAATGAAAGTGGCCACTATTGAGCGCACCATTGGAAAGACAATGAAAAAAGAACAAAGATAGACTCAAGAATCACTTGATTTTGAGTCTGAACGGAAAAGATATGAATTTAAAACAAAGTGGCCTTCGCCGTTTAAGGGTTACCCCGAACCTATCTTACTAAAACTGGAATAACTCTCACTATAGGTGGAGTTTTGATGAGTGGTTGGTACCATTGGAAAGTTAACTTCGAGCTCTTAAACTTAGAATCAAGAATGACTAGGTTTGGATGATGAATGAAGAAGATATGACCTTCTGAAGATAGAACAACAAAATTGTCTAAGGAAACTGAAAGGAAAAGGTTCCAAGGAGGATTGGTCGACCGACGGCAAGGATCAGCCGGCTGAACCTCAACCTTCAATTGGCTGAACCCCAATGATCAGCCAGCCAAAATAAGGTTTTGGCTACTGGAATGGTCTCGAGACTTGTTAGCCGACTAATGATGCTCTATCAGCCGACCGACATATCTGCTGCAACTCAGAAAAGCTGCTGCAATGTGTGTGTGTGATGCTAGGTCCATTTCTAAGGCTCTCTAAGCTTTCTACTTGATCCAAACACGTTTGAAAATGTTTTCTAACATCATTGAAGCATCTAAAACATACCGAAACAAGGAGGAACTCAAATGACACCCCATGGAGGAATTTTTTTTTTATAAAAATTCATAAAAATTACCAAAAATAGGTCAAAAGTTGAAACTCAAGGTTTTTGTGAAATATGGACATGCACGCGAACGTAAAAAGACATTTAAGACGCGTCCCAGTGGTACGCAGCCTCAAAATGGCCTCAATGCAAAATATGACCTCTCAACGGCCAAAAATGCTAAAAAATGGAATAAATGGAACCACAATGCAAAGCCTAGAATGAAATGGTGTTTGGCCCTTGACCACACCTCATACATGATCATAGAATTCCTGTGATAAAAAAAGAACGGAATTCCCACACCCGATGCAAAAGTTATTAAGTAAAGACTTAGCATTTTTCAACATTTTCATAATGACTTTGAGAGTAAAAGTGCATAGAATACAAGTTATATGTTATTGGCCTCCGGCCTCATCTTATACACGTTGAATACAGTAAAAAGGGTGTACTTATGTACACATTACATATATGGAATCAAAGAATACAAGTTTTATACAAAAGGCTATGACAATGGCATTTTCATGCTAACACTTGCATGAAATATAAACTGAAAAGGTAGAAGCCATCCCACTAAACAGCAAGCACCACAAACCCAAGTCTTCATACTTGATCAAATCCCCCAGTAACTTCGGGGTGAGTAAACAAGTTTACTCGTAGAGAATGAGCATGCATCGACTCGATTTCCTTAGAGATTTTTAGGACTAACATGATATAGTTCAAAAAAGATCATGCCACCTAACGTCTATGTCAATGATTTGACGCAGGGATCTTCCTAAGCTACCATGGAGTATAAGTAACAAGAATCATGATACATCTACGTATATGAAATGAATCAAGGTTGGGATAATCCAAGGAATACGATAAGTTTATAGTTAACATGAATCACATTATCAATGTAATTGAACAATATAAAAGCATGTTATACAACACAACAAAATACAAATCCTTAAAGCCATCAACTTGAAGTCTAATGCACGAAAACAACAGAAGTTGGTCATGCCACCTAATGTCTATGTTCCAATTGAATCTATAGGATCATTCCTGAGCTACATTAGAACATCAAAACACAAATCACAATATCGATGCCATTAACCAACATTGGAACCTCCAATACAATGCATAAATCATGATTTCTTAAAGTAAACATCTTGAAACTCAAAATGGGAAATCATATAAGGAACAACAAGTTACGATATCATCTAGTTATCAACTTGAAATTAAATGCGAAATCAAACAAAGTGGATACTTGGACGTCACGTCGGATCAGACCGACACCATAGTTACTTTAGGGTTACTAGCCCACGGGTAACCTCCATATATGCGCACTAGACTATATAGAGGGACAATCCCCCATACTAGAACCAAGTCCTAGCCGTAGCCAAACAACGACATCCCCAAGTTTCCAAAATCAACAAGTTGTGCAACAACGTATATATCAACATGTATATACAAGATATTAACTATCTACAAAGCACAACCAAATTTGAAAACACATACAATACATATACTAAGTTCACAACTACTATGACATGACAAATGTCGAATCTTCAGTGTGCGATTCGTTACACGCTATAACAATATCTTTCAACATTGAAAACATACGCTCATGAATTTAAATATAACAACAATGTTATCAAATGCTCAAATGTAACCAAGTGAATGCACTACAAGTCCAAGTTCATGATTCAAACATTGAAACAACTTCCAAGAGGCAATTAAATCCATGGAGCCATTAGATAGAATTTAATTAAATAAACACAATTAAATTCTCAAGATTCCAATTTAATTCCAAATAACCTCAAATTAATACATATTAAAGGACATAGCATGGTCATCACCTATATCCATTCTAAAACTCAATTAGGTTGTTGGAGCAATAAAGTGAAATTTTAATTAAATCATGCTAATTTAAATCCGAAGGTTCTAAAGCAACTTCAAATGGTCCCAAATTACTATATGCTAGAAAACAAGTCATGGTCATTACAAATATCAAGTTAAAAACTTAATTAAGCCAAGTGAACCATTAAATAGATTTTAATTAATCCTTTTAATTAAAATCTCTAGATTTTCAAACTCATCTAAATGTTCTTAAATTAACATATGTTAGGGAACATGCCAAGGCCTATTGTAATATCACATTACAAGCTTATTTCATGAAAGTTACATCTATGTAAATTTAACTTTCACCAAAGGTAAATATTAAATAAAAGTTGCAATTCTCATTCAAATGATTCCAATTTAATATATGTTAACAAGTATACCAAGGCCTAGCATGCCACACTTTAATTCCAAGTTGTACATCATCATGAGGATTAAATCTGTGACGACCCTGAATTTTTAAACCCAGTGCGTCCTGTGCTGACCCATTGATTGATCCGAATGCGGAAGCAAAGTATCGGAAATATGACAAAAATAGTCCCAAGGTCAAAATGGTCATTTCTAACAAAAATAGATTCGGATATTACCAAGCACACCGCTAGAAATACAATGAAAAACTAATCGAGATGGACTCAAGAATCGCATGATTCAGAGTCCGGACGAAGGAGAAACGACAAAATAAAGAAAAACGAGCAATAAAGCTAAAAGGGTAAACTGGTAATTATCCAGAGATATCTGGGTGTAACCGAGCACACCGTTGGATAGAAAATAAAAAATTAATCAATTTTAAAAAAAAAATTCACTTGATTTGGAGTCCGGATGAGGGAGAAAGGTCAAAAAGAAAATCGACGTCGCGGCTCCCCGACGAAGGCTATGACAGCTACAGTGTCGTCAACCCACTACTGCTGCAACTAAGAGTAAAAACGGGTATCTAAACGGACTTTTTTGGAAAAACTCAAAGAAGAAACCCCCCCCTAAAATCAAGTTTTCTACCCGACTTGGGAATGGAAACCTAAAAAAATGTATTGTAAAATGTCCAAAATGCCCTCAAGAAAATCAGGTCTAGAAGTTGAAAATCATTTCAAGCTACTACCCAAAGAAAGGAAATGGGGCTTCAGAAGGTTTTTAAATTTCCTAAATTGAAAATACAATCTTAAAATACACCCACAAGACCCCCGGAAGTTTTGGATCGGTCGTCACACTTTTAAAAAAAAAGTTGATGAATAGTACCAAGTATATTTTCGGCAATGATTTTTCGAAAAAAAAATAGATTTTTGAGGGCCAAGATGGCATTTTCTGGAAAAACACAAAGAAGAAACCCCCCTCAAAATTGAGTTTTCTGCGTGACATATGAGAAAAAAATGAAAAAAATGCATTTTGAAATACCTGAAATGCCCCTAGAACAGAATAGGGTAAAACTCCCTAAAAATGCTACTTAGAGTCTTTGTTTCATCAAGGATGGTGTTGTTTGCCAAAGTGAGCATGCAAGCATATGTAATGTGATAAAATAGATGTGTTGCAATGGCCTATGGCCTCATGGCATGTCATATGCAAAATAGAACCCTTCAATGCATTAATCCACATATCTCCATAGGCAACAATGAAGTTCAAAGTTAGCATACATTTCACATAAGTGTCTTTGGCCTTTGGCCTCATTACAACCACATTCTAAGAGTGTCAAAAGGTGCACTTAAGTGCACATTACATAACTTAGACAACAAGTACAAGTTTTATCAAAGTAAGCAAAAGTAGGATAAGATATGCTAACATATGCATATTCTATGTCATCAAAAATACTTCAAGAATTCTAGTGAGTCTAAGAATGTTGTGCATCCCACACTAAGGCTTTTTTACCTGCAAAACACCCATTAACTTAGGGGTGAGTAAACAAGTTTACTCGTAGGGAATGCATGGGTTTATCTTTGTACCAAGTTACAATCCAATACCATTTAATTCATACTATTAAGTGACAATAGAACTTTCAACATAACACAATGAGATGTAATTTCACAAAGTTAACAACTTAGAATTTAAATGCGAAATCAAACCAAAGTGGATACTTGGACGTCACGCCGGATCAAACCGACAATGTGGTTACTTTAGGGTAGCTAGCCCATGGGTAACCTCCCTATGTGCGCACTAGACTTGTAGAGGGACTTTCCCCCGTACTAGAACCATGCCCTAGCCATAGTCATAACAACGACATCCCCAAGTTTCCAAAATCAACATTTTGTGCACATTACATATATGTATCAACATAGCATATATATATATATATATATATATATATATATATATATATATATATAATGTAAAGCCATCAATATGCACAAATCAATTTTGGAAACACAATACATGCCCTAAGTTCTCAACTAAAATGGCATGAAGAATATTGAATAATCATTATGCAATTTGCCACTAATTACAACAATATCATTCAATAACAAGAACATAGCCTCACAAGTATGATATAAGTTTAAAATCATAATTTGAACAATTAAATAAAACAACTAAATTCCCTAGATTTCACTTCTCATCCAAACATGCTCAATTTAATATATGTTGTAGTACATGTCATGGTTATTATATAAATCACTTCAAAACTTGATTTAAGTCATGGGAGCATATAAATAAAAATTAATTAAATTAATTCATTAATCCTTCTAGATTTTAAAACAACTCTAAATGATCTCAAATTAACATAAGTTATGAATTAAGCCATGGTCATGTTATTTATCAAGTCTAAAGTGAATTACATACAAGTTACAATTAATCATTTATTTCTCATTTTAATACAAGACAAACATATAACTTAGATATCACTATAGGAACAAATAAAATCACTTAGAAGATAAATGATAACACCCCCTATCTCACAAGAGGATTGTTCCTCTTGAATCCAAGGCAACCGAGCTTAAAAATGAAAAACCAAACAAGTGTTTTGTAGAGGGGAGTGGGAGGAACCTAAAGTATTCGAAGTTCAAAGTTCTAAGGTGAGTGAAAGGGCACCAAAAATGAAGTCAAAGCTATTAGTCAAGCTTTTCTCCAATGGTGGCTTCCTTAGGGTTCTTGAGAGGAAAGTGATGAATGAATTAAAATGTGTAAACCCTAAGCTAAATTGGTGGACTTCTCCACTCACTAGGTGCTCTTGCACTACCTCTCACACACACACTAATGCAAGACTAAAGGTGAGTCCTACACTTGTTATGAATCTAAGTAAGCTTCCAAGATTAAATATTAACCCTACACTTGTCAACCATCCATGCCAACAAGTGCTCCAATCCTAGGACAACAAGTGGGTGAATCTTCACCCTCCATGTGTCATAAGATTAAACCTCTAAGTGGTTCCACCACAAAATCAACAAGTGGCACCATAGGAATGTGACACTTGTCACATTTTTTCAGAAATTACAAAAAGGTCCTTTTTGAAAATATCTTCCAAATTAATTTGCAAAATGGTCCCTAAGACGAAAAATAATTACTTTACTTAATTACCCAAAAACTCTTCAAGTTATGGATAATTACAAAAAGTCTTGTTTTCATGGCTTTTACAAAGAAAGTAAGCATTTAATATGCATTTCTACAAAAGTAAAAATGAAGATGTCATGGAATTTAAATATCATGGATGTATCCAAAACCGGAATCAAATCCGAGCACAAAAATGAGGTTATGCAAGTAAAAGTGAAAAACGAGAAGAGGACGAAATAAGGAAAAGACGAAAAAAGAAAATTTCCGAAAAAAGGAAAGGAAGTAAAATGACCGGGTCGTTACAAAATCTCAAACAAAGAAATTAATTAAAAGAAAGGTTTCAAAACCTAATCAAATATTTTAGATTTAATATATGTGAAACTACATGGCATGTACATCAAGAATTTCAAGTCGGAAATCCAACAGGATGAATAGTACACTTGGAGCAAATTAATTAATCTAATAAATTAAATATTACTAGATTTCTGATTGCTCTCAATTTCACCTATGTTGAAGAACATGCTAGGGCCTAATATAATATGCTAACACATATCGATTTCAAGCTAGTTAAGGCCACATGATTTAATATTTGATTCAAGATAAATATTAAATAAAATCTTCATTTCGTGTCCAAATGATCTAGATTTAATACATGTCATTGAACATGTCAGGGGGTAATATTCTATCATGCCATATGTTTAAACAAAGTTATGGACAACCGGGAAATTTAAATCCTTCACAAGAAAAATAAATAATAAAATCTCTAGATTTTGTGATTCAAGCATGTAATCAAGTTGTATAAGCATCACAAGCATGTAATATAACAAGAATTTAAATTATAATACCCCCTACCTCAATTTGAGATGAAAATCTCAAATCCCCACTGAAAAAAAAGTGTTCCGAATCCGCCGAAACCGAAGGGTTTTGTCAGGGACAACAGGATCTACATGAATCCGAAGGAAGCTCCATGAAAATCACAACTTGACCTCAAACCCAAACTCAAGAAATGGTCAGAAATGGATTCTAATAAGGGGGAAAGGTAAAACACGTAGAGGGGAACAATAAATGTAAAGGCCGAAGAGTTTTTACTTAGGAAAACAAGTGGAGAAGAAGGAGAAAGAGTGGCAGCCAAGGAGGTCCCATGGCTGCCGGCCAAGAGAGTGGAGAAGATGAAGAAAATCTGAATTTTCTTCTTTAAGTCCCCTATTTATAGTAAGTCTCAAAAAGTGCTCCGAAAGGGCCCCGTCGGGTCCGGAAGAGTGGAATTTGAGAAAACACGCTCAAATAGCAAAACTCCGTGAATGAAAAAGATTCAAAATGAGAAAATATGAACAACGGAAGAAACAGTATCAAAAACCGAGTCCCGACTAGAGAGATATGCCCCGAAGAAGTTCGGCGGCAACCGAGTCCAGAAACTCTAAAATTGGAGAAAAATGACCAGAACGGAATTCCAAGAGTACACGACTCGACGAAATGTGAAAGTAAATCCCGTACGAGGATCCAGGCTCCAGATGAGGAATTTTGTAATAACTTTCATTAATTGCACAATGGCCCCTACAAAAAGGGTTAACTGCGAAACTGCCCAAGAATGAAAATATCTTCTAAAAGAAATTTTCTTATATACCCCTGAAATAAAATATCTTCAAAAGATATTTACGAAAAATACCCCAAGAAAAGAAAAAGATTCTGAAGAATTGTGCATTCATGCCCCTATGGACACCGGGAGAACCAGAGTACTTTCTTGCAAAAGTAAAGATACGTATTTCGAGGAAACCACTGAAGATAAAGACACGTGAAGTCAAAAACCAACTTTGAGCACGAAAAGTGAGGTTGTGCCAATAACTGAGAAACGGGGAAAAGACAGAATAGGGAAAAGGACAAAAAGTGAATAGTGTCCGAAAAGTGAAAATGTGGAAATGACTCGGTCCTCAAAGGAAGTTGTCAATCCAAATGAAAGAGTCTCAGAAATCATTTTCGAGCACTCGAGATGACACTAAATGATGAAAAACCGAACTCAGAAAAGAAAATTAAACGGAAAAATTTATCCGTAAAATTTCAGGAAAAAGGAAAGGGAGAAAAATAACCGGGTCGTTACATAGTCAATCTTTTAATTGAATGATACATCATATTTTATTTTTGCATAAAACTTATCTCTATGTGACGAATCAAGATTTGTGTATGTAAATCCCTCAAAAAGTTTTTAAAACTTGCACGTTTCCCTATAATGGTATCAGAGCGTGGTTTGATTCATTACTAGAGATCATCTTTTTATCAAAATCATCATTCATGGATTCAAATTATATATGCATATATATATATATATATATTTATTGAAGTATGTTGATGTATGATTTAATATGTTGATATATATTGATACATGAAGATATATGTATAATTGTGCATGGATGATGATGTATGTTTGGGCCATGGATGAATGTTATAGGTTAATTGAATGTAATTTTATCTTTGGATGAATGCAATTAAGGCTTTGATTTAGCCATTTGAAAGTTCAATGATGTAATTTAATTTTTTCAATTGTATGTCAAATTGTAAATATTTATTAAAGCTATGTAATCTTCATTAAAGGATTCTATGAAAATTCAAGAAGGTCCAAAAGGGTTAAATTAAGCTTTAGCAATTTTCTAAATTTTTTTTGGAATTTTTCAGAAATTTTTTGGAATTTTTTGGGCTTAATTTAATTTTCTGGAATTTTTTCTAATTTTTCTGGAATTTTTTCTCGGTTTTCTGGTGACCGGAGCATCGCCGACGACAAGAGGAAACGCCAGAGGACACGAGATCCAATGTGACATGGCACACAAGCGTACTGTGCGCCCGGATCCTCAGCCGCTGGATCAGATCAAGGCAAGAGACCGGATCAGGTGCGGCGCACCAATTTTACACCAGACACGTGGGATCACGCGCCAGATTTGGCTGACCCGCCTTCCAGGCGCGTGCCTATGCATGCCACGCACTGCAGCGCCTTCCAGGCTCATGGCAGCACGTGAAGGCGCGTGCCACGTGCTGTTGCACCCACCAGGCGTGTGCCAGCGCGTGTGGGGTCCTCCAGGCGCGTTCCAAAGGCTGTTTTGCTTATACTAGCGCGTACTAGCTTCCTACAGGTGTTTATAAGCCGTTGGTGGATGCCCCTACAACAAGAATAGTTTTTAAATGTTAAAAGTAGATTCCATTGGCCATTTTATTTGCTTTTATCTATTGTTTAATTATCTTTGTGATGTATGGAATAATTAATTGCTAATTATTATTGTTCATGCATTGGATCCATGATTTTTTATCTAAATGACTTGATTTATATTAATTAGATTATAAAAATTAATTGGATTTGATTATTAATTAATTAGAGGCACTTATTGGGAAACGAAAAATTATTTTTGTAAATTATTTTTAAAGTATGTCTCAAATTAAATATTAGTGAATCATTTAAAGTCTAAATATTTTCTAAATTTAATTAGATTAAAATCAAGGCGTTCTGCATGCATTATATCATGTAAATGAATAAATTGAAAACCCTAATTATGAATGATTAAAAATTGAGTGGGAGCAGGGATTTTTATACATTACCCCATGACCTTCCTTATTATAACCATTGTAATTAGATCTTCAAAAATAAGGCCCCACGCATAATTTTAAGAGTCTAAAAATTACAAGAATGGTTGTCTCATGAAAATAAAAATATTAAATGTTCATTGTAATTAGATCTTTAAAAATAAGGCCCTACGCATAATTTAAAGAGTTTAGATTATAATGACAAGATATTTAATGTTTTATTTTTCATTGGAGCATTAATAATGTTATACATTCAATCTAAAATTAGTAGTGTTAGCTCCCCCAACAGAGTGGTTTACACTAAGTAATTTTAGAAAGTCTAAACATAATCGGGAATCATTTCATATAGATAGACAAGGCATTGTCTTAAGAGATATGGAAATGATAGGATTTGCCTGCCAATAACAATAATGAACTTCGCCAACCGAATAAGTTATTGGCGTATTGGATATCCGATTTTTCATGCACTGGTTAAGGGACCCACATATTATTATTTTAATGGAAGTGCTTGCCTAATAGCAGAGGAATCTCAACAATAGTAATAATGAACTCCTCGATCAGGATAAGTTATTGATATATTGATTGTGTGATTTATTATACTATGAAGTTGAGGGACCCGCATTAATTAAAAGGGATTGTTTACCAATACTGATAATGAACTCATATTTTATTGAGTTTTATTATATTATGGGGTTGACAAACTCATTATAAATTTAAATATGCATGATAGTATTAATAATTCATCTTGCATATTGTATAAATGCATTTATATTCAGATTAATTATGTCTAATCCATTTAATTTGCTTGCTAACATATTCAATGTATTTGGACCTCATTTATAGTGACTGAAAAAAAAAAAGGAATTTAGATATTTTACTCACAACGTAAGAGTACAAAATGTATTTACTACACCTATACCTAATCCTTTTACTTTAAAATACCTAATTTGACATTAATGCTTTTAATAAGTGAAATAAGGCAAATGATATGACTTGGTCCAATATTTTAGAGTTTATCTCGAATACGCTCCAAAGTTTACATTTGCATTATTTTATTTTCTTCAAACATCATGTTAAATGTCAATGAGATATTTTGGTGAGATTAGATAGAGCGTATGCCTAAGTACTATGTCAGACTTGAATACCATCAAGATAGTCTAAGGAACTCTAGTATGAGATCGTATTTTGAAAATGATTTGTTTATTATTTAAAAATTAATTGGAGATCAATGGGGCTAACTTGAGTGGTAAGTTTCAAGTTGTCATAATTATTGCCTTGTTACCATACTCGTTTGACTCTTTTAGAGTGAACTAAATAAGGAACCAGTTTGAGTTTATACTCGCTGATATTCTTATAGAGTTGGTAACATATGAAGGGATAATCAAAAGTATAGGCGTTCCTATCAATCTAACCAAGTCTATACCATCTTCTTTTAGGCTCAAGTGGATGGGCAAAGGAAAAGAAGAAGAATGACAATAGGATTAGGCAAGCACAAAGTATGGGGATCTAAAAGATTAAAGGAAATAAGGTAGTGTATATTGAGGGCGAAGGAAAATATTTCTTTTGCGGCCAACTAAGACACTTAAGGAATGAACTGTCTAAGCAACGACGTGGCATAGAAAATATATATTTAATCATTAAGCCATATTATGTGGTTGTATCTATTAATTCCTGATGGATAGATTCTGGAGCCACTAAACATGTTTGCAATTCGTTGCAAGGATTTCAGGAATCCAGAAGCCTCAATGATATGGATATATATTTGTCTTTTGACCTAATGCCAAGGTTGTAGTTAAGTCAGTGGGAGTATTACCTCTGAAATTAGAGAGTATGAGGATATTAGTATTAGAGAATTATTTTTATGCACAGATGATAGACGAAATCTCATTCTTGTTTCACTTTTGGTTTATAAAAACTGTGCTGTTACTTTTGGTAAAATTGCTTTTATAAAATTGAATAGATGTGCGATTGCTTCTAGTGCATTGAAAGATGGTTAATATACTATAACCACTAGCTTTTAATATTTGCATGATGTAGAAACTAATGTTACATCTTCTAGATTGAATGTTAAAAGAAAATTTGTTATTCCTGACTCATTGTATTTTTAGTGTCTATTATTGGGTTATAATCAGTTAAAGTGAGATTCAAAGATTGGTCAAAGAAGGTTTATTACCTAGTGAGGCAAAGGAGCCTAAACCAAACTTGTGAATCCTGTTTTGAAGGATAGATAACCCTAAAGGCTTAATCAGCCAAATGAAATAGACATAAAGAACAATTAGAGTCGGTACACACTGACACGTGTGGCCTTATAGACATCCAAACAAGATTACTCACGTTTTGGATAAATTTACCTGATACGACACAAGTCTTAAACTTTTGGTATATTCTGAGAGTGTCAAGACTGATGTGGAGCACAGATTAGGTAAATTTATCAAAACACTTCGATCTAATCGTGGATATGAGTATTTCTTGGGATAGTGTAAAGACTATATAGTCAATGAGGGTGTTGTGTACCAGTTTTCTGTAATTGATGCTCAATGTATTGAGGTGTCAAATAAGAATAACAAAATTTTGTTTAACATGGTTAGATCAATGATCAGTTATACTACATTATCTCTTTCATTTTAGAGTTTAGCTTTAATGATATCGATGCACATTATGAACTGCATTCCATCTTAGTCTATCTCAAGGATATCTTTTGAGTTGTGTTTTTTACTAAATCTTAGTTTTAATCACATGCACATATGGGGTAATCTTGCATATGTGCACTTGATATGGACAAGTAAGTTGGAAGCAGATCATATACATGATAAATTTCAAAGCTACTCTGTGACTACCTTGGATTTTTCAACCCAGTGTGTGTCCCGTAATGACCCGAAATGGATCCAAAATGCAGAAGCAAAGCATAAACAAGTCTATAGAGATGCACATTATCCCTAAGACACAAGAGTGGCCTTTCGAGGAGTCCCGTGACTCAATGAAAGTAAAACTGGAGCTAGGGTTTCAAAACCCTCCAAGGAATGAACCAAGGGCAAAATGGTCATTCCAAACTAAAATGGTTGCCACTGTGCCCGCCATTAGAAAGAGAACAAAAAATGAATAAAGTTAGACTCAAGAATTTCCTGATTCGTAGTCTGGACGGAAATATATGGAATGGAACAAAGTGGCGTCCTTCGTTTAAGAGATACCACCAACCTATATCACTAAAACTGTAATAAATCTCACTACAGTTGAGGTTTTGGAGTGTGGTTGGTACAATTGGAAATCTAACTTCAAGATCTTGAATTTAGACACAAGAACGACCTGATTTGAATTTGAAATGAAGGAGTTATGGTCCTTTGAAGTTGGTACAAGGAAGCTGTCCAAAAAAAACTAAAAAGGGAAAGGTTCTAGGGAGGATCGGTTGACTGATGGTAAGGGTCAGCCAATCGAAAGTGCATCATCAGCCAACCAAATCCCAATCATCAGCTGGCCGAAATGATGATTTCACAAGAAAGCCTACTGTAATTGGGTCTCGAGGTTTATCAGCCGACTGATGACTCTCATCAACCGACCGACACATCTGCTGCAGCAGAAAAAGCTGCTGCAATGTGTGTGAAAGGTGCTCGGTCCAATCCTAAGGTTTTACAAGCATTCTATATGATCCAAACAAGTTTAAAAACATTCCTTAGCCTCATTCAAGCATCCATAACATGCTAAAACAAAGAGGAACTTCAAATGACACCCCTCTGCATGAATTTTTCATAAAAATTCATAAATATCACACAAAATAGTTCCTAAGTTGAAACTTAAGAGTTTTGTGAAATGTGGAAGTGTTCGCAAACGTAAAAAGACATTTAAGATGCGTCCTAATGGCCAACAACTTCAAAATACCTCCAATGCAAAATATGACCTCTCAAACCACAATTTTTGCACAAAATGCCTTAAAATGCAATAAATGAAACCAATATGGAAAACCTAAAACAAAATGGTGTTTGGCCCTTGGCCACACCCCATACATGATCAATGAGACCCTATGAAATAATCAAAATGGAATTCCCACACCCGATGCAAACATGGTGAAAAAATGACTTGGCATTTTTCATTTATTTCCATAATAAACCTTGAAAGAAAAAAAAAATGCATAGAATGCAAATTAGATGTCATTGGCCTATAGCCTTATCTCATACATGTCAAATACATTGTGAAGAGTGTACTTATGTACACATTACATGTTTAGAATCAAATATAAACATTTTGACATATAAGGCTGCAAGTGGCCTTTTAAGCCAACCTTTACAAGAATTGAAACTTCCAAGTCTACAAATCATCCAAGCATGATGAGAATCTCGAACCTTGATTCATATACCTGAAAAATGTCCCCGGTAACTTTAGGGTGAGTAACATAAAGCCACTCGTAGGAGATAAGCATGCATAGACCTAACTTTTTACAATGTTTTCACATTAACATAGAACGATTCAAAAAGGATCATGCTACCTAACGTTTATGTCATAAGTGAGACTCAAGAATCATCCTGAGCTACTTTAAAGCATCGCTAGCATAAACTACAACACTTATGCATTTAAACAATATATAAGCATACTATACAACACAACATGATAAAGATTCTCAAAATTATTAACTTGAAATCTAAGATACGAAATCAACTAAAGTGGTTCATGCCACCTAGCATCTATGTTCCAAATGAGTCTAAGGAAACGTCCTAGGCTACATTAGAACAATAAAACACAAATTACAATATCGATACAATTTGACCAACATTGGAACTTCCAATATAATGCATAAAGCTTGATTTTTCAAAGTTAACATCTTAAACTCAAAATGGGAAATTAAAAAAGGAATAACAAGTTACGAAATCATCTAGTTATCAATTTGAAATGAAATGCGAAATCAAACAAGGTGGATACTCGGACATCACGCCGGATCAGACCGACAAAATAGTTACTTTAGGGTTACTAGTGTTGGGAAATGTGCTAATTTTAAAACTTTTCGAGGGATTTTGATTCATAGATCTTGATTCATCACATAGAGACAAGTTTTATGTAAAAATAAAATATGATGTATCATTTAATTAACAGATTGAATACTTACATCAAAGGTCTGAGTAAACCTTTAAAACTTTCCTCTAAAGTGAATGTTCTCACTTATTGTAGATCCCTTAGCAAGATGCCTTCTCCTTGGATCTCCATCTTCTTGGTAATTGTTTTGCCTTTAAGAATCACTCATATGCCTCCATAAATGACCTTGAAAAACTAAGCTTGTGGGAGCCTCCATTAGATGAGAACACTAACCTTAATTTTTTAGAGAGAGAAAATTTATTCCTTTTTCTTTCTCATAAAAATCACCCCTAAAATATACATAGACCATGTATATATATAGGCAACATAAAGATAAGGAAAAGGAAACTATAAATCCTTCTCAATCTCTAATTCACATATCTCAAATCTAATATGATTCCAATATCAAGTTGGGCTATGAGTGAGAATCCATTGGGCCTATTATTTTATTGGCTATAATGAATTAATAATTGGCCCGGTCCATGGACTCAATTCAATTAATTCATAAATTAATTTCTACTCCACTAAAAGAAATTAATTGAAGTCCAATTAAATAATAAATAACCTTTAAGTCAATATTACACTTTGACCCCTCTATGCATAATTAGTTATCGGATAAATAAAGCCATCAATCCGACTACTTAATTAATATATTTATTTTGATACCTTTGATTATTTCTGGCTCGATCACAATAAAACATTTGTTTGACAAAAATAATAATTTAAATAAATAAATATATAATAAATCATTTTGTCTAAAAACACACGAAGGCTTTCGAATTTACTTTGTGATCAACCATAATCAATACAAAATAAATACAAGTAGCAATGATGCAAATATTGAAAATATAACCCTCTAACTATTAATTACATAACTACCCAAAGTGTCGGTCTAAGGATCCCGAAGAATCTGCCGAACAAATCAAAGTAATTATTAATTAATAAAAGAGTTTATACTTTTCTCATGCTTAAGAGTCAAATGTCATGACAGTGATAGGGAGCAATTGCATACGACGACTCTCGCAATATATCTCAACCTAACGTGGATCCAGTTCAAATCTTAATTAATTATGAGTCTATCCATAATTACCGACTATGAACCATTTATGATTACTATTTATATATCATGCATTGATTGCCATCACATACATATATATAAATATCTCTTGTAATCAAATGGACACTATCAATTCTATAATGAATCGAAACATAATACATTGAATTCACCAATTGTATAAAACATAAATATTTCAGAAACTTCAGGAACATATGTCACTTTAATCCAAACAGGAATTTACTATGCCAAGGCATATAAATCCCAACAGCTCCCACTTGCCCTCATAGCTAATTCAAATTGCATCTAACTCCAATGTTATCCAGGTGTTGATCAAAACTATTGATTGATGACACTTTTGTAAATGGATCAACAAAGTGGTGCTCCAATGCAATTTCATAGCCATGAGTACATATTCTTGCTGAACAATATCAGGTAGGACATGATACTTTCCTCTCAGTGTACCTTGTTCCTCTATGGAACCTTGGGTCATTAGTTTGGACTACTTCTGCACTATTGTCAATCATAGCTCAATAGGCAGGCTAGTATACTCCACAACCTCTAAATCAGTGAGATCAAACCAATAGGGTTCCTTTGCCGCCTTTAAGGCTGCAACATATTCCACCTGCAGGTTTGAGCCAACAGTTGAAATCTGCTTAACAATCTACTAACTGATTTCCTTTCCATTAAGTGAACATACACTAAGTTATGAACCTCATAATATCTACTTCTGATTGAAAATCAGAACTAGCATACCTGACTAGGACCATATCATCACATCCAAAAATGAGTATGATATCCTTGGTCCTCCTTAGATACTTAATGATATTTTTTACAACAGACCAGTTATCAAGTCCAGAATTGGATTGATATCTTTTAACTATCCCTACTATGTAGCAGATGTCCTATTTGGTATAGACCATGGCATATATGAGACTCCCATGTGTCAAACCATATAGTTCCTGTCTCATTCGCTCAATCTCCTCTGCTAGTCTTGGAAAACTACTTGCTAGAGAGAGCAATCCATATCAATAAAGCAAGAACTCATTCTTTGAGTTATGCATACCAAACTTGGTCAAAACTTTATCAATGTAGGATTATTAAGATAAGCCTATTTTCCTTTTAACCTGATCTTACAAAAGCTTGATCCTAGGAATATAGCTTACATTTTGAAAATCCTTCATTTAAAAGTAATTGAACAACTACCTCTTTATTGATGACAAAACTTCCACATCATTCTAAATGAGTAGGATGTCATCAATATATATAGAATCAGAAAAATAATGGCATTCCCTTGTACACTCATGATTTATTCACTAAGAAATCTTCTGGAATCTTTTTGTAGATTAACTTGCCTTTTATAGGTATCACCTTACTATAAAGTTCTACAAGATCCTAAAATTTATTAGAATACATAGATTCCAACTCTGATTTCATAGTAACTCGCCAAAACGATCTATATCCATATCGGTTCACGCTTCCGTGTAGCTTACTGGGTCCAACTCATGTTTAACAGGGATGTTCCAAACGGTCTCACCTAAAAACATGATTCTGTCGGATTGGATGATAATCCTCCCAATGTACCGATGCAGGAATCTGTGTACAAGATGATGCTGACGCATCAATAGGGAATTCATCTATAATTCTAAATCTCTATAATAAGTGTGTTCATCTTGTGGTACAACTGGTACTAATACCATATTCTCTAACATTATGTTACTGGGTATGTTATTTATAAAATGATCCTCCTATAGATAAACAGTGAGTTTAAACAATCAACTTTTATCATTGAGATCATAAAATAATCCATCCTAGTGACTTTAGAGTAGCTATCAAATTTAGCATGCCTATGATCTGCTTCCAACTTACTTGTCCATATCAAGCGCATATGTGCATGACTACTCCATATGTGCATGTGATTCAAACTAAGATTTAGTAAAAAACACAGCTCAACAGTATCCTTGAGACAGACTAAGATGGAATGCAATTCATAATGTGCATTGATATCATCAAAGCTAAACTCTAAAATGAAAGAGATAATGTAGCATAACAGATCATAGATCTAACCATGTTAAGTGGAATTCTGTTATTCTTTTTTGACACCTAAATCCATTTAGCGTCAATTGTGGAAAACCTGGTACACCACACCCTCATTGACCATATAGTCTTTGCACTATCCCAAGAAATACTCATATCCACGATCAGATCGGATTGTTTTGATAAGTTTACCTAATCTGTGCTCCACATCAGTCTTGACACTTTCAGAATGTACCAAAAGTTTTAGACTCGTGTCGCATTAGATAAATTTATCCAAAACGTGAGTAAACTTGCTTGGATGTTTATAAGACTACACGTGTCTATGTGTACCGACTCTAATTGTCCTTTATGTCTATTTCATCTGGCTGATTAAGCCCTTAGAGTTATCTATCCTTCAAAATAGGATTCACAAGTTTGGTTTAGGTTCCTCTGCCTCACTAGGTAATAAACCTTCTTTGACCAATCTTCGAATCTCATTTTGACTGATTATAACTCAAAAATAGACACTAAAAATACAATGAGTTAGGAATAACAATTTTTCTCTTAACATTCAATTTAGAAGATGCAACATTAGTTTTTACATCCTGAAAATCTTAAGAGTTTGTGATTATAGTATATTAACGATCTTTCAATGCAGCAGAAGCAATCGCATATCTATTCAATTTTATAAAACCAGCTTTATAAACCACAAGTGAAACACGAATTAGATTGCGTCTAACTTCTGTGTATAAAGATAGTTATCTAATACTAATATCCTCATACTCTCTAATTTCAGATGTAATACTACTACTGACTTTGCTACAACTTTGGCATCAGGTTAAAAGACAAATATATATCCATATCGTTGAGGCTTCTGGATTCCTGAAATCCTTGCAATGAATTGCAAATATGTTTAGTGGTTCCAGAATCTATTCATCAGGAATCAATAGATACAACCACATAACATAGCTCAATGATTAAATATACATTTTCCTATGCCACGTCATTGCTTAGACAGTTCGTCCTTTAGTGTCTTAGTTAGGGGCAAAAGAAACAGTTTTCTTCGCCCTCAACATACATTGCCTTATTCCCTTTAACCTTTTGGATACCAATGTTTTGTGCTAGCCTAGTCCTATTATCATCCTTCTTTTTTCTATTGCCCGTCCACTTGGGCCTAGAAGAAGATGGTATAGACTAGGTTAGATTGATAGGAACACCCATACTTTTGATTATCCCTTCATCTGTTACCAAGTCTATAAGAATATCAGCGAGTGTGAATTCAAACTGATTCCTTATTTAGTTTACTCTGAAAGAGTCAAACCAGTTTAGTAACAAGGCAATAATTATGTCAACTTAAACTTACCATTCAAGTCAGCCTTTTTGACATCCAGTTCAATTTTTAAATAATAAACAATCATTTTCCAAAATTCGATCTCATACTGGAGTTCCTTAGGCTATCTTGATGGTATTCAAGTCTGACATAGTACTTTGGCATACTCTCTATCTAATCTCACTAAAACATCTCATTAAATATCTTAAAGTAAAGGAATTAGGTATAGGAGTATTAAATACATTTTGTACCCTTACGTTGTGAATAAAATATCTAAGTTCCTTTTCCAATCATTATAAATGAGGTCCACATACATTGAATATGTTAGCAAGCAGATAAAATGGATTAAACATAATTAATCTGAATATAAATGCATTCATACAATATGCAAGGTGAATTATTAATACTATCATGCATATTTAAAATTAAAATGAGTTTGTTAACCACATAATATAATAAATCTCAATTGAATAAGAGATCATTATCATTATTGGTGAACAATTCCTTTTAATTAATGCGGGTCCCTCAACTCTGTAGCATAATAAATCAACCAATCAATATGTCAATAACTTATCCTGTTGGAGGAGTTCATTATTACTATTGTTGAGATTCATTTGTTATTAGGCGAGCACTTCCACTAAAATAGCATGTGGGTTCCTTAACCACTGCATGAAAAATCAGATAACCAATACGCCAATAACTTATTCGGTTGGCGAAGTTCATTATTGCTATTGGCGGGCAAATCTTATCATCTCCATATCTCTTAAGACAATGCCTTGTCTATCTATATGAAATGATTCTCGATTATGTTTAGCTTTTCTAAAATCACCTAGTGTAGACCACTCCGTTGGGGAGCTAACACTATTGATTTTAGATTGAGTGTATAACGTTATTAATGCTCTAATGAAAAATAAAACATTAAATATCTTGTCATTATAATCTAGACTCTTTAAATCATGCGTAGGGCCTTATTTTTAAAGATCTAATTACAATGAACATTTAATATTTTTATTTTCATGAGACAACCATTCTTGTAATATTAAGACCCTTCAAATCATGCGAGAGGCCTTATTTTTGAAGATCTAATTACAATAGTTTTAATAACGAAGGCCATAGGGCAATGTATAAAAATCCCCGCTCCCACTCAATTTTTAATCATTATTAATTAGGGTTTTGAATTTATTCATTTACATGATATAATGCATGCAAAACGTCTTGATTTTAATCCAATTAAATTTAGAAAATATTTGGACATTTAAATGATTCACTAATGTTTAATTTGAAGCACACTTTAAAAATAATTTACAAAAATAAATTTTCGTTTCCCAATAAGTGTCCTCAAATTAATTAGTAATTAAATCCAATTAATTTTCATAATTTAATTAATATAAATCAAGTCATTTCATTAAATATCATGAATCCAATGCATGAATAATAATTAATCAACAATTATCTATTCCATGCATCACATAAATAAATAAATGACAGATAAAGCAAATAAAAACGGCCAATGGAATCAGCTTTTAACATTTATGTGTTCTAATTATTGCGCGAGGGTCCTTCATTAGCTTGTATACACCTGCAGGAAGCTGTAACTCTATCCCACACACCACTAGACACAATTGGACACCTTAAAAACCCATCTGAACAACCTACATGAGCTCTTGGAGATTTCCAGCGTGTGTTACGCGCTCCCACGCGCTGGGAGGAGGTTGGGGTGCCTTTCACGCGCCCCCACGCACGTGTGGGTGTGCGTAGCGCATTGCACGCGCCAGATGGCGTTGCATGCAATCGGCGAGTGGTATTCACAGGCCTTGAGGCGCTGACCTTGTCAGCGTGTGTTCTTCAAGCGCCAAGGGCGCTGACTGCAGTTGGCTTTATAGCGCGTGCTCCTCACGCGCTATATGGAGGCTACCACACCGGATCATCTCTCTCTACATGATTTGATCCAGCGGTTATTAATGCGGTTGCATAGTAATATTATGTACCGTGATGCACTAAATCTCGTGTCCTCTTCCGGCAATGACCTCGCCGCTGGCGAAACTCCGGTTGCCGAAAAAATTCCAGAAAATATTTTAAAAATTCCAGAAAATATAAATTAAGCCAAAAAAATTCCAGAAAAATTCTGAAAAATTCCGGAAAAATTCCAGAAAATTCCTGAAGCCTAATTTAACCTTTTTAGACCTTCTTGAAGCTTCATAACATCTTTTGATGAATATTACATGGCTTTAAAAATATTTAAAACTTGAAATACAATGGAAAAAATTAAATTACATCATTGAATTTTCAAACGGCTAAATCAAAACCTTAATTACATTCATCCAAAGATAAAATTACATTCCAATAACCTATAAGATTCATCCATGGCCCAATCATAAATCAACATTCATCCAATCACAAATATACATACATCGTGATAATATAAAAATATATACATATGCATATATAAATTTGGATCCATGAATGATGATTTTCATAAAATCATGATCTCTAGTGATGAATCAAACCATGCTTTGATACCACTATTAGGAAACGTGCTAATTTTAAAACTTTTCGAGGGATTTTGATTCATAGATCTTGATTCATCACATAGAGACAAGTTTTATGCAAAAATAAAATATGATGTATCATTCAGTTAACAGATTGAATACTTACATCAAAGGTCTGAGTAAACCTTTAAAACTTTCCTCTAAAGTGAATGTTCGCACTTATTTTAAATCCCTTAGCAAGATGCCTTCTCCTTGGATCTTCATCTTCTTGGTAATTGTTTTGCCTTTAGGAATCACTCATATGCCTCCATGAATGACCTTGAAAAACTAGGCTTGTGGGAGCCTCCATTAGATGAGAACACTAACCTTAATTTTCTAGAGAGAGAAAATTATTCCTTTTTCCTTCTCATAAAAATCACCCCTAAAATATACATAAACCATGTATATATATATAGGCAACATAAAGATAAGGAAAATGAAACGATAAATCCTTCTCAATCTCTAATTCACATATCTCAAATCTAATATGATTCCAATATCAAGTTGGACTATGAGTGAGAATCCATTGGGCCTATTATTTTATTGGCTACAATGAATTAATAATTGGCCCAGTCCAAGGACTCAATTCAATTAATTCATAAATTAATTTCTACTCCACTAAAAAAAATTAATTGAACTCCAATTAAATAATAAATAACCTCTAAGTCAATATTGCACTTTGACCCCTCTATGCATAATATGTTATCGGATAAATAAAGCCATCAATCCGACTACTTAATTAATATATTTATTTTGATACATTTGATTATTTCTGGCTCGATCACAATAAAACATTTGTTTGACAAAAATAATAATTTAAATAAATAAATATATAATAAATTATTTTGTCTAAAAACACACGAAGGCCTTCGAATTTACTTTATGATCAACCATAATCAATACAAAATAAATACAAGTAGCAATGATGCAAATATTGAAAATATAACCCTCTAACTATTAATTACATAACTACCCAAAGTGTCGGTCTAAGGATCCCGAAGAATCCGCTGAACAAATCAAAGTAATTATTAATTAATAAAAGAGTTTATACTTTTCTCATGCTTAAGAGTCAAATGCCATGACAGTGATAGGGACCAATTGCGTACGATGACTCTTGCAATATATCTCAACCTAACGCGGATCCAGTTCAAATCTTAATTAATTTTGAGTCCATCCATAATTACTGACTATGAACCATTTATGATTACTATTTATCTATCATGCATTGATTGCCATCACATACATATATATAAATATCTCTTGTAATCAAATGGACACTATCAATTCTATAATGAATCGAAACATAATACATTGAATTCACCAATTGTATAAAACATAAATATTTCAGAAACTTTAGGAACATATGTCACTTTAATCCAAACAGGAATTTGCTATGTCAGGGCATATAAATCCCAACAACTAGCCCATGGGTAACCTCACTATGTGTGCACTTGACTTATAGAGGGACAATCCCCCGTACTAGAACCATGTCTTAACCGTAGTCATACAACGACATCCCCAAGTTTCCAAAATCAACAAGTTATGCAACAACGTATATATTAATATGTATATATAAGATAATCAACTATCTACCACGCACAACCAAATTTAGAAACACATACAATACATGCTTTAAGTGCACAACTACTATGGCATGACAAATGTTAAATCTTCAGTGTGTGATTCGTTATACGCTATAACGTTGTTACTCAATATCGAAAACATAAACTCATGAATCTAAATATAACAAAAATGTTATCCAATACTCAAAATGTAACCAAGTGAATGTACAACAAGTCCAAGTCTATGATTTAAACATAGAAATAACTTCTAAAACACAATTAGATCCATGGAGCAATTAGATAGAATTTAATTAAATAAAAATAATTAAATTATCTAGATTCCAAATCAATTCCAAATAACCTCAAATCAATACGTGTTAAAGGATATAGCATGGTCATTACCTATATGTAATCAAAAACTTAATTATGTTATTGGAACAATAACATAGAATTCAATTAAATCATGCTAATTTAAATTCTAAAGCAACTTCAAATGGTCCCAAATTAATATATGCTATTAAACAAGTCCTAGTCATTACAAATATCAAGTTTAGAACTTAATCAAGCCAATGGAACAATTAAATAGATTTTAAATAATTCTTTTAATTAAATTCTCTAGATTTTTAAACTCACCCAATTGCTCTCAAATCATAGTATGTTAAAGAACATGGCAAGACTTAATTTAAAAGCATATCACAAGTTACTTCCATGCAAGATACGACCATGAGAATTAAATATGCATACAAGAAAATAATTAAATAAAAGTTTCAAAGCCTATTCAAAT
Organism: Cornus florida; assembly: GCF_030987335.1. NCBI lineage: Eukaryota > Viridiplantae > Streptophyta > Magnoliopsida > Cornales > Cornaceae > Cornus > Cornus florida. The sequence continues at coordinate 81,249,900 of NW_026775577.1, read as the reverse complement.
ATTCTCATTTTAATCTATATGAAAGAACATAGCATGCTCATCCACAATATCAAGTTAAAAATTCAATTAAGTGATTAGAACACTTAAAAGAAAATTAATTAATCTAATTAATTAATTTTCTCTAGATTTTTAAACCATTCTAAGTATTCCCAAATTTACATATGTTAAAGAACATACTAAGGCCTAATTTAATATCACTATAACGACCTGGGTTTTGATTCAACCTGGTACTACAGTGATGAACCAAGGATTGACCCGATAATGGATTCAGATGCGGAAGCAGGAAACAAGACATTGGTCTTCCAAGGCATAACACACCTCTAAGACACTAAGATGACCCTCCATGAGGTCAAGGAACTCAAAGGAAATAAAAACGTGGAAGCAGAGGATAAACCTAGGTCTCTAGAGATACGAACCATCCCTAGGACACCATAGTGACCTTCCGTGAAGTCACAGAACTCAAGGAAATGACCGGAAGCGGAAACTAGGATAAAAAGGTCAACTGATACCCTATGGCACCATTGACACCTAAGAGAAACAAAGTCTAGTTCAATCTAGACCATGTATGCCATAAAATGGCTTAAACAAGATGAACAAGGTCAAGTCGGAGCGAATGAAACAAGGTTAACCTGTCTAGGTAACAAACCAAACAAGACCCACAAGACAGCTCCATTTCGGTCGACCGAAATGGAGCATCGGTCTGCTAAAATAAGCCAAGAAGAGAAGGGAAAATGAGCCTTTAGTTCGGTCGACCGAAGTGATAAACCGGTCGACCGGTTTGAGGCTCGAGATAAAGAGATGAGTTTCGGTCGATCGAAACAGAGAACCGGTCGACCGAAATAAGCCTCTACAGTGAAAAAGGCTACTGGAGTTGGAGATTTTGCTGAGCAATTGAAACCAAAGGAGAATCAGTCGACCGAACTAGCATTTCGGTTGACCGAAATGACTCGAGAAGGTGCAAAAACCACCTGTTGTGCACCCAAGGCTGAAAATCTATTTGAAATCCCCCATGGCATGATCAAACTTAATTATATACTAATGTGTGATGATGTGAACATACACGCAAGTGTAATATGACATTTTAAACATATTACAATGGCTTACGGCCTCATTACATTTCATTTACAAGATTTGACATGCCAAACCTCAAAGTTAGGAAAAATTACATTTCAAAGGCAAAACTTGAAGTTTAAATACATACACTTGAACTTTAAGGTTTGTGGCACTTGGCCTCATATCATACACATTGAATACAATGAAAAGAGTGTACTTATGTACACTTTACATAAATGAAATCAAAGAATACAAGTTTGATACATAATACTACCAAATGATAATTCATGCTAACACTTGCATGAAATAGAAACTCGAAGCTACAAGCCATCCTAATGAATGACAAGCATCACGAACCAAGTCTTCGTACCTGAACAAATCCCCCACTAACTTCGGGGTGAGTAAACAAGTTTACTCGTAGAGAATGAGCATGCATCGACTCAATTTCTTTAGAGATTTTTAGACTACATGGAACAGTTCAAAATGGTCATACCACCTAACGTCTATGTCAAAGGTGAGACTCAGGGAGCATCCTAAGCTACCCTAGAGTGTAAACAACAAGGATCATGATATATATGCATGTATGAATCAAATTAAGATTGGAATAATCCAAGGAACACGGTAAGAAGGATGCTTGAATACGAGCTAACAGGGATTACATTATCGATGCAATTAACATGATTGGGATGTTTCAATTAACAAGACAAGAGAAATGCATGAAGTCAAGATCATGACATAATATCTATGCAAGTAAACAAGATTGGAACATTCCAATTAGCAAGACAAGAGTAATACATGAAATCAAGAATAATACATAATATCTATGCAAGTAAACAAAATTGGAACATTGCAATTAACACGATAGGAGTAATACATGAAATCAAGAACAAGGCATAATATCTATGCATTAAACAAAGATGGAACATTCCATGAATCACGAAAAGAGTTATGTATAGGATCAAGAACAGGGCATAATATCTATGCAAGTAAACAAGATTGGAGCATTTCACATACACGACAAGTTTAAATCTTCAAGGAATAGCAACGTGAAATTTAAAGTGTGAAATCAAACAATGTGGAAACTTGGACATCGCTCGAATTAAAACCATACTCTTGGGATCACTTTAGGGCTACCAACCCAAGGGTACCTTCCCCTAGTCTTGGGATCACTTTAGGGCTATCAACCCAAGGGTACCTTCCCCTGTTCTTGGGATCACTTTAGGGCTATTAACCCAAGGGTACCTTCCCCTATTCTTGGGATCACTTTAGGGCTATTAACCCAAGGGTACCTTCCCCTATTCTTGATCGATATCCCAAGTCCCAAAATCAACAAGTTGTGCAAGTCAAGATTGTATTAAATACAAGAAATGCATTTACCACGTTTCATGCACAACCAAAATTTTGGAACACACAAGGCATGCCCTAAGTCATCAACTATAATGGCATGTGAAATGTCAAAAAATCATAGTGTGCAGCTATATAGATTTGAACCAAGATATATATAGCACATGGAATTCATTAATGTAAATATACCACAAGTATAAGATTAATGATTTAATTAACTACTAAACAACACGTGTAATTAAATCATTCCAAGACAAATATGCATGTTCATTAAGTACTTTAATGAAACCAAGATACAAGGGGTTACGATGCTTGATAAAAGGATACAAGTTCATAATTACAAGTCAAATTCACAAATTTAACAAGAGTTCAATTTCAAGGCATGATTAACTCGATGGACGTATAAAAATGGAATTTAATCTACTTAAGGGATTAAATTATCAAGGTTACAAGACAAGTCTAATTATTCTACGAACAAGGCATGTCAAGGATCATGTCAAGGCCAAGTCTAATGCCAAGTTACAAGTTCGCTTCATACACTATACGACCATGTGAATTAAGTCCCATGCAAAGGAAATAATTAAATAAAAGTTTCAAAATTTATCCGATTATCCTCAATTTGACACACGTGAAGGAACTTGTCAAAGAAAACATGATTATCAAGTTAGAAACTTAATCTAGACGAAGGAGCCATTGAATTGATTTTAATTAACCCTTTTAATTAAAATCTCTTAGTTTGAAATTCATCCAAATGATCTCAATTTAATATATGTTATGCAACATGTCACGACTTGATTTACTAGCATAATACAAGTGATTTCCATGCAATGTACGACCATGAGTATTAAACTTTAATACTAAAAAAATAATGATTGAAATGTTTCAAAACCTAATCAAATATTCTAGATTTAATATATGTGAAACTACACGACATGCATATCAAGACTATCAAGTCGGAATTCCAATAGAGTGAATAGTACACTCGGAATAAATTAATTAATCAAATTAATTAAATATTTCTAGATTTCAAAACATCTCCGATTACTCTCAAATTCACCTATGTTGAAGAGCATGCTAGGGCCTAATATAATATGGTAACACACATTGATTTCAAGCTAGTTAAGGCCACATGATTTAATCTTTCACTTAAGATAAATATTAAATAAAAACTTCATTACTTATCCAAAAACTCTCAATTTAATATATGTCAATGACCATATCATGGGGTAATTTAATATCATGCCATAAGTTTAAAACAAACCACAACGAACCGGGAGAATCAAATCTCATACAAGAAAAATAAATAATAAAATCTCTAGATTTTATATTTAAGCATATAAACAAGTTGTATAAGCATCAATATCATGCTATATAACAAGAATATAAATTATAACACCCCCTACCTCAATTTGAGATGAAAACCTCAAAGGCCCACCGAAATAAAAGTGCTCCGAATCCGATGATACTGAAGGGTTTTGTCGGGGACAACACGGTGAACAAGAATCCGAAGGAAGCCCCATGAAAATCACAACTTGACTTCAAACCTGAACTCAAGAAATGGTCACAAATGGGTTCTAATAAGGGTGAAAGATGCGCGTCGTCAGGACAAGCATTAAACGTTAAGGCACTACGATCTTTCACTCGAGGGAAGTGGCCGAAAAATGAAGAAGAAGGGTGGCAGCCCCTTAGCAGCCATGGCTGTTGGCCAAGAGAGAGGAGCGAGAGAAGAAAATTCTAATTTTTCTCTTTAAGTCCCCTATTTATAGAAAAACCCTAAAAGTGGCCCAAAAAGGTCTCGCCAGGTCTGGAAAAGTGGATTTTGAGCAAACGCGCTCAAACCGAAAAACTCCGTGAATGAAAAAGATTCAAAATGAGAAAATATAAACAACGGAAGAAACAACGTCAAAAACTGAGTCCCGAGCAGAAAGATATGCCCCGAACGAGTTCGGCGGCAACTAGGGTCAAAAACTCAGAAACTGGAGAAAAACGACCAGAATGGAATTCTAAGAGTACACGACTCGACGAAATGTGAAAATGAATCCCGTACGAGGATTTAGGCTCTAGACAAGATATTTTTGCAATAACTTTCGTTAATTGCACAATGGCCCCTCCAAAAAGTGAAAATTGCACTAATGACCCATAATAAAAATATCTTCCAAAAATATTTTCTTAGATACCCTTGAAATAAAATATCTTTAAAAGATATTTACGAAAAACACTCCAAGAAAAAAAAATAATTCCAAAGAACTATGCATCCATGCCCCTATGGACACCGGGAGCAAGTAGAGTACTTTCTTGCAAAAGTAAAGATACGTATTTTGTGGAAACCACTTCGAATGAAGACACGTGAAGTCAAAAACCAACTCAGAGCACAAAAGGTGAGGTTTTGCCAACAAAGTGACAAACGGGGAAAAGACAGAATAGGGAAAAGGATGAAATAGGGAAAATGATAAAAAGTGAATAGTGTCTGAAAAGTGAGTGGAAATGACTCGGTCCTCAAAGGAAGTTGTCAATCCAAACGAAAGAGTCTCAGAAATCATTTCCAAACGCTTAAGATGACACTATAAGACGAGAAACTGAGCTCATAACAGAAAATTAAATAGAAAAAATTTATCCGGAAAATTTTAGAAAAAGGAAAGGGAGGAAAATAACCGGGTCATTACAATTACATTATAAGTTAATTTCATGCTAGTTACAACCATGTGAATTTAAATCTTCATAAAAAAAAAATAATAAATGAAATGTTTCAAAACCTAATCAAATATTCCCGATTTAAAATATGTGAAAGTATATGGCATGCATATCAACAATATCAAGTCGGAATTCCAATGAAGTGAATAGTGCACTTGAAAAAAAATTAATTAATCAAATTAATTAATTATCTCTAGATTTTAAAACATCTTCAAATACTCTCAAATTCACATATGTTGAAGAGTATGCTAGAACCTAATATAATGTGACATCACATATTGATTTCAAGCTACATAAGGCCACATGAATTCAATTTTCATTCAAGAAAAATATTAAATAAAAATTTCAATTCTTGTCCAAATGTTCTCAATTTAATATATGTCAATAAACATATCAAGGTATAATTTAATAGCATGCCACAAGTTTAAACTAAGCTATAACCAACCGGGAGAATTAAATCTCATACAAGAAAATAAATAAATAAAGTTTCTAGATTTAATACATAGACATGTAAATAAGTTATATAAATATCAATAGCAGACAATACATCAAGAATAAAAACTATAACACCCCTTACCTCAAGTTGAGATGAAATCTCAAATCCCCACCAAAAGAAAAGTGCTCTGAATCCGACGATACTCCTAGGTTATGTTGGGAACAACGAGAGGAACAACTTTGAGGTACGATGAAAATCCAAACCCGAACTTCAAACCCGAACTTAAAAATGGTCAGAAATGGATTCTAATAAGGGGGAAAGGTAGAGCACGACGAGGCCTACAACAAACGTTAAGGCGGAAGACAAAATACAAAGGCATACAAGTGGAGAAGAAGAAAGAAAGGTGGCAACCCCTTGGGCAGCCATGGCTGCTAGCCAAGAGAGGGAAGAAGATAATGAAAAAGTGATTTTTCACTTTAAGACATTCTATTTATAGTAAAACCCTAAAAGTACCCCGAAAGGGCCCCGCTGGGTCCGAAAAAATGGAATTTAAGCTAACGCGCTAAAACATAAAAACCCCATGAACAAAAAAGAACCGAAATTAGAAAATATGAACAACGGAAGAAACAGCGTCAAAAACTGAGTCCCGAGTAGAGAGATATGCCCCGAACAAGTTTGTCGGTAATTGGGGTAAGAAATCCGTAAAACTGAGGAAAACGACCGGGAGGAAATTCTAAGAGTCTATGACTCGACGAAATGTGAAAATGAATCCCGTAGGAGGATCCGGGCTCAAAATGAGGTATTTTGCAATAACTTTCGTTAATTGCACAATGCCCCCTCAAGAAAGGGTAACTGCAAAACTGGCCCAGAAAGAAAATATCTTCAGAAAAATATTTTCTTAAAAACCCCTGAAATAAAATATCTTCAAAAGATATTTATAAAAAATACCCCAAGAAAAGAAAATATTTCTGAAGAACTATGTATCCATGCCCCTATGGACACCGGGAGCAACCAGAGTACTTTTCTACAAAAGTAAAGATACGTATTTTGTGGAAACCACTTAAATGAAGATATGTGAAGTCAGAAATGAACTCCGAGTACAAAAAGTGAGGTTGTGCCAAAAAAGTGACAAACGGGGAAAAAGACGAAAAGTGAATAGTGTCCGAAAAGTGAAAATGTGGAAATGACTTGGTCCTTAAAAGAAGTTGTCAATCCAAGGGAAAGAGTCTCGGAAACCATTTCTTAGCACTCGAGATGACACTAAGTGACGAGAAACAGAACTCGGAAAAGAAAATTAAACGAAAAAAAAAATTTATCCTTAAAATTTGAGAAAAAAGGAAATGAAAGAAAATGACCAGGTCATTACAACCTATTCTCCTTAAAGAAATTTTGTCCCCAAAATTAGGAACATCCAAGGTGAACCATAATGAGACTGAACGCAAGGTTAAACCAAAGGACAGATAATAAAACACTAAAGGACAACTCCAGAAGTCTCAAAATCAACTAAAGGAACACGAAACCGTGAACTGGGAGACAACCCCCCCGAACAAATCGACATATTAACTCAAAGTCAATAACAGAAAGAATCCCAAGATAACGAAACGTCAAATCAAGACCAATAGCAAGAGTGATGTAACGACCTGGTCATTTACCTCCCTTTCCTTTTTCCTGAAATTTTACGAATGAATTTTTTTCATTTAATTTTCCTTTCTGAACTCTATTTCTTGTCACTTAGTGTCATCTTGAGTGCTTGGAAATGATTTCTAAGACTCTTTTCCGTGGATTGACAACTTCCTTTGAGGACCGAGTCATTTCTATATTTTCACTTTTTAGACACTATGCACTATTTCGTCTTTTTCCTTATTCTGTCTTATTCCCGTTTGTCAGTATTTGGCACAATCCCACTTTTCATGCTTGGGGTTAGTTTTTGACTTCACATATCTTGATCTTGCGTGGTTTCCACGAAATACTTATCTTCACTTTTTCAAGAAAGTACTATGTTTGCTCTCGGTGTTCATCGGGGCATGGATGCACAATTCTTTAGAATTCTTTTCTTTTCTTGGGGTGTTTTTCATAAATATCTTTTGAAGATATTTTATTTCAGGGGTATCTAAGAAAATATCTTTTGGAAGATATTTTCTTTCAAGGGCAGTTTTGTAGTTAACCCTTTTTGTAGGGGTCATTGTGCAATTAACAATAGTTATTGCTAAATATCTCGTCTGGAGCCTAGATCCTGGTACGGGATTCATTTTCATATTTCGTTGAGTTGTGGACTCTTAGAATTCCGTTCTGGTCATTTTTCTCCAGTTTCAGAGTTTTTGGACTTAGTTGCTGCCGAACTTGTTCGAGACATAACTTTCTGCTCGGGATTTAGTTTTCGACGCCGTTTCTTCCATTATTCATATTTTCTCATTTTAAATCTTTTTCATTCATAGAGTTTTGCTATTTGAGCGCGTTTGCTCAAAACCCACTTTTCCAGACCCGGCGGGGCCCTTTCAGGGCACTTCTAGAGTTTTTCTATAAAAAGGGGACTTAAGGAGAAAAATTAGATTTTTCATCATGTTCCCCACCTCTCTTGGCTGAATCTCCTAGCAGCCATGGATGCCACTTTCTCTCTCCTCCCTTGGACCACTTTTCCTTGGTAGAAATCATTCGTCCTTAGCATTTGTTGTTCCCCTCGTCGTGCTCTACCATTACCCCTTATTAGAACTCATTTCTGATGATTTCTTGAGTTCGGATTTGAGGTCAAGTTGAGATTTTCATGGGGCTTCTTGCGGATTCTTGTTCACGGTGTTGCCCCCGACAAAACCTCTCGGTATCGTCGAATTCGGAGCACTTTTATTTCGGTGGGCCTTTGAGGTTTTCATCTCAAATCGAGGTAGGGGATGTTCTAGGTTTAATTCTTGTAATATAGCATGATATTGATGCTTATACGACTTAATTACATGCTTAAATATGACATCTAGAGATTTTATTATTTAATTTTCTTATATTGGATTTGATTTTCACGGTTGCTCATAACTTGTTTTGAACATATAGCATGGTATAATATTACTCCATAATATGGTCATTGACATATATTAAATTGAGGGTATTTGAACAAGTAATAAAGATTTTATTTAATATTTATCTTGAATGAAAGATTAATTCACATGGCCTTAACTAGCTTGAAATCAATATATGTTAGCATGTTATGTTAGGTTTTATTATACTCTTCAACATAGGTGAATTTGAAGGTAATCGGAGATGTTTTAAAATCTAGAGAATATTTATTTAATTGATTAATTAATTTATTCCGAGTGTACTATTCACTCCATTGAAATTCCGACTTGGTATTCATGATGTGCATGCTATGTAGTTTCACATATATTTGATCTAGAATATTTGATTAGGTTTTGAAATCTATCAATTATTATTTTTCTAGTATTAAAGTTTAATACTCATGGTCGTATCTTGCATGTAATTCATTTGTATCGTGTTTTTAAAACAAGTCTTGACATGTTGTATAACATACATTTAATTGAGGTCACTTGGATGACTTTTAAAATCTAGAGATTTTAATTAAATGAATTAATTAAAATCCAATCAATGGTTCCATGAGCTAGATTAAGTTTCTAACCTTGTATTTATGATTTCTTAACAAGTTCCTTCACGTATATCAATTCGAGAATAAACGGATAAGTTTTGAAACTTATATCAAATCAATTCCTTTGTATGGAACTTAACTCACATGGTTGTGTTTTGCATGAAAAGAATTTGTAAATTGATATTGAACTTGTCCATGACATGACCCTTGACTTGCCTTGTAATCTGGATAATTTAATCCCTTGAGTAGATTAAATTCATTTCTATGCTTCCATCGAGTTAATCTTGCCTTGTTATAAAATTCTTGTTAAACTTGTGAATTTGACTTGAATTTGACTTGAATTTCTATCTTTTATTCAAGCATCGTGAACACTTGTATCTAGGTTTCATTAATGTACTTAATAACCATGCTCATTTGTCTTGGAATGGTTTAATTACACATGTGTTGCTTAGGAAGTAATTAAATCATGTATCTTATACTTGTGTTATACTTTCATCAATGGATTCTCTGTGCTTAAATCCTAGTGTAGTCTATGTAGATACATACCATGACTTCTTGACATTTCACATGCCATCATAGTTGAGTACTTAGGGCATGACTTGTGTGTTCCAAAATCTTGGTTGCGCATGAAACGTGGTTAATGCATTTCTTATATTTTGATACTATCTTGGTTTGCTCAACTTGTTGATTTTGGGACTTGGAGATATCAATTAAGAATTGACATGGCTAGGACTCGATCCTACTATGGGGGAATGCCCTCCTACACTATAGTGCGCACTAGGGGAAGGGTACCCATGGGTTAGTAGCCCTAAAGTGATCTCAAGAGTACGGTTTTAATCCGGGCGATATCCGAGTTTCCAAATTGGTTGATTTCACATCTTGTCTTGGTCGTGTTATATGAAATGCACCAATCTTGTTTAATTGCATGGATATTATGCCCTGTTCTTGTTTTCATGTATTCTCCTGTTCGTGTTTTATGGAATATCCCATCCTTGTCCATTACATAGATTTTATGCTTCATCCGTGATTTCATTCTTTAAATGTCAAGTGTCGCGTACCTTGAAGATTTAAGAATCCTTTCATGTTTTATGAAATGCTCCAATCTTGTTTAACTGCATAGATAGTATGCCATGTTCATGATTTCGTGTATTATCCCTATTGTGTTAATTGGTATGTTCCAAACATATAAATTGCATTCATAATGTGATCCTTGTATTTTAGTGTCCTTTTGTCACGTTCTTTGGATTATTCCAACCTTGACTGGTTTCATATATGTATATATATCATGATTCTTGTTGTTTATACTCTAAGGTAGCTTAGGATGCTCCCTGAGTCACATCTTGACATAGACGCAAGGTGGCATGAGCCCCTTTAACATGCTTCACCTTAAGGTGATAATTTTGTAAAATACTAGGTCGATGCATGCTCATTCCCTACGAGTAGCTTTATGTTGCTCACCTTAAAGTTACTGGGGCATATTTCAGGTACAAAGACTTGGTTCGTGATGCTTAGCATTCCTTGGGTGGTTTGGAGACTTGGAGTTTCTTTTTAAAGCACATGCAAGTGTTAACGTGTTTGATTTTTACTTTTAATGTTGTAATTCATAGTTAGGTCAAAAATGTAATTTTTGCCTTGAGACTTGTAGCGTGTGCCTAAGCACACTTTTTTATGTTCATTTGATGTATATGATATGTGGCCAAGGGCCAAATTTCACTTGAAATCCATGTATGCACATAAATGTTGAATCTTGCCCATAATGAGAAAAGTATGAAAATTAGGGTTTCAACATGTCATTTTTGCACCGGAGTGTGCATTGTGTATGAAATTCATTAATTGGCATTCATTTACCATGTAAGAGGTGTGGCCAAGGGCCAAACACCATTTTGTTTCCACTTTTGTATTCTCGTTTCACATATTGCATTTTTGGGGCTAAATAGTAGAATTTGAGCCTTTAAGGGTTCATTTTCAAATCGGGTGGCGTGACATGTGTTACGGCACATCCACTAGGACCTATTTCATATGCATGAAGTGTGTCCAAGGGCCAAATGGTCATTTGAAACCATTTCCTAATTTTGATTTTTACTTTTTCTATTTCAAGTTCATTTTCACCTTTTTGGTCGTTGGGCGGTCGAATTTTGACTCGGCCATTTTTGGGAGTCGCGGACCATTCCGACATGCTCAAAATCATCATTTACATTTGCGTGAATGATCATTTCCATGAAAAACCCTTTCGTTTGTGTTTTGAGCCTCCTATGGACTCATTTCACCTTTTTATTGAAAAACTCAGCCCAAGGGCATTTTGGGAATTTTCTTTGGGAAATAAAGTCCGTTCTTGACTCCATCACATAGAAAATGTGATTTTAAGGGGAGTTTCTTCACAACATTTTTCCGAAAAATGTCATCTTGATCTTGAAAACCGTGCTCCAAACTCAATTTTTTGCATTTTTTATTATTTCTGTTGCACTTACTGTTTTTGCTGCAGTTGAACCGGTTCAAGAATAGTTAAACCAGTTCAAGCGTCACTTTTGGTTCAGCATGGGCATTCTTTCCATGTTGAACCGGTTCAAGAAATGTTGAACCGGTTCAAGTCTTCTAGAGATTTCAACTTTGGCCTTCCAACTTCAAACTGATGTAACTTCTTCGTTTCAACTCAGAATTGGTCCATTCTTGAGTCTAAACTGACCGCATCGAAGTCAGGTTTCCAATGGTACCAATTTAAGCTTCATATTCCTTTCCTAGCTCATGATATCCTCATTTTAGTGAGAGGGTGTCAGTTTTAGTTCGAACCGGGATAGGGTTCTTTTGAGATTTTTCTTCTTTTGGCCTTGGGACTTCATGTGAAGTTACCAAAGGTTGTTTTTGAATGTTTTTGATCTCATTTGACTTGTTGGAAGTCAAATTCCTTCCTCTTAGGATAAAATGACCATTCTACCCTTGGTCCTTCATTCAGTAGGGTTTTCATACCCTTGTCTTTGTTTTGCTTCCGCACTTTGTTCCTTCAGGTTCCATGACCTCATGGAAGGTTATCAAAGGGTCTTAGAGGTGTGTCATGCCTTGGGAGATCATTTTCTTGTTTCTTGCTTCTGCATCTGGATCCGTTAACGGGTCAATCTTCGGTTCATCACTTTAGTACCGGGTTGAATCAAAACCCGGGTCGTTACAAGTGACATGGCAGTACGAACAATGACCAGAACCCACCCACAACGTACTCAAATGTGCAGTAACAATGACAATGTCTAGCGCCCGCCCGTACTTACTCTTCAGTAAGGTAGCTTCGATAGCAACTAGCATTCGCCCATAACACATAACTTTGTACGGTAGCATGACAGTATAAGGCACTAGTTCATAACATGCCCTCAACAGATTAACCCAGAAAGAAATTTTTTGATACAAATGACATCAATGTCACTGCAGACACTGCCAAAAGCATAGTGGGAACCAGACATCTGTGAAAATTGGAATAAGGTCCAAAATCGTTCTACAGAAATATTTGGCCAATCCCAAAACTCCAACAACAATGCCATAGGCACAACCACGAATAAGGGTCACAAATCCCTAACGCTGGTGTAACTAATGACTCCGACATCTGAAAACACTACAACAACAACACCAGTCACGAATCCATAGCTTGACAAGTCTGTGCCCTCAAGCCAATGGATCGGACCCACAAAACCGAAAACCTAAGCACAGATCTGAAGTAAACCTACCGTAAGGCTACACACAGAAGACAAAACGTTGGGTCAGAATCCCTATAGTGGACATCTAAAACCCCAAAACACAAGTCTACTACGTAGCTCACTTATGACAATCCCGACAACCAAGGTCACAAAACCCCAACATAAGTGCAAGAAAACGCAACAGTATAAACCAAATACTCGTATAGTATATACTCACAAAATTAAATTACAATAATCAAATAATACCTTAGTACTAAGCACACAGTGCGCATAAGGCAAACCAAATAAACCACCTATCACATAGGGGTTAAACAAATAGCGACACGCTATATACCACCAACGACACTAACATAGTAAACAGATACTATATAAGAAAACATATCATCTACATCCTCATACAACTACCACATAGTCATATACCCTAAGCATGTTCCTAAGGCATGCCCTAAAATAATGGGCTCATAAACATGTAAAAAAAAAAAGGAATCATACAAATGGTAAGTTCGTAAAATCAAAAGAAATGAATGAAATGCCTCTCAAAAGACACCACGCAGAAACGTACAACCGAACCTGGATGAGTCCAATCCCTCACTACGAGGAAAGGAATCATTCCCCCAATGACCACTAAGGTCCTCGAGACATAGGGTCAGCAAGTCTTTCCCAAGACGAGCTCATACTCTAACGGAATCTTGACACCACATGAAACAAAACAACAACGAAATGGATAGCCCCAATGCTAACCGTTACGAGACATCAACAAGTAAACCCCCAACCCAAGATGCCAACGAATTCGATAGGAACTCTACAGGATTCTACCAGAACCCTAATACAACACCGCAAGTCTCCAAAGATGAGGGAGAGTAATTAATTGCACCAATGCATTTAATTACACGAAACCGCTTACATCCCAACCGTAGCTCGTAAGAGCTATTCAAGGCAACACAAGAAGGATCCTAGGTCAACACACCCATCCAAATCCCAAAACCATCATTCTAAGAAAAAAAGACACGAGAACCTCGCCCTGAGGCTTACAAAGCAACTTCCTGACTCCCCAAGGAAGGACTTGAGTCAGTCCTGACTCATCATCCCATGACGCTAGAAACAAAGACCTCAATGACATCATGATGTCAAGACCACTATAAAGTCCTAAGAGATGACACCGACACCTCTAACACCACCATGACTACGTCACAAAGGGACAAAAGAAAATGAGACGAAACGGTGCCTCCGTAACCTACGTCTCATCTCGCCAGATGGAGACTACAACCCTACGCTCACCTGAGCCCTAACGAGAAGACTCTCTGCGAGTCAAGATTGAGTAGAAATAAGATCAATAATGACATGAGTTATTATAATTGAATGCAACTCGTACTATGAATGCACGAAACATGAAATAAAATAAGGTATACAACATATGGTCATGCTAAAGCAATCAAAGAAAGCCCTTTAAATAGTTAAGTACTTAAGTAAATAAGTATACATGTCAAACAATGATGCTTTTAAACACATAAGCATACAAGTACAGAAAACATGTCATCATACTGAGCATGTTATCAAAAGGCACGTGAATATGTTATCAAAAAGCATGTGCACATCTTAAAGTAGATTAACAAAAGCATGATATGCACCCAAAACCCATCGTCCTAAGGTTTTCGAACCTAGGAGCTTTGATACCACCTGTGCCGACCCTGGATTTTTCAACCCAGTGTATATCCTATGATGACCTGAAACGGATCCAAAATGTGGAAGCAAAATATAAACAAGTCTATAGAGATGTACATCATCCCTAAGACACAAGAGTGGCCTTCCGAGGAGTCCCGTGACTCAACGGAAGTAAAACTGGAGCTAAGGTTTCAAAACCCTTCAAGGAATAAACCAAGGGCAAAATGGTCATTCCAAACTGAAATGGTTTCCATGGTACACACCATTGGAAAAATAATGAAAAATGAACAAAGTTAAACTCAGGTATCGCCTGATTCGAAGTCCGGACGGAAAGATATGAAATGGAACAAAGTGGTGTCCTCTGTTTAAGATATACCACGAACCTATCTCACTAAAACTGTAATAACTCTCACTACACTTGGATTTTTGAAGTGTGGTTGGTACCTTTGGAAAGATCTTGAATTTAGACACAAGAATGACCTGATTTGGATTTGAAATGAAGGAGTTATGGTCTTTTGAAGTTGGTACAAGGAAGCCGTCCAAGAAAAACTGAAAAGGGAAAGGTTCCAGGGAGGATCGGTCGACTGACGGCAAGGGTCAGCTGATCGAATGTGCATCACCAGCCGACCGAACCCCAATCATCATCCGGCCGAAATGATGATTTCATAAGAAAGCCTATTGGAATTGGGTCTCGAGGCTTGTTAGTAGGCTGATGGCTCTCATCAGCCGACCGACACATCTGCTGAAGCAGAAAAAGCTGCTGCAATGTGTGTGAAAGGTGCTCGGTCTGATCCTAAAGTTCTACATGCATTCCACATAATCCGAACAAGTTTAAAAACATTCCCTTGCCTCATTCAAGCATCCATAACATGCCAAAACAAAGAGAAACTTCAAATGACACCCCCATACATGAATTTTTTATAAAAATTTAGAAAAATCGCCCAAAATAGTTCCAAAGTTGAAACTTAAGGGTTTTGTAAAATATAGACGTGCACGTAAACGTAAAAAGACATTTAAGACGCGTCTCAATGGCCCACGGCTTCAAAATACCCCCAATGTAAAATATGAGCTCTCAAACCTCAATTTTTGCACAAAATGCCTTAAATGCAATAAATGAAACCAATATGGAAAACCTAAAACAAAATGGTGTTTGGCCCTTGGCCACACCTCATACATGATCAATGAGACCCTATAAAAGAATCAAAATGAAATTCCCACACCCGATGCAAGCATGGTGAAGCAATGACTTGACATTTTTCATTTATTTCCACAATAAACCTTGAAAGAAAAAAAAATGCATAGAATGTAAATTAGATGTCATTAGCCTATGGCGTCATCTCATACATGTCAAATACATTGTGAAGAGTGTACTTTTGTACACATTACATGTTTGGAATCAAATATACACATTTTGACATATAAGGCTACAAGTGGCCTTTTAAGTCAACCTTTACAAGAATTGAAACTTCCAAGTCTACAAATCATCCAAGCATGATGAGAATCTCGAACCTTGATTCCTGTACTTGAAAAATGTCACCGGTAACTTTGGGGTGAGTAACATAAAGCTACTCGTAAGAGATGAGCATGCATAGACCTAACTTTTTACAAGGTTTTCACATTAACATAAAACAATTCAAAAGGGATCATGCTACCTAACGTCTACGTCATAAGTGAGACTCAGGAATCATCCTAAGCTACTTTAAAGCATCACTAGCATAAACTACAACACTTATGCATTTAAACAATATAGAAGTATACTATACGACATAACATGATATAGATTCTCAAAATTATTAACTTGAAATCTAAGATACGAAATCAACTAAAGTGGTTCATGCCACCTAGCATCTATGTTCCAAATGAGTCTAAGGAATCATCCTAGGCTACATTAGAATAATAAAACACAAATTACAATATCGATATAATTTGACCAACATTGGAACTTCCAATACAATACATAAAACATGATTTCTTAAAGTTAACATCTTGAAACTTAAAATGGGAAATCAAATAAGGAACAACAAGTTATAATATCATTTAGTTATCAACTTGAAATGAAATGCGAAATCAAACAAGGTGGATACTCGGATATCACGCCGGATCAGACCGACAAAATAGTTACTTCAAGGTTACTAGCCCAGGGGTAACCTCACTATGTGCGCACTAGACTTGTAGAGGGACAATCCCCCATACTAGAACCATGTCTTAGCCCTAGTCATACAACGACATCCCCAAGTTTCCAAAATCAATAAGTTGTGTAACAACGTATATATCAACATGTATATACAAGATAATCAACTATCTACCACGCACGACCAAATTTGGAAACACATACAATACATGCTCTAAGTCCACTGATAAGCGCCGAATATTGCATATTCAAATGCCCTAATTTGCATTGGTTAAGTCCATTAGTTGATCATATTGTTTATATTAGCTTCATTGCGTGTTTTTGTTTACTTTCAGGTTGGTTCCCCAAAGAGAGTTAAAAGTGAGGCTTTGATAAGTTAGAATCAAAGCATGCTGTTGCCGGGGACCTTCATTTTGGCCAAGCCAGTGATCTATTGAACTCAAGGTTCTCTCCACAAAAGTGCTAAGAACAATGATCGTGTCATCGGGCCAAGCTAAAGCCAATTCAAGAAAGTAATTCAAAACCAAGGCTCCAAGCATCACGGGCGTCCGCCAATCCTTGCGGGCACCCACCGTTTTGTCCAGAAAGTTTGCAAAATTATGGGGCCTCGCCATGCTCTGTGGGCCCTCGCCAAGTGCCGCAGCCAAGCCACCCTGACACCGTCGCGGGCGCCCACCAATCTACAAACAAGAGGTCGTGGGCTGCATTGTTTCACCCAATGTTATCCCCTTAATTCAAGGGATTGCTCTGTACTTCTCTAGGGATTTTTGACCACAAAAATAGAGTTGTTGGGAGGATATTTTTTGGCTAAATAGAAGGCTTGAACCATATAATAGATATCTCATATTGTAAGGAAGTTCTAGTGAGAGAAATATTGTGTTCTTGAGGGTTGAGTGTGTATTGTGGCTCCTAGGTGCAAAAATGGAGGGTAAGATCACCTCTACTCCTTCATCCCTTACTTCTATGGGTAACTAACTCCTTTTCTAGGGAGGTGATGAACCCCTTCCTTGCAAGCATGCCTTAGTTTTGGTTTAAATTTGGGGAATGAAATGTGTATATAGTATTTTCATAATCTATAGCTTTACACTTGATGTAATGGACCTAAATTTCTATAAATGATTATGTTGAATCTATTATCTTGTCTTAGATTATATGTTTTCATGATTGTATGGCTTGCATTTTCATAGTGACAATGGAAATGAGACGGTGAAATGTTTTTATTGGCATGTATTTGAGAACCTTGTTAGTCCATGGCTTAGTGTCCCCCTTTGATGGACTTTTCTTGATTCTTGGCTCCATGTGATATCACCATAGTTATTGAGGGGTTTGATAGTCCCTAGCTTAGTGAACATGTGAAGCTACACTCTAATTTAGGTAGTTCAAGCATGTGGAACTTTGAGGGATTATTCTTAATTCTTGATTCTATGAAATTCTTGAAGATAGTGTAGTAATCTTGAATTGCTACACATCATTGCCTTTTATCTAATTTTTTTCCCAAGTTAATCATAAGCTAGTATGTTTATAGGGTTGGTAGTTGATTCACTTCCCTAGTCTTCTCTACATATTTTTCCTCTCCTTTTAATCTCCTTCAATTTGTTGTTTTATGCACATTTTAATTCCAAGTACCAAGTGACAAACCAAACAAAACCTTACACCTCTTTCATCAAACTAAAAGTGATTTTAAAAGACTTTGGTTGCCATAAACCAGCAATCCCTATGGTTCGACTTACCCGTACGATAGCCCTATTTTACAATGATTTGTGTTGTTGCAATGGTTGATTAAAATTGCACCGACCATCCACAACTACTATGCATCACAAATGTTGAATCTTCAGTGTGCGATTCGTTACAAGCTATAACAATGTTACTCAATATCGAAAACATAAACTCATGAATCTAAATATAACAACAATGTTATCCAATGCTCAAAACGTAACCAAATGAATGTACAACAAGTCCAAGTCCATGATTTAAACATAGAAACAACTTCCAAAACACAATTAAATCCATGGAGCAATTAGATAGAATTTAAATAAATAAAAATAATTAAATTCTCTAAATTTCAAATAACCTCAAATCAGTACATGTTAATGGACATAACATGGTCATCACCTATATCTATTCAAAAACTTAATTAGGTTATTGGAACAATAAAGTAGAATTCAAGTAAATCATGCTAATTTAAATCCCAAGATTCTAAAGCAACTTCAAATGGTCCCAAATTAATATATGCTATTAAAAAAGTCATAGTCATTACAAATATCAAGTTTAAAACTTAATCAAGCCAATGGAACCATTAAATAGATTTTAATTAATTCATTTAATTAAAATCTCTAGACTTTTAAACTCACCTAATTGCTCTCAAATTAAAGTATGTTAAAGAACATGCCAAGACTTAATTGAAAAACATATCACAAGTTACTTCTATGCAAGATACGACCATGAGAATTAAACATGCATACAATAAAATAATTAAATAAAAGTTTCGAAACCTATTCAAATATTCTTATTTTAATCTATATGAAAGAACATAGCATGCTCATCCACAATATCAAGTTAAAAATTCAATTAAGTGATTAGAACACTTAAAATAAAATTAATTAATCTAATTAATTAATTTTCTCTAGATTTTAAATCTTCATACAAGAAAAATAATAACTGAAAAATAATACAAGAAAAATAATAACTGAAAGATTTTAAAACCTAATCAAATATTCCCAATTTAATATATGTGAAAGTATATGGCATGCATATCAACAATATCAAGTCGGAATTCCAATGAAGTGAATAGTGCACTTGGAAAAAATTAATTAATTATCTCTAGATTTTAAAACATATTTAAATATTCTCAAATTCATATATGTTGAAGAGTATGCCAAGGCCTAATATAATATGACATCACATATTGATTTCAAGCTAGATAAGGCCACATGAATTAAATTTTCATTCAACAAAAATATTAAATAAAAACTTCAATACTTGTCCAAATGCTCTTAATTTAATATATGTCAATGAACATATCAAGGTGTAATTTAATAGCAAGGCACAAGTTTAAACTAAGCTATAACTAACCGGGAGAATTGAATCTCATACAAGGAAATAAATAAATAAAGTTTCTAGATTTAATACATAGACATGTAAATGAGTTGTATAAGTATCAATAGCAGGTAATACATCAAGAATATAAACTATAACACCCCCTACCTCAATTTGAGATGAAATCTGAAATCCTCACCGAAAGAAAAGTGCTCTGAATCCAACGATACTCCTAGGTTATGTCGGGGACAACGAGAGGAAAAACTTTAACCTTTGAGGTACCATGAAAATCCAAACCTGAACTTCAAACTCGAACTCAAAAATGGTTAGAAATGGATTCTAATAAGGGGGAAAGGTAAAGCACGACGAGGCCTACGATAAATGTTAAGACGGAAGACAAAATACAAAGGCATAAAAGTGGAGAAGAAGAAATAAAGGTGGCATCCCTTTGAGCAGCTATGGCTACCAGTCAAGAGAGGGAAGAAGATGATGAAAAAGTGAATTTTCACTTTAAGACATTCTATTTATAGTAAAACCCTAAAAGTGCCTTGAAAGGGCCCCGCCGGGTCCGGAAAAGTGAAATTTGAGCAAACGCGCTCAAACGGAAAAACTCCATGAACAAAAAAGAACCAAAATGAGAAAATATGAACAGCGGAAGAAACAGCGTTGAAAACTGAGTCCCGAGCAGAAAGATATGCCCCGAATAAGTTCAGCGGTAACTAGGGTCAAAAATCCCTAAAACTGAGGAAAACGACCGGGAGGAAATTTTAAGAGTCTATGACTTGACGAAATGTGAAAATGAATCCCATATGAGGATCTAGGCTCAAAACGAGGTATTTTGCAATAACTTTCGTTAATTGCACAATGGCCCCTCCAAGAAAGGGTAATTGCAAAACTGGCCAGAAAGAAAATATCTTCTAAAAAATATTTTCTTAAAAACCCCTAAAATAAAATATCTTCAAAAGATATTTATGAAAAATACCCCAAGAAAAGAAAATATTTCTGAAGAACTATGCATCAATGTCCCTATGGACACCGGGAGCAACTAGAGTATTTTTCTACAAAAGTAAAGATACGTATTTCGTTGAAACCACTTAAAATGAAGATACATGAACTAAGAAATCAACTCTGAGCACAAAAAGTGAGGTTGTGCCAAAAAGTGACAAACGGGGAAAAAGACGAAAAGTGAATATTGTCCGAAAAGTGAAAATGTGGAAATGACTCGGTCCTTAAAGGAAGTTGTTAATCCAAGGGAAAGAGTCTCAAAAACCATTTTTGAGAACTTGAGATGACACTAAGTGATGAGAAACTGAACTCGGAAAAGAAAATTAAATGAAAAAAAAAATTTATCTGTAAAATTTGAGAAAAATGAAAGGAAGGAAAATGACCGGGTCATTACATACTCTAATGGCACTAAGATAGATTATTTTATGATCTCAATGATAAAAGTTGATTGTTTACACCCACTGTTTATCTATAGGAGGATCATATTATGAATCTTATACCTAGTAGCATAATGTTAGAGAATATGGTATGAATACCATATGTACCACATATGAACACACTTATTATAGAGATTAAGAATTTTATATGAATTCCCTATTGATGTGCTAGCATCATCTAGTATATAGATTCCTATATTGGTATATTGTTGTAGTGGGGGGATTATCATCCAATCTGACAGAATCATGTTTTTAGGTGAGACCTTTATGGACATCCCTGTTAAACATGAGTTGGACCCATTTAGCTTGTAATGACCTGGTCATTTTCATTCCTTTCCCTTTCCTCAGATTTTCACGGATATTTTTTTTCCGTTGATCTTTTTCCTTTCTGAGTTCAGTTTCATGTCACTTATTGTCATCTTAAGTGCTCTGGAGTGATTTTCGAGACTCTTTTCTGTGAATTGACAACTTCCTTTGAGAACCGAGTCGTTCCACATTTTTCATTTTTTGACACTATTCACTTTTCGGCCTTTTCCCTATTTTGTCTTTTACCCGTTTGCCACTTTGTTTGCGTAACCACACTTCTTGTGTTCGGAGTTGGTTTCTGACTTCATGTATCTTCATTCTCAATGATTTCTATGAGATACGTATCTTAACTTTCGTGAGAAAGTACTCTGGTTGCTCCTGGTGTCCATAGGGGCATAAATGCAAAGTTCCTTGGAAACTTTTTCTTTTCTTGAGGTGTTTTTCATAAATATCTTTTGAAGATATTTTATTTCAGGGGTATCTAAGAAATTATCTTTTGGAAGATATTTTATTTTGGGGCAGTTTCGCAGTTTTCACTTTTTAGAGGGGCCATTGTGCAATTAATGAAAGTTATTACTCAATGCCTTGTTTTGAGCCTGGATCCTTGTGCGGGATTCATGTTCACATTTCATCGAGTCGTGGACTCTTAGAATTTCCTCCTGGACGATGTTTTCCAGTTTCAGGGTTTCTGGCCCTAGTTTGTGCCAAACTTGTTTGGGGCATAACTCTCTGCTCGGGACTCAGTTTTTAACGCCGTTTCTTCCGTTGTTCATATTTTCTCATTTTGAATCTTTTTTGTTCACAGAGTTTTGCCGTTTGAGGGCGTCTGCTCAAATTTCATTTTTTCGGACTCGGCGGGGCCCGTTAGGGCACTTTTTGAGTTTTTCTATAAATAGGAGGTCTTTAAGTGAAAAATCAGATTTCACTCTCTCTCTCCCCTCTCTTGGCCGGATCTCATGGCAGCCATGGCTGCCATCTTCTCTATCTTCTTTTGAGCTTCCTCCCCTTACTAAAAAGTGGTGATGTCTTTATGTTTATTATTCCCCTCAGCGAGGCCTTCGATTCTAACCGATTGGAATCTCGATTTGGCCATTTCTTAAGTTCGAGTTTGAAGTCAAGTTGTGTTTTTGATGGGGCTTCCTTGAGATTCATGTTCGTGGTGTTGTCCCTGACAAAACCTAGGAGTTTTGTCGGATTCGGAGCCGATTTATTTTGGTGGGGATTTGAGATTTCATCTCAAATAGAGGTAGGGAATGTTTTAGGATTATTTGTGTGTTGTATTGTGTGTTTGCCATGATTATTTAACATATATGTATGCATTGTATCAAATCTAGAAAGTTAGTAATATTTAATTCTTTGTATAAGATTTAATTTTCATGATGATGAGAAATTTGGATTTGAATTGTGGCATGGTAGAAACTCTTGTTTTAATATGTTGGTTAACATATATTAAATTGGAATTAATTAAATAAGAATTGCTCTTTTAAATTAAGTCATGGCATGTTCTTTAACATACTTTAATTTGAGAGCATTTGGTTGAGTTTGGAAATCTAGAGACTTTAATTAAGAGAATTAATTAAAATCTATTTTGTGGCTTCATGGACCTAATTAAGCTTTTGTGCAAATATATGTAATGACCATGATATGTCTTTTATCATATATTAAATTGAGGCCATTTGGAAATGATTTGAAATTTAGAGAGTTTAATTATTTTGATGTAATTAAATTTTATCTTGTTTATCCATGGATCTAATAATGTTTTAGAAGTTATTTCTATTTTAAGAGTATGGATTTAGACTTGTGATGTATTCACTTGATTGTGTTATATGCATTAAAGAGCATTGTTGTTAAATTTATATTCATGAGAGTATGTTTCTAATATGAATATATTGTTGGCTTGTGATTTCATAGCATTATGATATGAAATGCTTATTATGCACAATTTAGAATTATATTGCTAACTTGTTACTATGAAGTAGTACTATGTATAAGTTGTGAACTTATTTGGCTTATTTTGGAATCTTGGGACATTGTTGAGTTGAAATGGCTAGGGTTTGGCTCTAGTACGGGGACGTGAGTCCTGTAAGTCATTGAGATAGTGCACACTTAGGGTGGTCTTTCCTACAGGTTAGTGCCCGGAATAACCATCGAGGTCTTGACAGAATTCCGAGCGTGATGTCCAAGTCTTCCACTATTTGATTTCGCATTCAATTCCAAGTTGACAACCAATGTTTAATTGTGACTTGTGGTTTTGGTTATTGGCGATTTGATGTGTTAAGTACATCCATACTAAATTGATATATATTTAGTTGATTTCACACTTTTAGATTTCTAGTTGATAACTTAGAGAATATATGTCTTGATGTGTGGTATTAGATATTCTAATTATGCTAAATTGTTATATTTAGTTGGTGTTGCATTTTAGACTTCAAGTTGATAACCTTGAGAATCTTTATGTTGTTGCTTTGTGTAAGCATGCTCCTATGTTGTTACTTTGTGTAAGCATGACCCTATGTTGTTAAAAGTGCATGAATGAGGTGATTGATGCTAGAAATGATCTTAGGTAGCTAGGATGCTCCCTGAGTCTCACCTTTGACATGGACGTTAGGTGAAATGAACCACAATAATTAAATCATGCAAACTTGTAAAACGTAGGTCGATGCATGCTCATTTCCTACGAGTTGCTTTATGTTACTCACCAACGTAGTGGTGACATTTTTCAGGTACAGGGATCAAGGTTGAGATTTTCATCATTGCTTGGATGATTCTGCACTTGAGGGCTTTAGTTTTTGTAAAGATTGGCTTGGAATGCCACTTGTAGCCTTAATTGTCAAAATGTGTGTATTTAATTCTAAAAATGTATTGTGTACATGAGAACACTCTTTACAATGTATTTGACATGTATGAGATGCGGCCGGAGGCCAATGACATGTATTTTGTATCTTATGTAATTCTTGACTTCATGGAATACTATGAAAATATTGAAAAATGTTGAGTTATTGCTTCACCATGTTTGCATTGGGCGTGGGAATTCCATTTTGATTCTTCTATAGGGTCTCATTTATCATGCATGAAGTGTGGCCAAGGGCCAAATGGCATTTTGAAACCATTTCATGATTTTGAATTCCAAGTTTTCATTCCAAACTTCATTTTTGTCATTTTGGCCGTTGGGGGGGTCATAGTTTGTATCGGCCATATTTTTGAGCCGTGGACCATTGTAGCACATCTTATTAGGTAAGTTATGTTTGTGTGCATGGTCGTTTCCGGGCAAAGCTTCTTCTTTGGTGAAATGAGCCTCCTACGGACTCATTTTACACTTTTGTTGCATAATCTGACCTAAGGGTATTTTGGGAATTTCTTTTGGAAAATAAATTCCGTTCTTCATATGGTTGAATAGAAAATGTGATTTTAGGGGGGGTTTCTTCTTCATGTTTTTTCGGAAAATGTCGTCTTGGTATTGGAAATCGTTCACGAAGTTCAGTTTTTAATTTTTCATTTAGCAGCTTTTTCCCTCTGGACCAGATTTCTTGGGAGGGCATTTTGGGCATTTCAACTCAATTTTGAGGGGGGTTTCTTCTTTGTGTTTTTTCAGAAAATGTCATCTAGGGCCTTAAAATCCTATTTTTTTCGGAAAAACCCCTGCTGCTAAGGTTTCTTGCTGCCCATTCTGCCTCCTTTACATTTAAACGGTTAGATGGGGTTTCGTAATCGGTTAGATGAGTGTGGGCAGTGTTTTGGTCGAGCTTTTTGGCCTTCTAACCGGTTAGAAAGGTCTCCTAACCGGTTAGATGTTCTTGGGTTGGCACTTTTAACCGTTTTGCCCCTTCTTCTTCCGTTAGC
The DNA here is from genome assembly GCF_030987335.1 of Cornus florida. Lineage (NCBI taxonomy): Eukaryota > Viridiplantae > Streptophyta > Magnoliopsida > Cornales > Cornaceae > Cornus > Cornus florida. The sequence continues at coordinate 81,224,696 of NW_026775577.1, read as the reverse complement.
CATATCTTCTTCATCTGGACTCCGAAATCAAGTAATTCTTGAGTCTAAATTCATTAATTTTTTGTTGTCTCTCCAATGGTGTGCTCGGTGGTACCCACTTTTAAGCTAAAAATGACATTTTTGCCCCTAGGTTCATTCTTGTTCGTTTTTTAAAACGTTGCTTCCGCATTTGATTCCTTTGGGTTCCATGACCTCGTTGAGGGTCATAATGGTGTCTTAGAGCCAGGTTGTATCTCTAGAGACCGTTGTTTTGTCTTTTTCTTCCGCATTTCAGATTCGTTATCTGGTCATCTTTCGGTTCATCACTGACGCACCGGGTTGAAAAACTTGGGTCGTCACAAAGCTACACGGAAGCGTGAACTGATATGGATACAGATCATTTTGGAAAGTTGCTATTAAATCAAAGTTGGAATCTATGTATTCTAATAAAATCTGGGATCTTGTAGAACTTTCTAGTAGGGTGATACTTATGGAAGGTAAGTTAATCTACAAAATGATACCAGAAGATTTCTTAGTGAATGAACCATATGTGTACAGGGTAATGTCATTATTTTTCTAATTCGATATATTGATGACATCTTACTCATTTATAATGATGTGGAAGTTTCGTCATTAGTAAAGAGGTAATTGTTCAATTACTTTGAAATGAAGGATCTTCAAGATGTAAGCTATATTCCTAGGATCAAGCTTTTGCAAGATCAGGTTAAAAGGAAAATAGGATTATATTAATAATCCTCCATTGATAAAGTTTTAACCAAGTTTGGTATGCAAAACTCAAAGAATAAGTTCTTGTTTTATTGACATGGATTGTTCTATCTAGTAAGTAGTTTTCTATGACTAGCAGAGGAGATTGAGCAAAATGAGAATGGAATATTATGCTTCAGCATATGGGAGTCTCATATATGCCATGTTCTATACTAAACAGAACATCCGCTACATTATAGGGATAGTCTGTGGATATTAGTCCAATCCCGGACTTGATAATTGGTCTGTTGTGAAAAATATCATAAAGTACCTTAGAAGAACCAATAATTTCATACTCATTTATGGGTGTGATGATATGGTCCTAGTCAGGTTTGCTGATTCTGATTTTAAATCAGATGTAGATGCTATGAGGTTCATGACTTAGTATATATTCACTCAATGGAAAGGAAATCAGTTGGTAGATTATTAAGTAGATTTCAATTGCTGACTCAAACCTGAAGGTGGAGTACATTGCAGCCTTAAAGGCAGCAAAGGAAGCCTTTTGGTTTGATCTCACTGATTTAGAGGTTGTGGAGCATACTAGCCTGCCTATAGAGCTATATTGTGACAATAGTGCAGAAGTAGTCCAAACCAATGACCCAAGGTTCCATAGAGGAACAAGGTACACTGAGAGGAAGGTATCATGTCCTACATGATATTGTCCGATAAGAAAATATACTTATGGCCAAGATTGCATCGGAACATAACCTTGCTGATCCATTCACAAAGGATTTACCAATTAAGATTTTTGATCGTCATATGGAAAACACAGGAGTTAGATGTGATTCAAATGGGCTATAAGGGCAAGTAGGAGCTGTTGGGATATGTGTGCCCTAGTATAGCAAATTCTTATTTAGATTTTAAAAGTCATGGTTCCTTATCTGAATATTATTATTAAGGCATTATACAATTGGTGAACGGAATGTATTATTTTTTCGATTCATTGGGGAACTGGTTGTGTCCACTTGATTACAAGATATATTTATATATGTATGTAATGGCAATTAATACTAAGTTATAAATGAGTAATCATAAATGGTTCAAAGTCGGTAATTATGGATGGACATTTAATTAACTAAGACTTGAACCGAGTCCACGATAGGTTGAGATAAATTGTGAGAGCCGTCGTATGCAATTTTTCTCTATCACAATCATGGTTTTTAACTTTCAAGTGTAATGACCCAGTCATTTCCTTCATTTCCTTTTTCCTCAGATTTTACGGATGAATTTTTTTCGTTGAAATTTCTTTTCTGAGTTCAGTTTTTCATCACTTAGTGTCGTCATGAGTGCTCAGAAATGGTTTATGAGACTCTTTTATTTGGGTTGACAACTTCCTTAAAGGACCGCGTCATTTCCACATATTTCGTTTTTCGACACTATTCACTTTTCATCTTTTTCCCCGTTTTTCACTTTGTTGGCATATCCTCACTTTTCATGTTTGGAGTTGAGTTTTGACTTCACAAGTTTTGCATTCTAGTTGATTTCCTCGTAACGCGTGGCTGTACTTTTGGAGAAAAGCTCGTTGGTTGTTTCCTTTTCTCGCAGGGGCATGGATGAAAGGATTCTTCAGAAACAATTATGTTTCTTGGGGTGTTTTTCGCAAAATATCTTTTGAAGATATTTATTTCAGGGGTTTTCAAGAAAATATCTTTTGGAAGATATTTTCATTCTGGGTCACTTGTGCAGTTATCCTTTTGTGCAGGGGTCTTTGTGTAATTAATGAAAGTTAATTGCTAAGTGTCTCCTTAGGGCTTGAATCCTCGTACGGGATTCATTTTCACATTTTGTCGAGTTGTGTACTCTTAGAATTGTCTTGCAGTCGAACCCTACAGTTTTCGGGACTCAGTTTTCGATGCCGTTTATTCCATTATTCATATTTTCTCATTTCGGTTCTTTCTCATTCACAGTGTTTTTCCATTTGAGCGCGTCTGCTCAAATTCCACTTTTTCGGGCTAGGCTGAACCCGTTCGGGGCACTTTTTGAAATTCTATAAATAGGAGGTGATAGATAAATTTTTTAAAAGCTCTTGTCTCTCTCCCATGGCCGGCCCTAATAGCCTAAAGGGCTTCCATGCTTCTTCTCCTTTTTTGAAGCCCTTCCCTCGTGATAAATACCCTAGTGCCTTAGTGTTTAATATTTGCCTTGGCGAGGCCTTCGATTCTAACCGATTGGAATCCCGTTTTGGCCATTTTTTGAGTTCGGGCTTGAAGCCAAGTTTGGATTTTGGTGTGACCTCCTTGGGGTTTAATGATCACCTTGTTGTCCCCAACAAAACCTAGAAGTTTTTTTGGATTCGTAGCGGTTTCATTTTGGTGGGGATTTGAGATTTCATCTCAAAATGAGGTAGGGGATGTCATAGGTTTATATTAGAGTTGTATTGATTGTTTTATGAGCATATATAACTTGTGAGCATTCCTTTGTTCAAGTTTTAGAATTTAATTTAATTATTTGCTATGCTCAAGATTTAAATCTCATGAAGGTATGTACATTAGAATTAAATTGTGGCATGCTACTAAATTAGGCCTTGGTATGTTTATCAATATATATTAGATTAGGAGCATTTGAATAAGAATTGCAACTTTTATTTAATATTTATCTTTTATGAAAGATTAATTCACATAGTTGTAACAAGCATGAAATCAACTTGTAATGTGACATTAAAGTAGACCTTGGTATGTTCTTTAACCTACGTTAAATTGAGGACATTTGGAAGTATTTAAAAATCTAGAGAAAATTAATTAATTTTATTTTGAGTGTTGTAGTCACTTAAATGGATTTTGGTTATAATATATGTGAAGACCATGTTATGTCCTTTAATATATTTTAATTTGAGTCTATTTGAAATTGATTTGAAATCTAGAGACTTTTCATATTTGGGTGATAATCTCATGAAATGTAGTACAATTAATTACCTTATGAGCATGTTACTAACTGGATGTAGAATTAATGCTTGTGGCATCTTGAAATGGTAATTGAACTTCGCATGATATAGAATATCATTGACTTGCATAACTTGTTTAAATATATCTTGTGTAGGTATATAACTTGTTAGAATATTACAATTGTTTACCTTGAAAGTTAGTTACTAAATTGAAGCTTATTTAGTACTTGTGGCTTAGGATGGTAATGTGGCTCAATTGTTGTAAAATATTCTTGCTTTGCGTATAAATTGCATATTGAGGACATGACATGTCATATACTATTTAGAGTTGAATTCTAGGACATGATTTGTGTGGATTCAACCTTACTTGTGCATAGAATGTGGTAACTTGCATTTGATTTTGTATAAGTTTGAACTTATTGATTTTAGAAAGCTTGTGAGGACAACATTGATGTAATGACTAGGATTTGGCTCTAGTACGGAGACAAGAGTCTTCTAAGTCATAAGTGCGCACTAGGTGGTACCTTATGGGTCGTAATTACCCGAAAATACTTGCTTGGTTTGTGACCATGTGTCCTAGTCTTTCCACTATTTGATTTTGCATTTAATTTTAAGTTTTTAATCATGGATTACTTGTAGCTTGTGAATTTGTGCTTACCTTGCATTTTAGATCTTATTTAGTATACTTGAAACTGTATACTTGATTCATGTATTTAGATCTCATTTAGCATACTTGAACTTGTATCCTTGGTTGTGTATCTAAACCCTATTTAGTATACTTACGTATTGTATGTTTGATTTGTGCAATCAGATTCCCTTTTGTATACTTGTGTCGTGTATACTTGTCTTATGTGTAGTACATTTAGCTTAGTATACTTGTGCCTGTATACTTGATTCAAGAGTTTTCTATGTTAATTGTATATTTGTATATGCATGCTTAGACATTGCATAACTTTTTAAATATGGTTTAGTATACTTGTAAAGGTATGTTTGCATATTGTATATCATGTTTTAACATTGTTTTATATACTTGAGCATGTATACTTCTATGCCATAGTTCATTTCAATTGCATAAGTAGCTTAGGATGATCCCTGAGTCTCACTTGTGACATAGATGTTAGGTAGCATGATCCTTTTGAGTACTTCATGTTAAAGTAATAACCTTGTAAAAAGTTAAGTCGATGCATGCCCATTCCTTACGAGTAAACTTGTTTACACACCTCAAAGTTATTGGGTTATTTTTTAGGTACGGATACCTTGGTTTGGGATGCACAACATCCGTGGGTCATTTTGATGGATTGAAGTTCATTAAAGTGTATTCATGTCCACATGCAAGTGTTAGCATGTTCGAGTTTTACTTTTAAAGGTTGTAATGTATAGTTAGGCCAAATTGTCATTTTTTGCCTTGAAACTTGTAATGTGTACCTAAGCACACTTTTTGACGCTTATTTCATGTATATGATATGTGGCCAAGGGCTAAACTTCTTTTGTAAACCATGTATACTCATAAATGTAGAAATATGTCCTTAATGTGAATAATATTAAAATCAAGGGTTTTAACATGTCATTTTTGCATTGGAGCATGCCTTGTTATGAAAATTGTTCTTTAACATCCATTTACCATTTCATTTTCATTTATATGTCATGATCTTGTATTTCACCTTTTTAGACAATTTTATGCAAAATTGAGGTTTAAGAGGTCATATTTTGCATTTGGGATATATTGAAGTCGTGGGCCATTGGGACGCATCTTAAATGTCTTTTTACGTTTGCGTGCATGTCCACATCTCACAAAAACCTTAAATTTTAACTTTGGAACTTTCATGGGGGCGATTTATGAGTTTTTATACAAAATTCATGCATTGGAGTATGAATTGAAGTTTCCTCTTGATTTACCACGTTGTTAATGCTTGTATGAGTCCATAAAATGTTTTAAAACTTGTTTTAGATCATATGGGATGCATGTATAGACTTAGGATTAGACCGAACACCTTCTATACACTTGACAGTAGCTGATTTAAAGCTATTAGGTGTATTGGTTAGCTGACAACTGATATCAGCTGGCCGATAGCCTCTCTAGACCAACTCTAGAGAGTTTACAAGTGAAAAGGTAATTTTGGCTGGCTGATGATTGAGCTTCGGCCAGCTAATGATGGAGTTTTGGCCAGTTGATCCTTGCCATCGATCGGCTAATCCTCTTTGAAGCTTGATCCCTTTTCAGTTTCTTGGATAGTTTTCTTGAGTCAACTTCATATGGCCATATCTCCTTCATTTCTAAACCAAATTAAGTGATTCTTGAGCCTAAATTCAAGATCTTGAAGTTAGCTTTCCAATGATAACAACTGCACATAAAAACACCAACCGTAGTGGGAGTTATGATAGTTTTAGTGAGATAAGGTCATGGTATCTCTTAATCGGAGGACGCCGTTTTGTTTTATTTTCATATCCTTTCCGTCCGAACTCTGAATCAGGTGATTCTTGAGTCTAAATTTGTTCATTTTTCATTTTTTTCCCAATGGTGTGCATAGTAGCACCCATTTTAGTTTGGAATGACCATTTTGCGCTTGGTCCATTCTTTGGAGGGTTTTGAAACCCTTATTTCCTTTTTGCTTCCGTTGAGTCTCGAGACTCCTTAGGAAGTCACTTTTATGTCTTGGGGATGATGTGCATCTCTAGAGGCCAAGTTCTTGTTTAGCTTCTACATTTTGGATCCGTTTCGGGTCATCACAGGGCACACTGGGTTTATAAAATCCAGGGTCATCATAGGTGGTATCAGAGCTCCTAGGTTTGAAAACCTTAGGACGACGGGTTTTGGGTGCATATCTTGCTTGTGTTGCCATGCTCTATATGTTTAGTTATTTCTTGATAACATGTTTACGTGCTTATGTGGACCTATGTTTAGAAGTTTACCTAAATTGTCTCGGCATGATATATATACGTGTTTTTTTTTAGCATGTTGTATATGTTTGTCTACCTTAGCATGCTATATATGCTTGTCAACTTCGTTACATTATGTGTAGTTGTCTATTTTAGCATATTTATTTACGTTTGTCTGCTTAGCATGATGGTAGTGCTTGTTAGCCTTAGCGTATTGCATGTGCTTGTCATCCTTAGCATGATTGTATGATACATACATTAACATGCCTTATGTGATTCATTACTACTTGTTTCAGTATGTAGTGCATTGCTATGTTATATGTCAACTGCTTATTTTCATATCTTGTTTAGGCATTGCGGGTTATCCTAGTCTAGTTGGTTGACATTGATGCTAGGGCATCATCTCTTGGGGTTTCATGGTGACCTTGATGTGGTGACGTCATTGGGGTCTTGTTTCTAGCGTTAGGGGACGATGAGTCAGATTGACTCGAGTCCTTCCTTAGGGATTTGGGAGATTTGTTTTCTTGAGCCTCAATGGCGGGGTTCTCCCGTCTTTTCTTTTTAGAGTTGTGGTTAGGGATTTGATAGGTGCGTTGACCTAAGATCTCTTCTTGTGTTGCCTTAGACAAATTTTATGAGCTAAGGTTAGGATGTGAGTGTTTCTATGTAATTAATTGTATTGGTGCAATCAATTACTCTCCATCATCATTAGAGTCTTAGGGTTGTGTTTAGGGTTTTGATAGGATCCTATAGAGTTCCCATCGAACTCATCGGCATCTTGAGAGGTGTTCTTCTATTGATGTCTTGTAATGACTAGTGTTGGGGCTATTCATTACATCGTCATTTGTTTTGTGTGGCGTTAGAACTCCACTTTGGGTTTGAGTCAGTTTTGGGAAAGACTTGTAGACTCTTTGTTTCAGGGACCTTAGTGTTCATTCTAGGAGATGATTCATTTCCTCACGGTAAGGGATTGGACTCATCCAGGTTTTTGGGATTCACTTTCGGTGAGTTTGTCATTTTAAGAGGCATTTTATCCCTTCCTGCTTTTGATTTTGTGGGATTGTTATTTGCATAGTCATTCTTACTTGTTTATATGCCTTGTGGTTTTGAGCATTTCTTGAAACATGTTAAGGGATGTGACTATTTGGTAGTTATGTGATGGTATAGATGATGTGTTTTCCATTTTCTATATTTGCTTGTCATTCTAGCGTCATATGTGATGTGTAGCGTGTCTCTGATGCTTGACCCTATGTGATAGGTAGCATATTTGATTGCCCTTATACACTATGTGTTTAGTTATATTGTGCGATTTGGTTTCTGTGAAATTGTTCGTAGAATTTCATTTACGTTTAGTATACTTGTACCTAACATACTTATGATTTGTTTATTTCAGTTCGTTTTGGTTTAGTATACTTGAGCCTATATACTTGTCTACCATAGATTTAGTACTGCTTAGTATACTTGTACATATACATATATTACGTTTCCATTTCGATATTTCTTAGTATACTTGTGAATGTATATATATATATATGTTTCATGACTAATTGCTTTATCAGTTCATTCCTTTTTATCATTCATGTACTGTGCTGGGGGTTGTATGACCTTAGTTGTCGGGACACTACAAGAAATGTGAGCTTTTATGACATAGTATTTACGGGGCTTCTTTATTTTGCCTCGTGATAACTACCATTTACGGAGTTTTTAAAAAATCCTCGTAATTGTTACATGCTTTCACAAGGATTTAGTAAAATCTTCGTAGAAAAATATTTTTACGGTTTATTAAAGAGGTCGTGAATATTTTGATATATTTAAGGCATATTTGTACACCTTTAACGGGATAAATGTTGCTCGTTGATAAAACACAAAAATTTCACATTTAAGGCCTTTTTTTTTTTTTTTTTCCCCGTAAATAAGCAATACAACTTAAATTACTTAAAATATGTATACAGAAAAGAATTAAAAAAATGAACTTAAGTTCTTTACGGTGTATTATAGAGGCCGTGAATAGATTTCACATTAAAGGTGTATTTTTTGCCCCGTAGATAAGTAATACTATTTTTAGCCTCCCACTAGCAGGAAACTTAGCACCAGATAAATGATTTTTTTAATTAAAAAACATTATTAAACATAATTAAGTTCTTTTACGGTGTAGTAAAGAGGCTGTGAATAAATTTCACATTTAAGGCGCCTTTTTTGCCCCGTAGATAAGCAATACTATTTTCCAAATAAAATTTTCCCCGTTGGCGGGAAACTTAGCGCCGAAAAGCCAAATAAATGAATTTTTTTTAATAGAAAAAATAATTAAAAATTTGACAAAAACGATGTAGTTTTTGTCAATAGGTTATATATCATGCGTCTAAGCCCTAGTTTTCTCTCTCTGCTCTCTTTCTCTCGCATTGAAGCCTTAACTTTCACTCTGTGCTCTCTCTCTTTAGACGAAAGAGATGCAGATGATGTTGTAGATTCCCTATTCGAGTTATCTCTTTGGTTCGCCTCTCTATTCGAGTTCTCTCTCTGGTTTAGACACGACAAATAACCATTTGGAGCCACAATTTCTTCGAATTTCAAATGGCTATACACATCAATTTAGAGCAAAAAATCAAGGTTCGTCAATCTCTTTCTATATATGTATCTATTAGTTTTGATTTTTTGATGAAGAGTGTCTTATTTAATTTTAATTTAAAGTCTCCTCCAACATCAAATCAATCTTCCGCCCTTTCTATGTCTATCTCTCTGTCATGCTCTTCTTCTTCGCTTGAGGACTAGCAACGGCAGTAGTGGCTTTCCTTTTTTTTTATTTATCCATACTCTGATTGAAGACAGATCTTAAGGGGACTCTGTCCATTTTATCTGAGTCCTGATCTTCTTCTACCCTCTTCTGGATTTTCTCTCTAGGTTTAGGCAATCTTTCTTTACCAATTGGAGCTCTTTTGCTCAGGTAGGCTCTACCCCAACTTCTTGGGTTGACGCGTAAGACCATTTAGGTAATAGAACGCGGGATGTCTTTCCTTTGGTTTTGAAATGCAGAACCCAGCCATATAATAGATGTTCGAGTGAGGGGCCTAACCTTAGAGCCTACACCGAGAGCAGAAGGAGGGGACCGGTTGCGAGGTCCCCGTAAATGAACCCATTACTAGAAGCAATCACTTCTCTTTTAGATTTCTCTCTTGTACTGAGCACTGAACACCAACTGAATATCACTTTTTAGAAAGATCACCGGTGCAAAAATCAAAGAAAGAACTCGAATTATAACCCCTTATTCTTCTAAGGAATTTTTTAAATGAAGCTCATAAGGATGAGCAATCTTATTAGAATATTCATTAAACAGGGTTGGTCATATTATAGGGTTTCAAAATTGCAAGTGAAACTGTAGATTTATTACAAGTGAAATTGCAAATTTGGAAGAACTTAGGTTAGGAACAAAATAGCCAAGCGAGTTAAGGAGCTTTCCATTGAGGGTTTTGTCCCAACACCATCTCCATCTTGGAACTTCATTGGAGCTATCGATCTGAATTTTCCTAACCCAGTTAAGATTAATTGCTTGTTTGTTTCGTGTCGTAGGTCTTCTCTACAAGGACTACCAGAGTGACCAGAAGTTTAGTGTCACTACTTACTCTTCTACTGGTGTTGTAAGTGTTTTTTATTTTTTATATTTAAATTTTTTTTTTCCGTTGCTTCTTATATTTGTATAGTTGTCTTTTTTATTATTATGGCCTTGTACATACGTGTGTGTGTGGGCATTTGTATTATCATATAGCCCTTGTCTTCCTTTTCCTCTATCATATTTGCTTTTTTTTTTTTCTTTTTTTTTTTTCAGCACCATATATATGTATGTAGATTGGTCTTAATGTGCAGATGAGTAATAAATTAATAGTAGATGTATATTGCTTTTACATTCGGTGAGAGGGGAATTTTTATTTTATTATATATTTTTACAAAAAAATAAGAAATATATATTAAGAATTGAGACAAAAATCTAAAAAACGTGTTTGGAATTGATAACTTTTGAAACTTTTCGTCTCTATTGCAAACTCAATCCATCTATCAATGTCACAACTAGAAGAGTTCTTCAAACAAAAGGAAACTCTAAACTCATCTATGGTTGAACCAAGATGCGACTCCATGACTTTGTTCACCCAATTTATGTACCAAGATCTTTCTATTGGATTCAAGATGCAAAAATGTTTGTAAAGCATCAAAATTTAGAATCCTATTGTATGACCACACATGCTCCCATCTTTTTGAGAGTACACAAGTGCATGCAGCTTCTCTAATTCCCAGAAGAGAAAACAGCAACAAGAATTTCATCAGGCAGCCAACTGAGCCAATCTTTCATGTAGTTGTTACTTTGATGAACAGTAAATATGAATGTTTCAGCCAAAAACACTTAGCATAATCCAATTACCCAAAAAATAATAATAATAATAATAATAATAATAGCTTTAGACTTATCAATGTTAACTTAGGTACTTCAACCAACAAAAACCACATAGAATTACCTTGTGTTTTTTTGTGCGTTTAGATTTTTTTTCATTGAACTTGATGTTACAGTTAATTACCGAAAAAAATAAAAAATAAAAAACTGATGTTATAGTTGTTTTTTTCCCTTCTGATACTAATAATTTATAGCTAAATAATCTCTACACAGAGTACCCAAAAAAAAAAAAAAAATACAGATTAAAGGAAGACCTAAATCTAATAGAAATTTATGAAAAGAAGAAAACACATAAATCAAATAAAAGAGACTTATCTGATATCGAAGATTCAAAATAGGAACCCTAGTTTCTTCATAGAACGAACAAATACAAGCAATCTTCGATGCCTCACTCAATGAAGTGTCAGACTTTGCTTCAAATTGGAGCAAGGATTAGGGTTCTTTTATGGAGATCTTCGTTTCAGAAACTCATGTCTGACAGCTTCAACAACTTGAATAAGTTAGCTTTAAATCAAATCTCATACATCCACACCTTATCAAAATAATTTATGAAATTTAAACTTAGAACAACCCACACATCTGCACTTTCATACACACATATATGCGCACACGAAAAATAATATCTAAAAATAACGCAAAATACCTAAACTCTGCCACACATCAGCAACATAAGATCTCAATCCACCAACACCGTACCAAAGTAAAATAAAATAAGAAAATTATGGACCAAAATCAATAAACTAAAATCTCTCAGAGTGTGTGCTTGTGTGTGATATATACACACACACACACACATATATATATATATTTAGATAAAGAAATACCTAGTAAAGGATTGCCTCTGAGAGAGAGATTTAATCGAGTGAGAGTGAGATATTGGGGCTTCAAAAAAAAAAAAAAAAAAAAAAGCAAAATTGGACTTCAATCTGATATTGAATATGCATTGTGAGAGTAGAGAGAAAAAAGTAGTCTTCGACTTGAGAGATAGAGCAAAGATGTATATACTTAAAGTAAAAAATGTATATAGTACGTAATAGCCAAAAACTGAGTCATTTATGAAGGTAGCATTACTTCATTACTATTAGTGAATTAGGACGGTAAATTTACCGTCCCCAAAGGCATTTAATTTTTTTTTTTTTTATTACAAAAAATTCATATTTCCATAAAATCACTTGGCGCTATATTTCCTGCCAGCAAAATTTTGGGGGAGAATTTTTTTTGGGCTTTAGGAACGGTAACTTATGGCCTGTGCCAAAAAATAGTGTTTTTAGGGATAGTTTTTTGTACTGTCCCTAAAAGATTGTCACTAAGACCTCTTTTTCTTGTAGTGAGAGTTATTTCATTACCAACTTACTCTTTGAAAAGACCATTTTCTGCCTTTATTCACACTATCATGAATATAGTTAAATATTCTTCTTGCTAGAATTTTGACAATTTTTTTTTTTCTTTTGTGATAGGTTAGTAAACAAAATAATTAAGCAAATAGTGATAGATAAAGAATGGATGCACATGACTTACAGGTTATTATATGTAGTGGAGTGTGCTTATAAAAGTTAATATTGTCTACACTAATTTTATGTTTAATTAAATGTTGAAGCTTTGCTTCTTCAGGATTGAAATATTTTTTTCTGATAGGATTGATTATCACCAGTTCATTAGGAGTAGAAGGAGCAGAATTTCTATGATTCTATTATACAACAAAGGTCAAATACTATGCTTCTTCATTTTCGTTAACACCATGGCAATGCATTATATGCTTAAAAAGTTAATTATTTTTGGGGGTTACGTGCCTTAAGTGACCTTTTTATTATTATTATTGTGCACAAATGGAGGTTGGGAAATTGTTGTGGATGGAGTTTGGTTTATTGGGGGTCACGTGCCTTAAGTGACCATTTTTTTATTATTGTTGTGCATAAATGGAGGTTGGGAAATTGTTGTGGATGGGGTTTGGTTGTCATTCATTGCATATTGCGGTGTATTGGGCGTCACGTGCCTTAAGTGACCATTTTATTTATTAGGGTTTCCTGCCGTCACGTGCCTTAAGTGACCATTTTATTTATTAGGGTTTCCTGCCATCATTTGCTACACTGAATCTCTCTCTCTTTCTCTATTCAGAACAGTAGAACAGTAGAACCTCATGCCTTTCAGTCTTTAAAAGAAAAAGAAAAAAACAATTCCTTTTCTCTCTCTTGTTTGCTTTTTTGCTCTTCACTTTGTTATCTTTCCTTGTTTATGCACCAAAACGAGGTCTTGTTGAAGCTTTCAGGCAGTGTCTGCTTTCTCAAATGAGGTTGAAGAAACCCATATGTCTGTGTCAACAAAATATTTCATAGTTAATTTTGGGGTTGGGAAGCTTTGTATTTCTTTCCTATCTTTCCATCTTATTGTAAAGTGGAGAGAAAAAGCTGGTGGGCAGTGTTTTCAGGACAAAAAAGCAAATGGTTTGTGCAGCTTCATTCCTTGATTTGGGGTGTTAACTAGCTAGGTATTGGTTTAGAGTTAGGGTTAGTTTAGGTCGGCAAGGAAAACTAGCTATGAGTACCTACAAAATATCACCAACTAGTGACTTCTAAATGCTTGGCACGCATTGAGCAACTCGACCTAAAGAAGGTACTTTTGACAACTTACCTCGTATGATATAATGTGGATCGTGCCCCAAAACAAAATTTAGAAGATACAATGGCATCAAATAACAAATACTTTCAGAATAAACCTTGCCCAAAAAACAAAAAATATATATATATATATACTTTCAGCATAACATTTAAAGCCATATCAAGCCCAAATGCTCTAAGAGTTCACAAGCATCATGAGTGAGTTTATCAATTTCCCAAAGGTGGTTTTTAACTACATCAGTATACAATTTATTTACCTTCTATTGCTTCCTCATTTTGATTTTCCACCCTGATCACAGCCCTGAAAGAACATTCACATCAGGCACAAAAAGATATCAAGATCAACAATAGTTGTAAATCCTCAAAGAAGAATATGAAATACCAATTGGCAAAGAAAAAAATAAGTTTAATGTTACCTACTAGGGCAATGATGACATAGACGTTACTTAAATGCTAGGTTGAGCTTTTACATTTTCATATAGCAATAATAGAACTTAGCAATATCAGTAGCAAATACACGATGTAAAAGCAAATAAAATCATCTATCTTGCCTATTCTTTCCTCTCTTCTTTGGTTTTGTTCTTCTTCTTTTTAATAAGTATAAGCAACAGATTGCAAATTTTTTGGGATACAAGAAGGGGGCTAATTTTGATCTTCTTTTCTGGAATTTCTTCCCTCCATTCACTTTTGCTCTAGCATAAAACTAGGCTCTCTGTATAATCATCTGCATAAAATGAGTCCAAAGTTATTGAATCTGCAGAACCATGAATAAGAAGATCCATTACTTGTTTCGTTTCGGGATCATAAGCTACCAGGCACCCATCTTTTTTCCCAAGCACAATTTCACCTTTCCTAATGGAAGAGGAGAGGGCGATTTTAGGGATTCAAATGATTTGTGTCTTCTGGAAGGTGGAGAGCCAAGCACCACCATTGTCTCCACCGTATTGTCATCACCCATCTCCATACTGTGTGTGTGTGTGTGTGTGTGTGTGTTACGGTGATGCATTGTGCTCCCTCTCCTACTACTGTAATCCTGTCCGCGTTTGGGTCAAGTTTTTTTTGGACTTTAGGCAAATAACAAATTTCTACTAAAAAAGAAACAATTCCCTGTAGCACAAGCAGATCCAATAGTCTCTAAACAAAAAATTAATGCTAATTATTTTTTAATATTTTTTTTCTCTTTTTCTGAATGTGGTTATTATATATACATGGAAAAGATCGAGGAGATTCTCCTCAAAAGAGAACACAAAATAGGCAACCAAAACTAAGGCAACCAGATCACTAATCAATTAGAAAATTATATGAAAATCCTCAAGACAAGAACCAAGAAACTTAAGACATTCCACACAGATCTCTCTAGCAATGGCTACCACATCTCTGCTTTAGTAGCAGTAAGACAAATAGCAGTTTGACAGAGACCTCTTCCCTTTATATTTACAAAAGAAGGAACAACATTATGTATGATCAATCAAGCAGTAACAGCATTCCTAGGTCTATTGTGAGTCCAAACCAAGTTAAACCAGTGAACTTTCCATGTTTCCAACCAATCCTATTTTCATTTTATGGCAAACAGCAGTAAGACAGATACCTCTTCTCTCTGGCATTGTAGATTTTGTTTTCTCCTTGATTGATATCACCATCTTGTGCTATATATATATATATATATATTATCACCACTTTGCTCCATAACAATATAGCACCCAAATAGACCTTAACTATCTAATTTGCTCTCAAAAATATGTTTTAAGCATAGTTGAGGTGGTTACTAAAATGGCACCAAAAAAAGAAAGAAAAGAATAAAAAAGGGCTTTGAATTCTTCTCTCAATCAATGTTATCCAACCTTAGCCACAACTCACGAGTCTCAATAGTTCCCATGAATTTTTACATTCTAAGCCATGTTTCATACATGTAAAAAGAATTTGCCACATGTACATGAATAGACAACAAGAATGCCTTCACAAGCTAGCAACCTAAAAGGTGAAGCCTGTTAACCATGTCCTTGAAACCATCAAACATTAAGTCATATCTAAGATATTATGAACTCAAATAACAGGACATAAAACATGTCTATGACATAAGAAAACACTTATATTGCATATATCAATGAAGATATCTAGCAGATTAATTACTGTTTTCATCAAATGTATCACATTTTTTGAGCTTAAATTAGAAGTCTATGACCACAAAGGTATGAGCGGTTCTAGAAGTGGGCTTCACAAAGACATGAAAACTAATTGATTTTTATTTGTGAAATTGAGATGGTTCAAATATATTGTCAAACAAAGTTTTATGAAGACAATAGAGGATGTTAAACAAATTATCACAATAAAAAAGAACTTGCCCTGGCAGATCATTTCTTTCCTATCTTTCCATCTTTCATTTGTTTATTTTTCTTTTTATTCTTGCTTTAGCTTTATTGTAAAGTGGAGAGAAAAAGCTGGTGGGCAGTCTTTTCAGGACAAAAAAAAAATAAATGGTTTGTGCAGCTTCATTCCTTGATTTGGGGTGTTAACTAGCTATTGGTTTAGAGTTGGGGTTAGTTTAGGTCTGCAATGAATTGGACCAAATTTTGTAGATGGCACGCCCAAATTGTATCAATGACAAAATAATTATAAGGGCTATGTTCTGGAATAGGTTGCTCTGTTGCAATGAATTCTGAGGTCTTATCTAGTTTTGTTTTTTCTTTTTTTTCTTTTTTTGTTTTTTTGTTTTTCTGAATTTGAGACTTGTGTGATGCAGCTTCTTCCTTGGATTTTGTACTGTGAATTTTGTAGCTGCTTCCTTGGATTTTGTATAGTGGATTTTGCAGCTACTTACTTAGATTTTGTATAATGAGCTGGTTTTTTGACAAGTGCAAACTGAAACTCAAGTGCTAGAAGGTTTATCAATTTTTCAACAGAAGTGTTAGGAAATTGGTGATTTTCTTGACAAATGAATTTACTTCTTGTTTTGAAATATTGATAAATGATGAATTGTAAAAATATTTTAACTCTTTTGATATGTTTAATGGGATATATTTTTTGAATTGAATTATAGCTAAACCTGATGGTTATAGGTTGTGGATGATTGATTAACTAATATTTATTAAGGGTGCTTTATATATATATATATATTTTATTTACGGGGAGCTTGAAACCCCGTAAATTTTGTGAAAATCCCAGTAAATAATTTTTCTACAGCATACACAGTCTCTCGTGAGATTATTTATGGGTAATTAATATTCGCCGTAGAAAGTGCCTCGTGAGATTATTTACGAGTAGTTAGAATTCGCCATAGAAAACTTTTCTACGGGTAGTTAGAATACGCCGTAGAAAACTTTTCTATGGGTAATTGCAATTGGCCGTAGAAAACTTTTTTACGACAAATATGCATGTTGTATATAAATTTAATATATAAATAAAATTATTTTCTATGGCGAGTTTATTATTTTTCTATGAGATGGATTTTTCCCGTAAATAAAATTAAGTATTTACGAAACCCTCATAGACGATGGCCTATAATGCGCCGTGAATAACTTTTCACGGCGCTTTTGGCCCCTCGTAGAAGGCCTTTTTTTCTTGTAGTGGGATTGTATGTTTGAGCTTGATCCCTAGGCGTAGCCTTGTAGTAGGTTAGCTTTAGGACGACACGAGAGGATTTTGGGTGCATTGTTTTGTTGGGAGTTGTTGTGAATAGGGCGATGGTGATGTTGTTTGATTTTGTAAAGTCTAATACATTGTCTTGAGGGTATAGACTTGTCAGGCTTTGGATTCATGACTGATGTGGTTGACAATGGTGTTTTGAGACTTGGGGTTGTCAGATTTTCTAGTATTGAGGATTTAAGGTCTTAAGTATAGCGATACCTATGACATTGTTGTTAGAGTTTTGGGATTGGCCAGAATGGTCCAGCCGGACATCTTTGGACTATATCTCAACTCTCACAAAATGCCTGGTTTCCGTGGTGCTTTTAGTAATGATCATTGGACATTGATGTCATTTATATCGATAGGTTTCACGGGTAAGCTTGTTAGGGGCAGGTGACGAATTAGGGCTTTATACTGTCAGGCTACCGTACAGGTTGTGTGTGGGCGAGTGCTAGTTGTCGTCGATGCTACCTTGCATTGCCTAGCTAGTAATGTGAGTGTGGGTGAGCACTTGATGTTGTCGATGCTATCACAACTTGAGTACATTGGGGGGGGGGGGGGGGAGGGGTTCTAGTCACTATTTGTGCTACCATGTTGCTTCTGGTTGTGTTCCTTGTTTCAACGTGTTGTTGCCTTAGTCTCCTTGGGGTGTTTGACATTGGGTTTGTATGTCAATTCGTTTGGAGAGGTGTCTCACTACTGTTCGTGGTTCCGTGTCTCTTCAATGATCTTGAGCCCTTTGGAGTTGTCCTTGGGTACTTTTGATCTATTCCTTGGTGTAACCTTGTGTATGGTCCTTGTTCGGTTCTTCTGGGAATGTACTTGATTTTGGGGACGAAATCTCTTTAAGGAGGGTAGGTTGTCATGACCTGGTCATTTCTTTCCTTTTCATTTTCCTCAGATTTTACGGATAAATTTTTTTCATTAAAATTTCTTTTCTGAGTTTAGTTTCTCGTCACTTAGTGTCGTCGCGAGTGCTCGAAAATGGTTTCTGAGACTCTTTCCTTTGGATTGACAACTTTCTTAAAGGACAGCATCATTTCCACATTTTTCGTCTTTCGACATTATTCACTTTTCACCTTTTTCCCCGTTTGTCACTTTGTTGGCATAACCCACCTTTTGTGTTCGGAATTGAGTTTTAACTTCACAAGTTTTCATTCCAGTTGATTTTCTCGTAAAGCGTGGCTTTACTTTTGGAGAAAAGCTCGCCAGTTGTTTCCTTTTCCAGTAAGGGCGTGGATAAAAGGATTCTTCAGAACATTTATGTTTCTTGGGGTATTTTTCGTAAATATCTTTTGAAAATATTTATTTCAGGGGTTTTTAAGAAAATATCTTTTGGAAGATATTTTCATTCTGGGTCACTTGTGCAGTTATCCTTTTGTGTAGGGTCCTTTGTGTAATTAATGAAAGTTAATTGTTAAATGTCTCCTTGGAGCTTGAATCCTCATACGAGATTCATTTTCACATTTCATCTAGTCGTGTACTCTTAGAATTGTTATGCGGTCGAACCCTACAGTTTCCAGGTTTTCGGCCCTAATTAGCGCCAAACTTGTTTGGGGCATATCTCTCTGCTTGGGACTCAGTTTTTGACGTTGTTTCTTCCATTATTCATATTTTCTCATTTCGGTTCTTTTTCGTTCACGGTGTTTTGCCGTTTGAGTGCATCTGCTCAAATTTCACTTTTCTGGGCCAGGTTGTACTTGTTCGGGGCACTTTTTGAAATTCTATAAATAGGAGGTGATAGACAAAATTTTTAAAAGCTCGTCTCTCTCCCATGGTAGGCCCTAGCAGCCCAAAGGGCTGCCATGCTTCTTCTCCTCTTTTGAAGTCCTTCCCTCGTGATAAATACCTTAGTGTCTTAGTGTTTAATGTTCGCCTTGGCGAGGCCTTCGATTCCAACCGATTAGAATCCCGTTTTGGCCATTTTTTGAGTTCGGGTTTGAAGCCAAGTTTGGATTTTGGTGTGACCTCCTTGGGGTTTAATGATCACCTTGTTGTCCCAAACAAAACCTAGAAGTTTCGTCGGATTCGGAGCGGTTTCATTTCGGTGGGGATTTAAGATTTCATCTCAAAATGAGATAGGGGATGTCATAGGTTTATATTTGAGTTGTATTAATTATTCTACGAGCATATATAACTTGTGAGCATGCCTTTGTTAAGTTTTATGATTTAATTTAAAAATTTTCTATGTTTAAGATTTAATTCTCATGAAGGTATGTACCTTAGAATTAAATTGTGGTATGCTAGTAAATTAGGCCTTAGTATGTTTATTAACATATATTAAATTGGGAGCATTTGAATAAGAATTGCAACTTTTATTTAATATTTATCTTTTATGAAAGATTAATTCACATAATTGTAACAAGCATGAAATCAACTTGTAATATGATATTAAAGTAGGCCTTGGTTTGTTCTTTAACCTACGTTAAATTGAGGACATTTGAAGTTATTTAAAAATCTAGAGTAAATTAATTAATTTTATTTTGAGTGTTGTACTCACTTAAATGAATTTTGGGTATAATACATGTGAAGACCATGTTATATCCTTTAACATATATTAATTTGAGTCTATTTAGAATTGATTTGAAATTTAGAGACTTTTCATGTTAGGGTAATAATCTCATGAAATGTAGTACAATTAATTACCCTGTGAGCATGTTACTAATTGGATGTAGAATTAGTGTTTGTGGCATCTTGAAATAGTAATTGGACTTTGCATGATATAGAATATCATTAATTTGCATAACTTGTTTAAATATATCATCGGATTCGGAGTGGTTTTATTTTGGTGGCTTTTGAGATTTTCATCTTAAATTGAGGTAGGGGATATTATAGGTTTATATTTTTGTTGTCTTGCATGCTATTGATACTTATACAACTTGTATGTATGCTTTAGTTCAAGTTCTAGAATTTAATTTAATTATTTTCTATATTTAAAATTTAATTCTAATGATGGTATACAACTTAGAATTAAATTGTGGCATACTAGTATATTAGACCTTCATATGTTGGTTAACATATATTAAATTGGAATTATTTGAATAAGAATTGCAACTTTTATTTAATAATTACCTTTTGTGAAAGTTTAATTCATATGGTTGTAACTAGTATGAAATCAACTTGTAATGTGATATTAATAAGAAGCCGTCAATGTCACTTGAACTAAATCCAACAATTTCCTTAGGGAATTGTTTATTGGGTGGGGTTCGAAGTTCCATTCACCCCGTTGAAAAGGGGATGTCTAACAAGATCTTTAATCTGGGCTAAAAGAGCCCAACGTCTTACTAGAGACGTTAAAGACTAGTGCTTCATAGGGTTTTCCAACCCTATTCCTCCCTCATTTCTTGTTTTGTTATTTTCTGCATCATCTAGATAAGTTCTGAGTTGATCAATCCAGTTTTGGCAATTTCCTGCATTTTGTGCATTTTTAGTACCTTTTCGATCGATCGAAGCCATTTTGATTGATCGAACATCTTCGAACCTTTCAAATTTATGACTTTTCATCTTCCATTTCAATCGATCGAATATCACTTCAATCGATCGAAGCTCATTTCAATCGATCGAAATCCATTTGGATCGATCGAAGTAAGTAATCGATTGATCGAAAACCTCTTCGATCGATCGAGATTACATCCTTTGAAATCCGAAAACTTGCTGTGGCTGTTGGGTTTCCTAACCCTAAAATATTTTTATTTTTATTTCCATTTTCTCTCCCCTCATTTCTTTTGTTTTTGTTTTTGTTTTTCTTTTCTTTTCGTTCTTTTTTTCTCTCTCTACCTCTCCATCTCCCTCACTCTCGTCAGTCTCTCTCCCTGTAAAACCCTCATTTTTCTCTTTTCCATTCAACTTTCATCCCTGACAACGGCGCCAAAACTTGGCAGGCGTCATTTACATATGCCAAAATTGATGTGATTATGGCTAAGTTTAAATTTATAAAAGCCACTACCACTACTAACTACTAACATAGCAAGAGTTAGTAGGGATCGTCCTAAGGGATTTGCAGATTACTTAGGAGTCAATATCTGATTAGTAGGTCGAATGATCAAAAGTGGGTTTGTTGATTTAATTAAACTAATGGTTCAATTAAAAAGTAATGTAGTTAAACAATCTAAAATTTAGAGTAAATGAGATGAGAGGAAGGTCTTGGGGCTCAGAGTTCACCCCTAAGCTTTACTTCACTAAACACTTGGTACTTGTCAATTAAAGGGGGGTTTCATGTTGCAAAACAAGTGCGTGTGTGTGTATGTGTGTGTGTGTGTGTGTGTGTGATATTAATCATCATACTAAACATGGATGGCAAATTAAGTATAAATTGTCTAATCAATCTAGTGAGTAGCACAACTTATCAAACTAAGCCATTAACCATTTAATAAAGCTTCAATTAATACACACCCCAAAATCTAGAAAAATATACCACTTGTACTTATAAGCATGGATCATCAAACAATAAGAATATATTGTTCACCTATCTACGAAAATTAAAGCCATTACACTACATCTAGACTAATGACATAAAAATTAAATTAATTAAACTAAGGTTGTGGCACAATCTATCAAGAAATAAACATAATCCATCAAATAATCCACAAAAGTAATCAATTAAGCACCATGCCTTGACCATCACTAGGTTCACAATTTAACACACATAGACATGTACTAAACTCGAAAAACCTATTGTAAGCATATGACCATTCATTCTCGCATACATAGACATATAGATAGACATAAATGATCAATTGAAAGAATTAATCCATAGAAATCACATAAAAACTCAAGATCTATATAAATCTATGGTCAAAACATCATGATATCAATAATCAACTACTAGCTCAATTGGCTAGAATCCTGGCTACTTAGTGAAAAGGGTTTATTATCCACCTTTATCAAGAATGAAAGTTTTTAATGCACTACTAGCTCAATAGGGATATATCCACATCAATAATCAACTAAGCATGTACCCCACAAATAGATGCTAGTGTGCACCTATGCTAGTGTAGAATCCTAGAAATGAATCTCAAAACAATCATAAAATCAAGATGGTGTGGACCACAAATGCAAGCAAGATATCAATCTTTCCCCAAAAAAAAAAAAACTCCTAAATAGCATTCACAAGGCATACAAGGAGTATTGGACTCTCAAGTTAAACAATTTATAAATTTTAAGTATCATGGTCCTCAAAAGAGTAACATCATGGCTCAGACTCTCAAATCATACCACATGCGTAGAAACTAAGTCCGACATGTAAAATATACTAACACACCCCCAAACTTAATCTATGCATTGTCCTCAATGTACAAAGAAGCAACAGATAATGGAAAGAGTATACCAAATGGGTGTAGCAAATGGGACCTGGCAACGGAAGCTTAGCTTTGGAAGGCGCACCCCCAAACTTAAATTCCAAAAACCTATTTGAAAATGATTACACTAGCAACTATCAAAGCATATGCATCAATGATATAAATGAGAGATGAAATGAGCAATCCTACAATGGGAAAATAAAGATACAGGGAATGAACCAAATATATATATTTTTTTACTTTCCAGAACTTTATGCTTGACTCCAAAAGGGATGTAATAAACCATTTTTAGCCCGTTTGAACCTTATTGACCTGAAATAGACAAAAACACAAATAAATTATAATAACCCGGTCATTTGCCTTCCTTTTCTTTTTCTGAAATTTTACGGATAAATTTTTTTCCGTTTAATTTTCTTTTCTGAGTTCAGTTTCTCATCTCATAGTGTAATGACCCGGTCATTTTCTTCTTTTTCACTTTTTCTTTAAATTTTACGGATAATTTTTTTTTTCATTATCTTTTCCTTTTCGGGTTCGATTTCCCGCCTCTTAGTGTCGTCTCGAGTGCTCAGAAATGATCTCTGAGACTCTTTTCTTTTGATTGACAACTTCCTTTAAGGACCGAGTCATTTCCACATTTTTTTTTGTTTTTTGACACTATTCATTTTTCGTCTTTTCCTTATTTCGTCCTCTTCTCGTTTTTCACTTTTACTTGCAAAACCTCATTTTTTGTGCTCGGATTTGATTCTGGTTTTGCATACGTTCATGATATTTAAATTCCATGACATCTACATTTTTACTTTTGTAGAAATGCATATTAAATGCTTACTTTCTTTGTAAAAGCCATGAAAACAAGACTTTTTGCAATTATCCATAACTTGAGGGGTTTTTGGGTAATTAAGTAAAGTAATTATTTTTCGTCTTAGGGATCATTTTGCAAATTAAATTAGAAGATATTTTCAAAAATGACCTTTTTGCAATTTTCGAAAAATGTGACAAGTGTCACATTCCTATGGTGCCACTTGTTGATTTTGTGATGGAACCACTTGGAGGTTTAATCTCATGACACATGGAGGTTAGAGATTCACCCACTTATTGTCCTAGGATTAGTGCACTTGTTGGCATGGATGGTTGACAAGTGTAGGGTTAGTATTTAATCTTGGAAGCTTACTTGGATTCATGACAAGTGTAGGACTCACCTTTAGTCTTGCATTAGTGTGTGTGTGAGAGGTAGTGCAAGAGCACCTAGTGAGTGGAGAAGCCCACTAATTTAGCTTAGAGTTTACACATTTTAATTCATTCATCACTTGCCTCTCAAGAACCCTAAGGAAGCTACCATTGGAGAAAAGCTTGACTAGTATCTTTGACTTCATTTTTGGTGCCCTTTCACTCACCTTAGATTTTTGAACTTGGAATACTTTATGTTCCCCTCATCCTCCTCTTCAAAACCCTTGAAGGATCTAGCCTAACTCCTAGTTTTGCTTTGGTATCTAGAGATTCAATTCTCTAGTGAGGTATTGATCTATTATTTTGAAGTATTTTTATGTCATTATTGAGTGTTTTATATGTATGGAAGAGAAGGACTTGTATTTTACCCTTAAACTGTTTTAATTTGAAATTAATCTTGTCAAATTAAATATAGAATATGAAAATATACTCAATTATCTTTCATTTAGTTTTGGTTTCACATAATTTGGATTTAAAATGAATTAGTTATGAATTTTTGAAGTTGCAAGCTAGTTGCTGGAAATTTGAAGCTTTTCCTTTTTAGTCTGGAAATGAATTTTTTATATGGAGCTGTGGTGCTTCAATTGCCTTGAAATTTTTACTGAAACTTTCCCCATGGGTTTTACACTACTCAGAATTTTTTTACGATTTTAGAGCATTTCTAAATTTTTTTTTAAAATCCAAAACTATCTGCTGTCCATGTTTTTATTGCAGCTGGAAAACATATTTTTAGATGATTTATTTCACTAACCTTTTGACATTGGATCATGGCTTAAATTTTTATTTTTACACTCTCATATGTTTACTTCCAAAATAAATTAGGTTTGCCCAATTTGGATGGCAAATGAATTTTTCATGAATTTTTAAAGTTGGAAGCTGCAGGCTGAAAATGTGTTTTCTGGGCAGAAATTGTTTCAAAATTGTGGGGCAAAACTGTTTCAATTGGGAAAATATTTTGTTAAACTAAATTGATATTATCAAATTACAGTGTTTAAGCTTTCATTGGGCTTTGGATTCATTCAATTTAGGTTAGAATTGATTTTTTTATGAATTTTACAAGTTGAAGGTAGCAAGCTGAAAAATTTGTTTTGCAGACCGAAAATTTGGGGCGATTTCATTTCGGTGGTAATTGGGATTTTCATTCCAATTGAGGTAGGGAATGTTTTAGGATTATTTGTGTGTTGTATTGTGTGTTTGCCATGATTATACAACATATATGTATGCCTTGTATCAAATCTAGAAAGTTAGTAATTTTTATTTCTTTGTATAAGATTTAAAATTTATGATGATGTATAACTTTGATTTGAATTGTAACATGCTAGGAAATTATGCTTAAATATGTTGGTTAATATATATTAAATTTGGATCATTTGATTAAGAATTACAACTTTTATTTAATATTTATCTTCAGTGAAAGTTTAATTCACATGGTTGTATCAAGTATTAAATCAAGTTGTAATGTGGTATTTAAATAGGCCTTGGCATGTTCTCTAACATAGATTAATTTGAGGGCATTTGGAATTGTTTAAAAATCTAGAGGAAATTAATTAATTAGCTTGATTAATTTTGTTTTAAGTGTTTTAATCACTTAACTTGTCATTTGATGTTATTTATATGATGACCATGACATGTCTTTCAATATATATTAAATTGAGATTATTTGGATTAACTTGGAATTTAAAGAATTTAACTATTTATGTTTAATTAAATTCTACTTTATTACTCCATGGATTTAATTGCATTTTGGAAGTTGTTTCTATATTTAAATCATGGATTTGGATTTGATGTATATTCACTTGATTACTTTTGAGCACTGGATAACATAGTTGTTATTTTTATATTCATGAAAATATGTTTTTCCTTATTGAATATATTGTTGCTATGTGTAAGGAATTGCACACTTTGTATTTGACATCTTACATGCCATAGTAGTTGTGAATTTTGAGTATGTATTGTATAAGTTTCCAAAATTTGGATTGTGCTTGGTAAATAGTTGATATCTTGTATATATATGTTGATATATATACGTTGTTGCACAATTTGTTGATTTTGGAAACTTGGGGATGTCGTTGTTTGGCTACGGCTAGGACTTGGTTCTAGTACGGGGGATTGTCTCTCTATACAGTCTAGTGCGCACATAGGGAGGTTACCAATGGGCTAGTAACGTTAAAGTAACTATGTTGTCGGTCTGATCCGGCGTGACGTCCGAGTATCCACTTTGTTTGATTTCGTATTTTATTTCAAGTTGATAACTAGATGATATCGTAACTTGTTGTTCCTTATTTGATTTCCTATTTTGAGCTTAAGATATAGCTTTGTGAAAGCATGCTTTATGCATTGTATTGGAAGTTCCATTGTTGGTTAAATTACATCGATATCATAATTTGTGTTTTGATGTTCAAATGTAGTTTAGGAATGACCTTATAGATTCATTTTGAATATAAACATTAGGTGGCATGACCCATACTTGTTATTTTCGTATTTTGGATTTTAAGTTGAAGACTTTGAGAATTTATATCTTGTTGCCTTGTATAACATGTTTCCATGTTATTTGAATTACATGAACAATGTGATTATGATAGAAATGATCTAGGTAGCTTAGGATGCTCCCTGGGTCTCATCTTGACATAGACGTTAGGTGGCATGAGCCCCTTTAACATGTTTCACCATAAGGTGATAAAATTGTAAAATGCTAGGTCGATGCATGCTCATCTCCTATGAGTAGCTTTATATTACTCACCCTTACGATACTAGGGCATATTTCAGGTACAGGACTAAGGATTTGAAGATTCCATTGCTCCTTGGATGGCTTACAGTTTCTAAGTTTCTATTTTATGCAAGTGTTAGCATAAGATGCCTCTTTGTAGCCCTATTTGTTTAAACTTGTATTCGTTGATTCGTATATGTAAAGTGTACGTAAGTGCACTCTTTTCAATGTATTTAACATGTATGAGATGAGGCCGGAGGCAATGACATGTATCTCATTTTCTATGCACTTTTGTTTTCAAAGTTTATTATGAAAATATTGGAAAATGTTAAGTCATTGCTTCATAACTTTCGCATCGGGTGTTGGAATTTCATATCTTTTCTGCCCGGACTCAGAATCAGACGATTCTTGAGTCTAATTTTTTTCATTTTTCGTTGTCCTTCCAATGGTGTGCATGGTGGCACCCTTTTCAGTGAGAAATGACCATTTTGCCCTTAGTTCATCTCTTTTCGGGTTAGGCATTCTTGCTTCATTTGCTTGGCTCATTTGAGTTCCATGACTTCATGGAGAGTCATTTTGGGGCCTCAGGGATGACGTACATCTCTTGAGGTCATTTGGCTTCTTTCGCTTCCGCATTTCGGGTCCGTTATCTGATCAACTTCCGGTTCATCACTAACGCACCAGGTTGAGAAATTCGGGTCGTTACACATAGTATCGTCTTGAGTGCTCGGAAATGGTTTCTGAGACTCTTTCGTTCGGATTAACAACTTCCTTTGAGGACCGAGTCATTTTCACATTTTCATTTTTCGGACACTATTCACTTTTTGTCCTTTTCCCTATTTCGTCCTTTTTCCTATTCTGTCTTTTCCTTGTTTGTCACTTTGTTGGCAAAACCTCACTTTTCGTGCTCGGAGTTGGTTTTTGACTTCATGTGCCTTCATCCTAAGTGGTTTCCACGAAATACGTATCTTTACTTTTGCGAGAAAGTACTTTGGTTACTCCTGGTGTCCATAGGGGCGTGGATGCATAGTTCTTTGGAATTATTTTCTTTTCTTGGGGTGTTGTTTGTAAATATATTTTGAAGATATTTTATTTCAAGGGTTTTTAAGAAAATATTTTTGAAAGATATTTTCATTCTGGGGTATTATGCAGTTAACCCTTTTTGGAGGGCTCATTGTGCAATTAACGAAAGTTATTGCAAAAATATTTTGTCTGGAGCCTGGATCCTCGTGCAGGATTCATTTTCACATTTCATCAAGTCGTGTACTCTTAGAATTCCGTTCTGGTCGTTTTTCTCTAGTTTCAGAGTTTCTGACCTCGGTTGCCACCGAACTTGTTCAGGGCATATCTCTCTGCTTGGGACTCAGTTTTTGACGCTGTTTCTTCTGTTGTTCATATTTTCTCATTTTGAATCTTTTTTGTTCATGGAGTTTTTCCGTTTGAGCGCGTTTGCTCAAAATCCACTTTTCCAAACCCGGCGGGGCCCTTTCAGGGCACTTTTTGAGGTTTTCTATAAATAGGGGGGGTCTTAAGTCAAAAAGTCAGACTTAATCATCTTCCTCCCCTCTCTTGGCCAGATTCCATGGCAGCCATGGCTGCCACCTTCTCTCTCCTCCTTTGAACCACTTTTCCTTGGCGAAAAGTCTTCGGCCTTAACGTTTATTGTTCCCCTCGACGTGCTTTACCTTTCACCCTTATTAGAACTCATTTTTGACCAAATTTTGAGTTCGGGTTTGAAGTCAAGTTGTGATTTTCATGGGGCTTCTTGGGGATTCTTGTTCATCGTGTTGTCCCCGACAAAACCCTTCGGTATCATCGGATTCTGAGCACTTTTATTTCAATGGGCCTTTGAGGTTTTCATCTCAAATTGAGGTAGGGGGTGTTATAATTTATTTTATTGTTATATAGCATGCTTGTGATGCTTATACAACTTGTTTACATTCTTAAATATAAAATCTAGAGATTTTATTATTTAATTTTTCTTGAATGAGATTTGATTTTCCCGGTTATCCATAGTTTGTTTTAAACATATGGCATGATAGAATACTACCTCTTAACATGATCATTGATAAATATTAAATCTAGAGCATTTGGATAAGTAAAGAAGCTTTTATTTAATATTTATCTTAAGTGAAAGATTAATTCATGTGGCCTTAACTAACTTGAAATCAATGTGGGTTAGCATATTATATTAGGCCCTAGCATGCTCTTCAACATAGGTGAATTTGAGAGTAATTAGAGATGTTTTGAAATCTAGTAATATTTAATTAATTTGATTAATTTAATTGCTCCGAGTGTACTATTCACTCCTTTTGAATTCTGGTTTGATATTCTTGATATGTATGCCATATACTTTCACATATATTAAATCTAGAATATTTGAATAGGTTTTGAAATCTTTCATTTATTATTTTTCTAGTATTAGAGTTTAATACTTATGGCCGTTCATTGCATGGAATTCACTTGTATTATGTTTTTAAATCAAGTCTTGACATGTTGTATAACATACATTAATTTGAGATTAATTGGATGAGTTTCAAAATCTAGAGATCTTAATTAAAAGGATTAATTAAAATCCATTCAATGGTTCCATGGACTAGATTAAGTTTCTAACCTAGTATTCATGCTTTCCTTGACAAGTTCTTTCACATGTACCAAATTGAGAATAATCGGATAAGTTTTGAGACTTGCATTTATTTATTTCCTTTGTATGGAACTTAAATCACATGGTTGTATCTAGTATTAAGTGAACTTGTAACTTGACATTTGACTGACCTTGAAATCTTGATAATTTAATCCTTTAAGTAGATTAAATTCCTTTGTATGCTTCCATCAAGTTAATCATGCCTTGATATTGGATTCTTGTTACACTTGTGAATTGTACTTGTATTTCATGAATTTGTACCTTTTTATCAAGCACCGTGAACCCTTGTATCTTGACTTCATTAATACGTTTAATGAACTTGTATAATTGTCTTGGAAGGATTTAATTATTCATGTATTGCTTAGTAAATAATTAAATCATTAACCTTATACTTGTGGTATATTTACATCAATGAATTCCATGTGCTATATATATCTTGGCTGTAAACTATATAGATGCACACTATGATTCTTGACATTTCACATGCCATTATAGTTGATGAACTTAGGGCATGACTTGTGTGTTCCAAAATCTTGGTTGTGCATGAAACGTGGTTAATGCATTTCTTATATTTTGATACAATCTTGGTTGCACAACTTGTTGATTTTGGGACTTGGAATATTAATCAAGAATACGGGAAAGTACCCTTGGGTTAATAGCCCTAAAGTGATCCCAAGAATAAGGAAAGGTACCCTTGGGTTAATAGCCCTAAAGTGATCCCAAGAATAGGGGAAGATACCCTTGGGTTGATAGCCCTAAAGTGATCCCAAGACTAGGGGAAGGTACCCTTGGGTTAGTAACCCTAAAGTGATCCCAAGAGTACGGTTTTAATCCGGGCAATATCCAAGTTTCGACATTGTTTGATTTCACTCTATAAATTTCAAGTGTTGCATTCCTTGAATATTTAAAATTCCTTCGTGTTATAGGAAATGTTCCATCCTTGTTTAATTGCATAGATATTATGCCTCGTTCTTGATTTCATGTATAACTTTTTTCGTGTTTCATGGAATGTTTCATCCTTGTTTCATTACATAGATATTATACCCTGTTCTTGATTTTGTGTGTCATACCTATCGTGTTAATTGGAATGCTCCAATCATGTTAATTGCATTTATAATGTAATTCTTGTTAACTTATGTTCAAGCATGCTTCTTGTCGTGTTAACTGATATATCCTAATCACGTAAATTACATTGATATTATTCGTGTTAAATTGTAAACTTGTTGTGTTCCTTGGATTATCCCAACCTTTACTCATTTCATATATGTATATATATCATGATCCTTGTTGTTTACACTCTAAGGTAGCTTAGGATGCTCCCTGAGTCTCACCTTTGACATAGACGTTAGGTGGTATGACCATTTTGAACTGTTCCATGTAGTTTAAAAATCTCTAAAGAAATCGAGTCAATGCATGCTCATTCTCTACGAGTAAACTTGTTTACTCACCCCGAAGTTACTAGGGGATTTGTTTAGGTACGAAGACTTGGTTCGTGATGCTTTTCGTTCATTGGGATAACTTGTAGCTTCAAGTTTCCACTTTATGCAAGTGTTAGCATGAAATATCATTTGGTAGCCTTTTTGTATCAAACTTGTATTCTTTGATTTCATTTGTGTAATTTATACATAAGTACACTCTTTTTATTGTATTCAACATGTATAACATGAGGCCAAGGGCCAAGCATGTTTATATTTGCACTTATACTCATTTGGCGCCACCTTTAGTTTAAAAATGTAATTTTTCCTAACTTTAAGGTTTGGCATGTCAAATCTTGTAAATGGAATGTAATGAGGCCGTAGGCCATTGTAGCATGTCAAAAATGTCATATTACACTTGCGTATATGTTCACATCATCACACATTAGCATATAATTAAGTTTGATCATGCAATGGGGGATTTAAGTGAGGCTTAAAGTCTCTTTTTCATTCTTGGTGCATAGCAGGTTCAAGTGCACTTTTTGGACCAGTTTCGGTCAACCGAATTCCTTAGAATTTCATTGTTCATCAAAATCTTCCAACTCTAGTAACCATTTCACTATCGAGGCCCATTTCGGTCGACCGGTTCTTTATTTCGGTCGACCGAAACTCATCTTTTTATCTCGAGCCTCAAACCGGTCGACCGGTTTGTCACTTCGGTCGACCGAACTGAAGGCTCATCTTCCCTTCTCTTCTTGGCTTATTTCGGCAGACTGATGCTCCATTTTGGTCGACCGAAATGGAGCTGTCTTGTGAGTCTTGCTTGGTTTGTTGCCTAGACAGGTTAACATTGTTCTGTTCGTTTCCACTTGACCTTGTTCATCTTGTTTAAGCCATTAAATGGTGTATATGGTCTAGTTTGAACTAAACTTTGTTCCCTTGGTTGTCATTGGTACCGTAGGGTACCATTTAACCTTTTTATCCTAGTTTCCGCCTCTGGTTATTTCCTTAGGTTTCGTGACTTCATAGAAGGTCACGTTTGTGTCTGAGAGATGATCTATATCTCATAAGACATAGGGTTATCTTTTGCTTCCGCACATACTTTCTTTGAGTACCGTGACCTCATGGAGGGTCATCCTAGGGTCTTAGAGGTGTTTTGTGCCTTGGAAGACCATCGTTTGTTTCTTGGTTCCACATCTGGATCCGTTAACGAGTCAATCTTCAGTTCATCACTATAGTACGAGGTTAAATCAAAACTCGGGTCATGACATAAATACTAAAA
This sequence comes from Cornus florida, assembly GCF_030987335.1. Taxonomy (NCBI): domain Eukaryota; kingdom Viridiplantae; phylum Streptophyta; class Magnoliopsida; order Cornales; family Cornaceae; genus Cornus; species Cornus florida. Next base: position 81,192,948 of record NW_026775577.1, on the reverse strand, counting down.
CATGAAAGTAAGATAGATGAATGAACTAAAATACCCGAACTTAGGTGCTAAAATGCATCACATTTGAGCACTTATCACACCCCAAAACTTAGATATTACTAGTCCCTAGCAATGAATTAAAAAGAAAAAAAAATAAACAAACAACTAAGTATCTATGAACTAAAAAGCAATAAAAGGATAACGCCACTTTCGTAGGAAACACGATTGCATTTAGCATATGCAACAAACCTTTTAAACCCCTAGGTTACCCCTAGCGGACGAGTGAAGTCTTGTAAGGGTTTCCAGAAATGATACCCACAAACATTAAGCTCTTTCTCACTTAAGAGGTACCAATATACAAAATAAGCATTGGGAGTAAACTACCTTAAGTATGCAAATTTTCAACCATTTCCAAGCAACTTTCCAAAATTTCAACACCAAGCAAGCAAGTATAGTCCTCCGCGCATCAACACAATGATCATGTAAATCAAAGCAACTTTAGAATCCTTTTTAAGTGAACCGGCATCAAATATGTTGTTATCTAAGCCAACTAAAAAAATGATCACATCCGATCTCAAGCTAACACATAAATCTAACACCGATCATCAAGACAAAGAGTGAACCTTTTATTGAAGCTTTATTCAACTTGGTGCACTTATTCTTTTCACTCGATATATATATATATATATATATATATATATATATATATATAGGATCAAAGATGGAAGCATAGTGTAATGTCATGATCTATTAAGCTTTCTAGCGATTCATGAGGTCGAGTGTTAGGTCAATAACTCCCAAATCGGATGGCTTTAGGGCACTAGGCGTTAAAACACTCCTAAGGACTTACAAGCTCAAATCAACTAAGCTACAAATCAAAACAACCTCCATCTAATTATTTCCCACTTCTCACCTTCTGGGAGAAGTCCTCACTTTTTTAATCTACTTTTTTCAAATTGCTTTTCGCTTTTTTTTTTTTAATTCAATTTTCAACCTAGAATTTGGGCCCTCCACCTTTCGGTGCGAGAAATTCAGTGCTTGATGAGGCTAGAATCCCAGTTACTTAGTGAAAAGGGTTTGTTATCCACCTTTGTCAAGAATGAAAGCTTTCAAAGCACTACTAGCTCAATTGGGATATAACCAAATCAATAATCAACTGAGCATGTACCCCACAAATGAGTGCTAGTGTGCATATATGCTAGTGTAGTATCCTAGAGTGAATCTCAAAATAATCACAAAATCAGGTTGATGAGGAACACAAATGCAAGCAAGATATCAATCTTTCGAAAATATTTACTCCTAAATGGCATCCACAAGGCATACAAAGAGTATTAAACTCTAAATTTTTTTAAATTCTAAGTATTATGGCCCTCAAAAGATCAAAATCATTGCTAAAATAGATCTCAAATCTCAATTATGCAATTAAGTTTCAAACTTAAGTAGAATGCAACAAAGTCACCTTACCTCCAAACTTAAACCACACATTGTCCTCAATGTGCAATGAGAACAATGGAAAAGATGGAACGAATATACCGTAGTGGCAAAAATATGAAGCACGATAATGATCCATTGGGAAAAAGTGCACCCCCAAACTTGGAATCAAAAACCTACTTGAATAACCACACTAGCAAACTCACATCAAATATCAAATGGGATAAAAATAACAAAATCAAGCATTCTAAGGCAATATAGCATACGATGCAAGAGAGATATAAGATCAAGCCCTAGATAAAACATGAAAGTAGCATGACTACACATAAAGGCACAATGGTGAAACATTTTTTTATTTTTCTTTTTGTGAAAGCATGTAAAGAAACAAAATGAAAGAAAAAAGAAAAAAAATAAAATTAAAGTAATCATGCACTATACAAGGGATAAAAGACACAATGTGTCTTGTGGGTGCTAAGTTTAACGTCTCTAGAAAGACGAAATGCCACTTTGAAAGATTATTTTTATTTTTTATTTTTTTAGAAATAACAAGTATGTATACATACAAAAATAAAATAAACAAATAAACATGCAAGAAATGAAAATGCAAAGAAATGAAGGATGCAATTTTTTATTTATTTATTTATGAACAGTGCTCGATCGATCGACAATTCTACGAAGAATGCCCTTTTGCCTTGAAATTTTTTGACGTTGTTGGTGATCAATCGAAATAAGCATCGATCGATCGACAACCGTGTCGATCGATTGTGATAATCGTCGATTGATCGAGAAAGTCTTTAATCGATCGAACTAGCTCTGGGCAGAAAATTTTTTTTTTTTTTTTTGGGAAAATTTTGAAACTTTTGGCACATTTTTCAAAGGCAAATTTTTTTTTTTTTTTCTTATGCCTAACATGCATGAAATATTCAATGAAGCCTAATAAAACATATCTACAAGCCGCAAGAAGCGAAATAAAAAGAAATGGAAGAGGAATAGAGTTGAAAACTTTACGAATACTAGTGATTAACGTCTCTAGCAAGACGTTGGTTTGACTGACTAGTTGAACGTATCAAAAACCAGATATGAAACATCCTTATTGACCCTCTTTTCAATTTTTTCATTTGATGCCTCAATTACAACAATGAAATCATCCTCCAAAAGAATGACTTGAAAAGAAATGAAAAAGATGATTTCGTTCCTTTCATCTACGGTCTTGAAAACAAAATCAATAATGGTTAGCCTTACCTCATTTTTATGCTCTTAAAGTGTATTCAAAGAATCACTTCTTTTGTGAATTAGCAAGGCAATGTCTTTTAACGACTCATTTGGAATATGAAGAAACACTTTCTCTTCATCCTTTTTCTCTTCCTCAAAAATACCATTTCCTCACCTTCCAAGTTAACTAAGGAGTCCATTAGAGAGTTTATTTCATTTTTGGAGCTCTCAAGGTCAAACCCACAATTTTTATACAATTCAAAAAGGCATGTCTCAAGAAGGTCTTTAGAGATAATAGAAGGAAGACTCTCTTCAAAAAGTTCATCTGTGACGGCCCAAGTTTTTCAACCCGGTGCGTCAGTGATGAACCGAAAGATGACCCAATAATGGATCTAAAATGCGGAAGCAAAAGACAAAACAACGGTCTCTAGAGATACAACATGGCTCTAAGACACCATTATGACCCTCAATGAGGTCACGGAACCCAAAGGAATCAAATGCGGAAGCAACGTTTCAAAAACGAACAAGAATGAACCTAGGGAAAAAATCCTCATTTCCAGCTTAAAAGTGGGTGCCACCGAGCACATGTTGTATCTAATGAATTTAGACTTAAGAATCGCTTGATTCGGAGTCCGGATGAAGAAGATATGGCTAACGGAAGAAGAATGGGCAAAACGGTCAAAAAGTGTAAACCCTAAATCATCTAACCGGTTAGGAAGCCAAAAATCATGAGAAATACACTGCCCACACTCATCTAGCCGGTTACGAAACCCCTCGTAACCATTTAGATGTGAAGGCGGCAGAATGGGCAGCAAGAAACCTTGGCAGTAGGGGTTTTTCTGGAAAAAATAAAAATTTAAGGGCCTAGCTGACATTTTATGGAAAAGTACAAAGAAGAAACCCCTCTCAAAATCGAGTTTTCTACGTGACTCATGAGAAAAATCGAAAAATACTCACTGTAAAATGTCCAAAATGCCCTCCCAAGAAAACTGGTCCAGAGGTCCAAAAAGCTGCTAAATTTAAAAACTGAGAGCTAAACTTCGGAAACGATTTTCGATGTCAAGATGACATTTTCTGGAAAATCACAAAAAAAAAACCCCCCTAAAATCATGTTTTCTATTCAACCATGTGAAGAACGGAATTTATTTCCCAAATAAAATTTCAAAAATACCCTTAGGTCAGATTATGCAACAAAAGTAAAAAATAAGTCCATAGGAGGCTCATTTCACCAAAGAAGAAGCTTTGCCCAGAAACAACCATGCATGCAAACATAACTTACCTAGTAAGATGTGCTACAATGGTCCATGGCCCAAAAATATGGCCGATACAAAATATGACCCCCCAACAGCCAAAATGCCAAAAACGAAGTTTGGAACGAAAACTTGGAATTTATAATCATGAGATGGTTTCCAAATGTTGTTTGGCCCTTGGCCACACTTCATACATGGTGAATGAATGCTAATGGAAGAATCAAAATGGAATTCCCACACCCAATGCAAACATGGTGAAGCAAAAACTCAATATTTTTTAATACTTTCATAATATTCCATGAAGTCAAAATTTACATAGGATACAAATTACATGTCATTGACCTCCGGCCTCATCTCATACATGTCAAATACATCATAAAGAGTGTACTCATGTATACATTACATATAAGGAATCAAATGTACACATGTTGACATATAAGACTACAATTGGCATTCCAAGCCAACCTTTACAAAAATGGAAGTCTCCAAGTCCACAAACCATCCAAGCATAATAAAGACCTCAACTTTGATTCTTGTACCTAAAATATGCCCCAGTATCATAGGGGTGAGTAACATTAAGCTACTCGCAGGAAATGAGCATGCATCGACCTACGTTTTACAAGTTTGCATGATTTAATCATTGTGGTTCATTCCACCTAACGTCTATGTCAAAGGTGAGACTCAAGGAGCATCCTAGCTACCTAAGATCATTTCTAGCATCAATCACCTCATTCATGCAATTTTAGCAACATAGGGTCATGCTTACACAAAGCAACAACATAGGAGCATGCTTACACAAAGCAACAACATATAGATTCTTAAGGTTATCAACTTGAAGTCTAAAATGCAACATCAACTAAATATAACAATTTAGCATAATTAGAATATCTAATACCATACATCAAGACATAGATTCTCTAGGTTATCAACTAGAAATCTAAAAGTTTGAAATCAACTAAATATATCAATTTAGTATGGATGTACTTAACAACATCAAATCGCCAATAGCCAAAACCACAAGTCAATAAGATAAACATGATTGTCAACTTGGAATTGAATGCGAAAACAAATAGTGGAAGACTTGGACATCACGCTCGGAATTCTGTCGAGACCTCAATGGTTATTCCGGGCACTAACCCGCAGGGAAGACCACCCTAAGTGCGCACTATCTCAATGACTTAGAGGACTCACGTCCCCGTACTAGAGCCAAACCCTAGCCATCTCAACTCAACAATGTTCCAAGATTCCAAAATAAGCCAAATTAGTTTATAACTTATACGTATTACTACTACATAGTAACAAGTTAGCAATATAACTCTCAATTGTGCATAATAAGCATTTCATATCCATAATGCTACGAAATCACAAGCCAACAATATATTCATATTATAAACATACTCTCATGAATATAAATTTAACAACAATGTCCTTCAATGCATATAACACAATCAAGTGAATACTTCACAAGTCTAAATCCATGATCTTAAAATAGAAGCACCTTTTAAAACATTATTAAATCCATTGATAAATAAGATAGAATCTAATTACATCAAAATAATTAAACTCTCTAGATTTCAAATCCTTTCCAATTGGCCCCAATTTAATATATGCTAATAGACATATCATGGTCATTGCATATATTCACACAAAAGCTTAATTACGTTCATGAAACCACAAAATTAGATTTTAATTAATTCTCTTAATTAAAGTCTCTAAATCTTCAAACTCAACCAAATGCTCTCAAATTAAAGTATGTTAACAAACATGCCAAAACTTAATTTAAAAGCATAATACAACTCAATTTCATGCAAGGTACGGCCATAAACTTTAATCTTTCTCAAAAGATAAATATTAATTAAAAAGAGTAATTCTTATTTAATTAATCCAAATTTAATATATGTTAACCAACATATTAAAATAATATTTTCTACCATGCCACAATTCAAATCAAAGTTATATATCATCATGAATTTTAAATCTTATACAAAGAATTAAAAATTACTAACTTTCTAGATTTGATACAAGGCACATATATAAGTTGTATAATTATGCTAAACACTCAATACAACACACACAAAAGCCTAAAACATTCCCTACCTCCATTTGAGATGAAATCTCAAATCCCCACCAAAATAAATCGGCTCTGAATCTGACGAAACTCCTAGGTTTTGTCGGGGACATCACCACGAACATGAATCCCAAGGAAGCCCCATCAAAAACACAACTTGACTCCAAACCCGAACTCAAGAAATGGCCAAAATAAGATTCCAATCGGTTAAAATCGAAGGCCTCGCCGAGGGGAACAATAAACATAAAGGCATCACCACTTTTTAGTGAGGGGAGGAAGCTCAAAAGAAGAGAGAGAAGATGGCAGCCATGGCTGCCTCTAGATCCGGCCAAGAGAGAGGAGAGAGAGAGCAAAAATCTAATTTTTCACTTAAAGGCCCCCTATTTATAGAAAAACTCAAAAAGTGTCCCGAACGGGCCCTGCCTGGTCTGAAAAAGTGAAATCTGAGCAAACGTGCTCAAACGGCAAAAATCTATTAACAAAAAAGATTCCAAATGAGAAAATATGAACAACAAAAGAAACGGTGTCGAAAACCGAGTCCCGAGCAGAGAGTTATGCCCAAAACAAGTTTGGCACAAACTTGGACCAGAAACCCTGAAACTGGAAAACATCATCTAGGAGGAAATTCTAAGAGCCCACGACTCGACAAAATGTGAAAATGAATCCCATACGAGGATCCAGGCTCAAAACAAGGCATTGAGCAATAACTTTCATTAATTGCACAATGACCCCTCCAAAAAGTGAAAACTGCGAAACTGCCCCAGAATGAAAATATCTTTAGATACCCCTGAAATAAAATATCTTCAAAAGATATTTATGAAAAACACCCCAAAAAAAGAAAAAGTTTCCAAAGAACTTTGCATTTATGCCCCTATGGACACCGGGAGCAACCAGAGTACTTTCTCACGAAAGTGAAGATACGTATCTCATAGAAATCATTGGGAATGAAGATACGTGAAGTCAGAAACCAACTCCGAACATAAGAAGTGTGGTTACGCAAACAGAGTAACAAATGAGGAAAAGACGGAATAAGAAAAAAGACAAAAAGTGAATAGTGTCGAAAAACAAAAAATGTGGGAATGACTCGGTTCTCAAAGGAAGTTGTCAATCCACAAAAAAGAGTCTCGGAAATCATTCCAGAGCACTCGAGACGACACTAATCGACAAGAAACCAAACTCAGAAGGGAAAAGACAACGGAAAAAATTTATCCGAAAAATCCGGGTCATTACATCATCCCCCTCATCTCCTACTTCTATAGTGATCAACATCTCCTCACTCTCTAAAGTATCAAAGGCCGGAATAAGATCATGATCAAAATAAGAAAAATCCTCATAAGTCATGTTGTGCTTTATTCGATTAGCCATTGGTGGACTCATTAATTCCTCAAATTGCTCACTTGCTACTTCTTCCTCTTCACTCTCATCATCCTCATCTATATAAATTGAAGTTCTTGCCATTATATCATTTGCCTCTTCCTCCTCCTCTTGACGAAAAAGAGTACTTACAATTTACTCAACTTGAGCTTCGAGCTTGGCTAAGATATGAGAATGAGACTTAATAAGTTGAGTTTGTGAAATATGCATATCAAGTAAAGCTAACACTTTTTCTTGTAACTCAGGTGAATAGGGTGATAGAAGTGGTTCTTCTTAAAATGGTGGGGGAGGGTAGTAGTTATAAAGAGGATCAAAAGAGTGATCAAGTCCATAATAAGATGATGCATGTTGAACATTGGACTCAATCTCATAAGGATTAAAATATGATGGAGGAGCATAAGGTGAAGGGATGTAATTTCGCCCCCAAACTTGGATCAAATAATTCCTTCATTCACACTCAAAATCTCAATGCAAGAAAATATTGGCCTCCACAGGCCGATTCTTGGACAAAGATAAAGTAATTTAATTAGCCTCAACAAAGGCTATCACAAGCATGCAAAGAAGTGCACAATTAAAATACAAGAGTTCCAAGAATTGCTCACAAAGGTCCTTAAGCAACTTCAAATTCCAATGTTAACTTTAAGCTCCAATGATTGCGTTAAAATCCAATATTTGCCTTCCTCGAAGTCAAGTACCTAATTGACCAAATAATATCAAGAATAAGAAAAGAATATACAATGGAAAATAAAATAAAAATAGAAGCAATCAAATGAACACTATTGTCTAGTCTAATTCCAACAAAACCGTTAATCCCTAGCAACGGTGCCAAAATTTGACGAGTTCTCTTCTATGTGATAAAAAAACTGACTTTTTAATGCGAGAGGTTGCTTCACAAGGTCAAAATATGATTATGGTTTCGGATGCTTAGAAAGTCAAATTTACATTTATAAAACCACTACTACTACTAATGAAGTATAGCGAGTAGGGATCATCTGCAGGGATTAAACACGTAGTTGGAATTTAACGTCGACTCTAATGTATCACAAGATTGCAAGATGAGGTTTGTTTGATTACTCTAAGTTCAATTAAATGAATACGCAATTAAATTAAGCTAAAGTGAGTTAGGGATTTAAGAGATAAGAAGTAAGGTCTTGGGACATAAGAATCTCCACCAAGTTTGTTCACCAAACCACACACTTTCAATTAATTTGGGAAAAACATTCTTGTGAACAAAATGCGACTATTAATTGCAATATTAAGCATGTACCATCAAATTCAAGAATGAATTGTCTACCTAACCGACAAATAAACTAACTGTAGCACAACCCATCAATTCAAAACATGACCCATCAAATTAGTAACAATTGTAGCACACATCAATCTAGAGAATCATGGAATTTGCAATAATAAGCCATAGAATATCAAATTAAGCGTAGATTGTCTACTTACCTACAAGCATGAATTAAATTGTAGAACAACCCATCAAGCATAAGTATAAACCATCAAATTAATTGACAAACCCATTCAATTAAAACTATACATAGCCATCACTAGATTCTCAATCAACCACACATAGATATGTAATTAATATATAGAAACTAGTGTAGAGATCAATTCTCAAATAATCACACATAAGACAATATGTAATCATATAGAGAATCAATAGAAAGAATTAATCCATAGAAATCAAAAGAGAACCTAAGATTCATTTTATACACAAGGCTAAAACATTAATCATAAGATAAATTCCCCAAATAGTATAAAAGAGATAAAAGTTTAGATTACAAACTTGGGTCTCGTCCAAGCCCCAAAGAAAAGTCTAACCAATCATGGAGGAGGTGGGTGTGATCTTGGAACCCTCAAGAGCAATCCCCAAACATGGCTCTATCTTCTTCCTCTTATTCTTTATAGATTTCTAAAGAGAGAGTGTGTAGATCTTGAGATGTGCTCTTGGTGCCTCCACTCTTCTTCTTTCTTCTAACCCTAATATCTAACTTTTCTAGAAAAAGAAATTAACTATTACAATGTAAAAATAAAAATAAATTGAAGACCCTTAACAAATGATTTAATTCCCCTTATACAAGCCTCTTGGAGTAGTGAACAAGTCAAAAAATAAGCCTCTAAAATATCTAATCTCGTAGCTATTTGGTAGGTGCAATTTGGGCGCGCGGGAATAAAATAGCTCGCTGCTAGCAAATCTTCAATCGATCAAAGAATAGCTTCGATCAATCAAAGAATCTTCAATCGATCCAAACCCACTGGTAACAAAAAATATCTAACTCACTTTCCACTTCCTCCTCTATACAAGATAGAGTGCTAGGCATTAGCTCACTTGCTACTTCTTCCTATTCACTCTTATCATCCTCATCTATATGAATTAAAGTTCTTGCCATTTTTTCATTTGCCTCTTCCTCCTCCTCTTGACGAGAAAGAGTACTTGCAATTTGCTCAACTTAAGCTTTAAGTTTGGCTAAGATTTGAGAATGTGAAAGAATAAGTTTAGTTTGTGAATTATGCACATCAAGTAAAGTTAACATTTTTTCTTAAAACTCGGGTGAATAAAGTGATGGAGGTGGTTCTTCATAAAATAGTGGGGGGGGGGGGGGGGGGTAGTAGTCATAAAGAAGATCATGAAAGTGATTAAGTCCATTGTCAAATGATGATGCTTGAAATGCATTTAACTCAATCTCATAAGGATCAAAATATGGTGGAGGGACATAAGGTGAGGGGATGTAATTTTCCCCCGAAACTTGAGTCAAACAATGGCTCCATCCACATTCAAAATACAAATGTAACAAATAATGGCATCCACACGGGCCGATGATATTACAATAAAAACAAGGCCTCCACACGGGCCAATGCTTGGACAAAAATTTAAGCAATATAATGAGCCTCAACAAGGGCTATCACAAGCATTCAAAGAAATGCACAATTAAAATACAAGAGTTCCAAAAATTGGTCACAAATGTCTTTAAGCAACTTCAAATTCCAATGTTAGCTTTAAGCTCCAATAATTGCTTTAAAATCCAATGTGTGTTTTCCTTGTAGTCAAGTACCTAATTGAACAAATAATATCAAGAATGAGAAAAAAATATACAATGGAAAATAAAATAAAAATAGAAGCAATCAAATGAACACTATTGTTTAGTCTAATTCTAACAAAACCATTAATCCCCGGCAACGGCGCCAAAATTTGATGGGCCCCTTTCTAAGTGTTTAGAAAATAAACTTTGTAATGCGAGAGGTCGTTTCGCAAGGTCAAAATATAATTGTGGTTTAAGAAGCCTTTCTAGTCAAATTTACATTTATAAAACCACTACTACAACTAATGAAGTATAGTGAGTAGGGATCATCCGCAGGGATTATACGTGTTAGAATTTAACTTCGACTTTAATGTATCAAAAGATTGCAAAGGAGGGTTGGGTTGGTTGATTACTCTAGAAAACAATTAAATTAAACTGCAATTAAAGTAAACTAGTGAGAGATAGGGATTTAATAGATATGAAGAGAGGTCTTAGGGTGTTGGAATCACTACCAAGCTCATGTAATTAAGCACTTGCTTTCCATTAATGGGGAATACATTATTGCAATTTAGATGTGGCCACAAACATAAACATAATTTGCGTGTAAACGTGTGAATTGTCTACCTAACCAACAAGTAAACTAAGTGTAGAACAACCCACCAAGACAAAGGCATAATCCATCAATTAATTAACAAATGTATCTAATGACAGCACACATCAATCTAGAGAATCTAGAATTTGCAATACAAAGTGTAGAGTATTAAACAAAGCACAGATTGCCTACCTACCTACAAACATGAATTAAATTGTAGAACAACCCATCAAGTGTAAGCATAATCCATCAAATTAATTTACAAACCCATTCAATGAAAACCATGCTTAACTATCACTAAATCATTTATTAATCACACATAGGCATGCAACCAACATAAAGAATCTAGTGTAGAGATAAATTCCCAAATAATAACATATAAGACAACAAATAATTAAAATAGAGAATCACTAAGAAGAATTAAATCAACAATCACAAGGCTAATCACTAATCACAACAATATATATATATATAAAACCCCAAAAAAGGAAATACAAGGGTTTAGATGAGCCCTAAGTGAATATCTAGCCAATCATGGAGGAGGTGGATGTGGTCATGAAGCCCTCAAGAGCAAGCTCCAAACATGGCTCCATCTTCTTCTTTCTTCTTTTTCTTATTTGAAGCTCTAGAGATAGAGTATGTGGATTTAGAGATGTGTTCTTGAGATATGCCTCTACTTCCCTCTTTTCTTCTAACCATAATCTCTGACTTTCTGAAGAGAAAAACTGCAACAATATAGAAATTATCTCTCTTTACAAAAATGGTTCAATCTCTCTTATATTCAAGGCTTTTAGAGCCCAAAAAAATGTGAGAACTCAGCCCTAGGATCTCCACTTACAAGCACAGCCCGAGTTAGTTCGAAATGAGCTTTAGATCTGCTTTCTTATAACTTCTGCAAACAATTCGATCAATCTAACCAATAGTGTGATCGTTCAAAGGTATGGAGTGATCGTTTGGAGGTATAGTGTAATCGTTTAGAGGTATGTTTCGATCGTTTTGAGATATAATCGTTTAGGGTTCGATCGTTCACAAGATCATTCCAACTAGGCAGTTTTTAGCATCAGCCTCCTTTTGCTCCAGCTTCTCACCAAGACTTAGTTTGACTCCAAATGTAATGACCCAGTCATTTCCTTCTTTTCCTTTTTCCTCAGAATTTTACGGAGGAACTTTTTTTTGGTTGAAATTTTTTTCTGAGTTTGGTTTCTTGTCACTTAATATCATCTCAAGTGCTCAAAAATAGTTTATGAGACTCTTTCATTTAGATTGACAACTACCTTTAAGGAACGAGTCATTTCCACATTTTTCGTTTTCTGACACTATTCACTTTTCGTCCTTTTCCCTATTTTGTCTTTTCCCTATTTGTCACTTTGTTGGCATAACCTCATTTTTTGTGCTCAGATTTGATTCCAGCTTTGCATGCATCCATGATATGTATATTTTTACTTTTATAGAAAAGTATGCTAAATGTTTACTTTTCTTATAAAGGGTATGGATGCATAGTTTCTTTGAAAATATTCTTAACTTGTGGGGTTTTAGTGTAATTAAATAAAGTAATTATTTTTTATCTTAGGGACTATTTTGTAATTTAATTTGAAGACATTTTGGAAAAAGACCTTTTTGCAATTTTTGGAAACTGTGACAAGTGTCACACTCCTATGGAACCACTTGTTGACATTTTGGTGAAACCACTTGGAAGCTTAATCTCTTGACACATGGAGGGTGGAGATTCACCCATTTGTTGGCCTAGGATTGGACCAATTGTTGGCTTGAATGGTTGACACGTGTAGGCTAGGGATTTAGTGTAGGAAGGAGCTTTAGATTAATGACAAGTGTAAGGTTCATTTTAGGTCTTGCACTATGTGTGAGTGAAGACTATGGTGTAGACTCACATAGTGAGTGGAGGAAATCTAAATCCTCCACTCACCACATTTTAATTCATCTTCCTCACCACTTTGTTCTCAAACCCTAACTTAGCCTCCATGGAAGGAAAAGCTTGACTCAAGGCTTTGACTTCATTTTTGGCCTCCTTCCACTCACCTTAGACCATAAAGTTTGGAATACTTTTTGTTCCTCTCATCCTCCTCTACATAACCCATGAAGGGTTTGCCATTTTGTGTTAATTTGCCTTGGATTCAAGAGGAACAATCTTCTTGTGAGGTAGGGGTGTCTTAAGTTTACATTAATGTTGTATTGATTGTTTTATAACCATATACAACCTATGAGCATTCCTTTATTCAAGATCTATAATTTAATTTAATTATTTTATATGTTTAAGATTTAATTCTCATGATGGTAGGAACGTTTGAATTAAATTATGGCATGCTAGTAAATTAGGCCTTGGTATGTTTATCAACATATATTAAATTGGGAGCACTTGAATAAGAATTGCAAATTTTATTTAATATTTATCTTTTATGAAAGTTTAATTCACATAGTTGTATCAAGCATGAAATCAACTTGTAATGTGATATTAAAGTAGGCCTTGGTGAGTTCTTTAACATATGTTAAATTGAGGATATTTGGAGTTGTTTAAAAATCTAGAGATTTTTAATTAATTAGCTTAATTTTATTTTAAGTGTTTTAGTCACTTAAATTGATTTTGGATAGAATATATGTGAAAACCATGTTACATCCTTTTATATATATTAATTTGAGCCTAATTAGAATTTATTTGAAATCCAGAGACTTTTCATGTTAAGGTGATAATCTTATGAAATGTAGTGCAATAAATTACCTTGTGAGCATATTACTAATTAGATGTAGAATTAGTACTTAGGGCATCTTAAAATGGTAATTGGACTTAGCAAGATATGTGATATCATTGTTTTGAATAACTTATTTAAATATATCTTGTGTAGGTATATAGCTTGTTAGAATATTACAATTGTTTACCTTGAAAGCTTGTTGCTAAATTGAAGCTTATTTATTACTTGTGGCGTAGGAGGGTAACATGGTTCAATTGTTATAAAATATTCTTACTTTATGTATAAATTGCATATTGAGGACATGACATGTCATATGCTATTCAGACTTGGATTCTAGGACATGGTTTGTGTGGACTCAACCTTATTTGTGCATGGAATGTGGTAACTTGTATTTGATTTTATATAAGTTTTGAACTTATTGGTTTTGGAAAGCTTGTGAGGACATAAATTAAGTGATGGCTAGGATTTGGCTTTAGTATGAAGACAAGAGTCTTCTAAGTCATAAGTGTGCACTAGGTGGTACCTTGTGGGTCGTAATTACTCGAAAATACTTGCTTGGTCTAGCGACCGCATGCCCTAGTCTTTCCACTATTTGATTTCGCATTTAATTTCAAGTTGTTAATTATGGATTACTTGTAGCTTGAGAATTGATGCTTACTTTGGGTATTTGAATCCTATTTAGTATACTTGAACTTGTATATTTGCTCCGTGAGTTTAAATTGCTTTTAGTATACTTGTGCCATGTATACCTGTCTTATGCGTATTTTGTTTAGCTTAGTCTACACATGTTTGTATACTTGATTTATGAGTACTCTTTATATATCAAATACTTGTGCATGTATGTTTAATATTGCTTATCTTGTTAAACATGATTTAGGGTACTTGAACATGTATGCTTGTATATCGTATATCATGTTTTAATATTGACTTGCATACTTGAGCATGTATACTTGTATGCCGTGGTTCAATTCAATTGCATGAGTCGCTTAGGATGATCCCTGAGTCTCACTTATAACATAGACGTTAAGTAGCATGATTCTTTGAATTACTTCATGTTAAAGTAATAACCTTGTAAAAAGTTAGGTCGATGCATGCTTATTCCCTACGAGTAAACTTGTTTACTCACCCCGAAGTTATCGGGTTATTTTTAGGTACGGATACCTTGGTTCGAGGTGCACATCATTCCTTGGATGACTTGTTGCTTTTAAGTTTACATTTCATGCAAATGTTAGCATGAAATGTCATTTTGTAGCTTTATATATCAAAACTTGTATCCTTAATTCCAAATATGTAATGTGTACCTAAGTACACTTTTTGGGTGCTTATTTTGTATATATGACATAAGGCCAAGGGCCATTAATTCTAAAGTTTACAGATATGTTTTTGAAACGTGAGATTTTAGCACTTGAAACTATTCATCGACTTTTTTTTGAAAAATATGTCGACCGATCCGAATCTTCCGGCGGTCTTGTGGGTGTATTTTAAGATTGCATTTTCAATTTAGGTAATTTAAAAACTTCTCGAAGCCCCATTTCCTTTCCTTTGGCAGTAGCTCGGAAAGATTTTAAATTCCTTGACCTGATTTTCTTGGGGGTATTCTGGGCATTTTATAGTGCATTTTCTTTGTTTCCGTCCATGTGGTCATGTAGAAAACTTAATTTTGGGGGAGGTTTTTTCTTCGTATTTTTCCATAAAAATTCGTTTGATGGCCCGTTTTTGCTCTCAGTTGTGGACAGATCCAGAAGCTTCTTTTTGACCCTTTTGACCTCTTTTGATCTAGGGGCATTTTAGGTGTTTCATAGTGAGTTTTTTTCATTTCTTTCCATGCTGTCGAGTACAAAACTCGATTTTCGGGGGGGTTTCTTCTTCATGTTTTTCAAGAAAATGTAATAACCCGGTCATTTTCCTTCTTTTCTTTTTTCGGTAATTTCTCTTTATTCGTTTTTTCCCTATTTCGTGCTTTTCTCGTTTATCACTTTTCCTTGTATAACCTCACTTTTTGTGCTCGAATTTGATTCCGGCTTTACATACATCCATGATATTTAATTTCCATGATATCTATATTTTCACTTTCGTAGAAAAGAATGTTAAATGTTTACTTTTCTTGTAAAGGGCATGGATGTATAACCTTTTGGTAATTTTTCATAACTTGAGGGATTTTCGTGTAATGTTATTTTTCATCTTAGGGTCCTTTTTGCAATTAAATTTGTAAGATATTTTGAAAAATGACCTTTTTGTAATTTTTTAAAAATGTGACAAGTGTCACATTCTCATGGTGCCACTTGTTGGCATGGGTAGAGTGACTTGGAAGCATGATCTCATGACACATGGAGAGTGGAGATTCACCCATTTGTTGGCCTAGGATAGGAGCACTTGTTGGCATGGATGGTTGACAAGTGTAGGCTCAATATTAAGTCTTGAAAGTCTACTTAGGATGGTGACAAGTGTAGTCACCATACTTAGTCTTGCATTGTGTGTGTGAGAGAGGCAGTGCAAGAGCACCTAGTGAGTGGAAGATCCTATCACATTTAGCTTAAGGTTTACACCTTTGTTTCATTTCATCTCTTTCCTCTCAAGAACCCTAACTTAGCCTCTATTGAAGGAAAAGCTTGACCAATAGCTTTGACTTCATTTTTGGCCTCTTTCCACTCACCTTAGACCATTAAGCTTGGAATACAAAAGTGTTGCCTCATCTTCCTCTTCATAACTCTAGAAGGAAAACTTGAAATTCCTTTGTTTCCCTTGGATTCAAGAGGAACAATCCTCTTGTGAGGTAGGGGTGGTTGTATTTTTATCCTCTTCGGGTTTTATATATATTGGAACTTGATATATATTGATTACATGCTTTTTTTTTAAAATTCTTGTATTTTCATATAGATAGAGATTTATTACACTTGACTTAGGATTTGTGAATTAAAGCATGTATATGACTATTAAATGGAATAGGTAAATTATTGTTTAATGACTTGCCTAATACTTGTTATTTTATTAAGGGTTTATTATGGATTTTTTGGAGTTGGTACTTATATTGTTAAATAATAGAAGTTTCATTGAGGATTTAGTGTAAAGACCTTATATATAGCACTTGTATTTACTTGTAGGTAAATAACTGTATTGCATGATTAGCAATTATGGCCTACATTGATACTAAATTGCTTTAGTGTAATGTGTAGTTTCATTAACTTGCCATTTTAGATATGTAACCTTAGGGCATGGTTTGTGTGGTCTCACCCTACTTGTGCTTGGTAGGTAGTGTCATGCATTGAGATTATATAAATTTCATGGACTTGTTGATTTTTGGAAGCTTGTAAGGATATGAAATGTTTAATGGCTAGGGTTTGACTCTAGTATGGAGGGTAAGAATTCTCCTATGTCATAGTGCGTACTAGGTAATACCTTGTGGGTCGTAATTATCCAAAATAACTTGTATGGTCTCGTGGCCACATATCCTAGTCTTCCCATTATTTGATTTCATATTATTTTTTTCCAAGTTGTAAATCATTGATTTCTTGTAGCTTGTGATTTGGTGATTTTAGTTTCAATGCGGTTAGTGTACTTGTTTACGTATACTTGGATGCTATCTGTTTATCATTTCAAACATTTGAATAGCTTGAGATGATCCCTTAGAGTACCTTGAAAAATGTAGACGTTTGGTGGAATGCACCTTTGTGATGATCTATGTTTGGTTCACATTATACTTAAAACTATAGGGTATGCGCATGTACCACATCCTACGAGTAACTTGATTACCCACCCTAGTTGTTTGGGTTATTTTATAGGTAAAGAGACTTTATTTTGAGATGCATCACATCCCTAAGCTGGTTTGATGCCTTAAATTATTTTGTTGTATTTTTGAAAACATGCTAGTGTTAGCATGTAGTATGATTTTGGTGTAAAAATGTTATTTTTGCCTTGAAATATGTATTGTGTACCTAAGTACACTTTTTGATACTTGTTTTGTATGTACAAAATGAGGCCAAGCGCCATTAACTTGATGTTCACAAGCATGTTCTAAAAGTTCAAGTATTGCAAAGATAGTTTACTGTGAAAATTAGAGGTTTGACATGTCAAAATTTGTAATTGGGTTATAATGAGGCCGTAGGCCATTGTAGCGCATCTACTACATCATTTTACATTTGCGTGCATGCTCACATCTCACAAAATTCTCGAGTTTGGACTTTTGAACCATTTGTGGATAAATTATGAATTTTTATAAAAAAAAATTCATGCATTGGTGTATGTTTTAGGTTCCCTTTTATTTTAGCATGTTATAGATGCTCTTTTGAGATTAGGGAATGTTCTTAAGCGTGTTTGGATCATATGGGATGCATGCACCACCTTAGAATTGGACCAAGGACCTTTTTCTAACATTTCCGCAGCTTTTTGAGTCATTTTGGCCGACCGAAATGCCATTTCGGTCGACTGATGGCTTTTAGGAATTCCATTGCACAGTAAAACATCCATTATAGTAACCATTTTCACTGTTCAGGGCTATTTCGGTCGACCGATGCCTTATTTTGATCTACTGAAATGAGCTCCCCTCAAAAACATGTTTTCAGTAAAGTTTCTAGTCATTTTGGTCGACCAAAACTCCATTTTGATCGACCTAAATAGCTTGCATTCACACAACCCTTCTGTTATGTTTCAGCACTGATGTTCCAACTTCAAAAGGTCATAACTCCTTCGTTCCTAATCCAAATAGGGTGATTTTTGAGCCTGATCTCAAGTATTTTGAGTCAGCTTTGCAATGGTACCTATGAAATTCTTAGATTCAAATCACAGGGGGAGTTATTCATGTTTTAGTGGGACAGTGTCAGTTTTCTCTTAAACCGGGAAAGGGCATTTTGTGGGATTCTTGGCCAATGTTCTTGGAACCTCTTGGAATGTTATAAAATGATTAGATTAGGTTTTATTCACCTTGTTTGACTTTTTTAGAGTCAATTATTCCCTTTTTAATTGTGGATTGATCATTTTGCCCTTAATTGACGGATTTAGCCCGTTTTGACTCTCGTTTGCTCATTCATTTTTCTTGAGTTGCATGGCTTCATGGAATATCACGTTGGTGTCTTAAAGATGATTTATATCTCAACAGACTTTGGTTTCATCTTTTGTTTCTGCATTTCAAATCCGTTATCGGGTTAACTTTCGGGTCATCACTGACGCACCGGATTGAAAAACTTGGGTCACGACAAGTGGTATCAGAGCTCCTACGTTCGAAAACCTTAGGACGATGGGTTTTGGGTACATATCATGTTTTTATGACTTGCTTTGATATGTTTACATGTTTCTTGATAACATGCTTTGATGTAATAACATGTTTATGTGCTTAGGTGGTAGTGTGTTTTGGAGTCTACCTTAAATGTTTTAGTGTGTTGTATATGCTTGTATACCTTAGCATTTTGTATATGCGTGTTTGGTGTTAGCATGTTGTATATGCTTGTATATTTTAGTATGACTGTATGTTGCTTACATTTATTGCATCTACTATGTGATACTTGTTTCATGCATTCACGGAATGAGTCGCATTAGGTCTTAATGACTAGCATTATTATTGACCTTGTCCCTTATGTGTGTAGCACCATAGTCTTAACTTGTGGAGAGTCTTCTCATCACGTCGGAGTGGATGAGCAGGCTGAGGAGTAGGTTGCAGACACCGGGCTCGCACAGGGTCCAGGGAGGCCCAGGGTTCGACCTCGTGGTGTGGATCCTAATCCACCACAAGCACCGACTTATGAGGAGCAAATTGCGCAGGGAGTGGCTCTGAGGATGTCGGAGTCCATTCAACAGATGTTTCATCAGCATATAGTAAGGATATAGATTCCGATACCAGCACCAGCACCGGCACCAGTTGCTAATGAGGCATTGGACTACTTCATGAAGTTACAACGGGTTAAGATCGACCAGTTTGCAGGGAGTATGGATCCGCTTACTTCAGAGGCATGGCTTGATCTCATGGTACGCAATCTTGATAGTGTGGCAGTACCTACGGACCGATTAAGGATCTCCTTGACTGCCTCTATGTTCATAGGAGATGCTGATATCTGGTGGAGGTCTATAACCAATATCCACGATGTGGAGGTGATGACATGGGAGGAGTTCAGGACCTTGTTCTTTGACCACTTCTTTTCGAGGGCTATGAGGCAGGACATGAGAGTGCAGTTCACCGGCCTCTATCAATACAGGATGAGTGTCACTGAGTATGAGACACGCTTCACTTCTCTTTCCCGTTATACATCGGAGATGGTAGCTACCGATGAGCTCAGGGCGAAGAAGTTTCAGGATGGATTACATCTTGATATTAGGCCACAGATTTTAGTGTTCGATTTGAGGACTTACGGGGAGGTAGTGCAGAAAGCTATGTTGGTTGAGGCAAAGGACCGAGATCAGCTCAGGATCAAGGGTTCATATAAGCAGTCTCGTAGAGAGGCTTCATCAGTATTTGTTGGGGGTCAATAGAAGAAGGCTAAGGCTGGGGATAGTTCACGTACTCAGGGATTGTCACAACAGGCTCGGTCTGTACCTACAGTTCCAGTATCTTCAAGGTCAGCTCGGGGAGTGATTTGTCACCATTGTCAGTAGCCGGGGTATATCAAGCCTCGCTGCCCACAGCTTCAGCCACAGGCCAGTTAGTCATAGGCTAGTAAGCCTATAACTTTGACGAAGAGGGTTCGCGGAGCTTGTCATTATTGTAAGCAACCAAGTCACTTCAGGAGAGTGTGTCTGAAATTGTAAGGCGGGACATAGAATGGCATAGGTTTACAGGTCGTACCGGTACAGTCAGCAGTTGTGCAGTCAGGTTTCAGGGTGCCTCAGGCACCATAGTCAACAGCACCGCCAGTTGGTTCTTATCCGGTTAGAGGCTCTACACCTACTACTTTCAGACATTAGTCAAGCCACCAAGGTAGTTCACAGTAGTCTGGGGCTCAGGGACGAGCTTACGCATTGCCACAGGTCGATACCTCTGTTGGGACTTCTACAGTTTAAGGTATCTTTCCAGTTTTCAGTTCTTGGGCTAGAGTTCTTGTAGACACAGGTGTATAGCATTCATTCATATCTGCTTCATTTGCACATTCATTGGGTCTAGAGGTCACGCAGCGGGATGGTTTCCTTTGTGTTGACACACCAATTGGGGTCTAGTGTTTTTGAAACGTGTTTGTCAGGGTTGTGCTATCGAGATAGTTGGGCAGAGTTTAGAGTTCGATTTTATAGTTTTCGACATAACGGGCTTTGACGTCATTCTCTGGATGGATTGGTTATCCTTCTTTGGTGCTACGATTCTATTGCTTCCGCGAGAGGATGACTATTTGCACTCCCAAAGGAGATTATTTTCACTTCGTGGGAGATCAAAGTGATTCCCACTCGACGATGATTTACAGTATTAGTGACTGGAGTCGCCATAGGTCCTACTTGGCTAGCCTGTTAGCTAACGAGGATAGTAGTTCAAGCCACGTTTACCTAGTAGTTGTTGTGGAGTTCTTGGATGTTTTTTCGGAGGAATTGACGGAGCTTCCTCCTTTTTGGGAAGTTGTCTTTGCCATTGATGTCATTCCCGGTACTGCACCTATCTCTCTGGCACCGTACCGCATGGCACTGGCAGAGCTTGACGAGCTGAAAGCTTAATTAGATGATTTAAAAGCTAAAGGCTTTATTCGTCCTAGTGCTTCACCCTGGGGAGCACCGGTTCTTTTTGCGAAGAAGAAAGATGGGTCTTTAAGACTTTGCATCGATTATCGCAAGCTGAACCACGTTACAATCAAGAACAAGTATCCTTTGCCTAGGATTGATGACTTGTTTGATCAGTTGAAAGGAGTGACATGCTTCTCGAAGATTGATTTGAGATTGGGTTATTATCAGTTGAGGGTTAAGGATGAGGATGTATCCAAGACCGCTTTCCGCACACGATATGGCCATTATGAGTTTCTAGTAATGCCATTTGGTTTGACCAATGCTCCGACAGCTTTTATGGACTTGATGAACCGTGTGTTTAGTGACCATCTTGATCAATTCGTTGTGGTTTTCGTTAACGACATTCTTGTATACTCAGCCTCGGTGGAAGAACATGAATATCATTTGAGGACAGTGTTACAGATCCTTAAGGATAATTAGTTGTACGCCAAGTTCGAGAAATGTGAATTTTGGCTATCGAAAGTGAAATTCCTTAGACATGTTGTGTCAAGGGGCGGAGTTACAGTGGATCCGTCGAAGATTAAGTCTGTGATGGATTGGGAGCATCTGAAGACAGTGTTTGAGATTCAGAGTTTTCTTGGCTTGGCCGGCTATTACCGGAGATTTGTTCGGGACTTCTCTCGTTTAACGGCACTTATGACTCGACTTACCTGCAAGGGGGTCAAGTTCGTATGGAACGAGGCATGTGAGTTTGCTTTTCAGGAGTTGAAGGTCAGGTTGACATCGGCTCCAGTGTTGATCATTCCTGAACGTGGTTTGGGTAATGTAATCTTTTGTGATCCTTCGCGGGAAGGTTTGGGTTGCATCTTGATGCAGATAGAACGGGTGGTTGCTTATAGGTCTCGACAGTTGAAGACTTATGAGTTGAACTATCCGACACATGATTTGGAGCTGGCAGCAGTTATCTTTGCCCTGAAGGGGTGGAGACACTATTTGTACGGAGAGAAGTTTGAGATTTTCTCTGAGCACAAGAGTCTCAAGTATCTCTTCTCACAGAAGGATTTGAACATGAGACAGCGCAAATGGGTTGAGTTCATGGAAGACTACGACTTTGAGTTGCAGTATCATCCAGGTAAGGCCAATGTGGTGGCCGATGCATTGAGTAGGAAGTCACAGGGAACTCTTGCTACCATTTCCATTCACAGATGGAAGATGTTAAAAGAGCTTGTAGATCTTAGTTTATAGTCTTATGAGGATGTCTCACCAGCTATTTTGTTTAGCCTTGTAGCTCAACTGGCTCTTGTTAGCAGAGTTATTGAGGCACAGTTGGAGGATAGGGAGATGAAGGCCATCCATATTCGGATTTCAGGCGGCGAGAATGTAAAAGGTTGGACCTTACATTCAGATGGTGGTCTCAGGTATGAGGGGATGATGTTCGTTCCTTTGTCTTATCGTAAAGACGTTCTTTGGGATTTCCACCACTCTAGACTCGCAGTTCACCCTGGTGATACGAAGATGTATCACAATCTGCGATGACAGTTTTGGTGGCAGGGCATGAAACGGGATGTTTCACAGTTCGTGGCTCGATGCCTTACTTGTCAGCAAGTGAAGGCAGAACATCAGCGACCGGTAGGAATGTTGCAACTATTACCAGTATCTGAGTGGAAATAGGAGCATATCACTATGGATTTTGTAACGAGACTTCCGAGGTCTCAGGTAGGGAAAGATGTCGTTTGGGTTATAGTTGACAAGTTGACCAAGACGGCTTACTTCTTACCTATGGCAGTGATAGACAGTACAGAGAGACTGAGTGAACTGTATGTGAGGCAGATTGTTAGGCTTTACGGGATTCCTAAATCCATTATTTTGGATAGGGATCCACGGTGCACGTATCATTTTTGATAGAGTTTTCAGGAGGCTCTTGATACGAGGCTTCACTTTAGCACGACATTCCATCCTTAGACTGATGGTCAGTCGGAGCGCACCATTCAGATATTGGAGGATATGCTACGGGTTTATATCTTGGATTTCAGAGGTAGTTGGGAGGACTACTTACCTTTAGTTGAGTTTGCTTACAATAACAGTTACCAGACCATTATTGGTATAGCACCTTTTGAGGCATTGTATGGCAGACCTTGTAGATCTCCAGTTTGTTAGACCAAGATCAGTGATGTCGTTGCCTTGGGTCCTGACATTGTCATTGAAACTACAAAGAAAATTAAGTTGATTCGGCAGCAGTTGGCTACTGCACAAAGCAGACAGAAGAGTTACGCTGACAGGAGGAGGCGATCCTTGTCTTTTGAGGTAGGGGACCATGTGTTTCTCAAGATTTCTCCACAGAATGGACTTCTGAGATTCCAGCAGATGGGCAAGTTGTCTCCTAGGTTCATTAGACCATTCCAGATTTTGGAGCGCGTTTGTGAAGTTGCTTATCGTTTGGCATTGCCGCCAGACCTGGATAGGGTTCACGACATCTTTCATGTCTCTATGTTGAGGAAGTACGAGCCAGATCCATCACATGTTTTACGGTAGACAGATGTTGTTGTTGATGAGGATGTGACTTACAAGGAGAGTCCAGTCCAAATTCTTGATTCACGAGAGCAGGTCTTGCGGACCAAGACCATTCCATTGGTTAAGGTCTTCTGGAGACACCACGGCATTAAGGAGGCTACCTGGGAGCTCGAACAGGAGGATCACTCTCGGTATCCCCATTTGTTCTCTCTTTCAGGTACGACTTGATTTCGGGGACGAAATCCTTTTTAGGAGGGTAAGTTGTAATAACCCGGTCATTTTCCTTCTTTTCTGTTTTCGGTCATTTCTCTTTTTTCATTTTTTACCTATTTCGTCCTTTTCTCGTTTATCACTTTTCCTTGCATAACCTCACTTTTTGTGCTCGGATTTGATTCCGGCTTTGCATACATCCATGATATTTAATTTCCATGATATCTATATTTTCAATTTCGTAGAAAAGAATGTTAAATGTTTACTTTTCTTGTAAAGGGCATGGATGCATAACCTTTTGGTAATTTTTCATAACTTGAGGGGTTTTCGTGTAATTATGAAAAATAATTATTTTTCGTCTTAGTAACCTTTTTGCAACTAAATTTGTAAGATATTTTTAAAAAGGACCTTTTTGTAATTTTTGAAAAATGTGACAAGTGTCACATTCTCATGGTGCCACTTGTTGGCGTGGGTAGAGTGACTTGGAAGCATGATCTCATGACATATAGAGGATGGAGATTCACCCATTTGTTGGCCTAGGATAGGAGCACTTGTTGGCATGGATGGTTGACAAGTGTAGGTTCAATATTAAGTCTTGGAAGTTTACTTAGGATGGTGACAAGTGTAGGCACCATACTTAGTCTTGCATTGTGTGTGTGTAAGAGGTAGTGCAAGAGCACCTAGTG
The DNA here is from genome assembly GCF_030987335.1 of Cornus florida. NCBI lineage: Eukaryota > Viridiplantae > Streptophyta > Magnoliopsida > Cornales > Cornaceae > Cornus > Cornus florida. The sequence goes on along the minus strand of NW_026775577.1, from coordinate 81,168,281 downwards.
AGTGGAGGATCCTATCACATTTAGCTTAGGGTTTACACCTTTGTTTCATTTCATCTCTTTCCTTTCAAGAACCTTAACTTAGCCTCCATTAAAGGAAAAGCTTGACTAATAGCTTTGACTTCATTTTTTGCCTCCTTCCACTCACCTCAGACCATTAAGCTTGGAATACAAAAGCCTTGCCTCATCTTCCTCTTCATAACGCTAGAAGGAAAACTTGAAATTCCTTTGTTTCCCTTGGATTCAAGAGGAACAATCCTCTTGTGAGGTAGGGGTGGTTATATGTTTATCCTTTTTGGGTTTTATATATATTGGAGCTTAATATATATTGATTGCATGCTTTTTTTAAAATTCTTATATTTTCATATAAATAGAGATTTATTATGCTTGACTTAGGATTTGTGAATTAAAGCATGTATATGACTATTAAATGGAATAGGTAAATTATTGTTTAATGACTTGCCTAATACTTGTGATTTCATTGAGGGTTTATTATAGATTTCTTGGAGTTGGTACTTATATTGTTAAGTAATATAAGTTTCATTGAAGATTTAGTGTAAAGACCTTGTACATAGCACTTGTATTTACTTATAGGCAAATTACTATATTGCACGATTAGTAATTATGGCCTACATTGATAGTAAATTACTTTAGTGTAATGTGTAGTGGTCGTCGTCCTACCATAAGCTTAAGAGTGTGTATTAAGGCGAGGGCCAAGTTTTACATTTGTAGAAGCCACTACTACCTTTCACTATAAATATAGCTAGGGCGAGTAGGGATCGTCCCAAGGGATTGGAGTCGTACTTGAATATGGAATCACTATTAGGGTCAGTAGGTCGAGTGATCAAAGAAGTGATTGGTTGGTTGTTTAAACTAGAGAGCAACTAAATTAAATTAAGTAAGAATGCAATGCTAAAGCGAGTAAGTAAGGGAGAGAGAGATCTTTAGGTTTAGAGATCACCACCAAGCAATGCATTTCTATATCATTGACAAGTGATTAATGAGGGCAAATAGTGGGTTGCGATATTGGTGTGTATGTATTTGGTTGATTCAATAAGCAAGGATGACTAGTTAAGCATGTATTGTCTAGACATCATGTGAAAGGCACAATATATCTAAGCTATGAAACATTAATTGTCTAAACAACATGTGAAAGGCACAATAAATCAAAACAAGTTATTAATCCTTTCATTAAGCTCACAATCCAAATACAACACAAGGATAGAGACATATGCTAATTGCATTTAAAAGCTTGGATCATCAAACAACAAGCATAGATTGTCCTCCTATTTAACACTACACTACAACTACACTACATCTACACTACTAGCATGAAAATAAACTAGGGGAGAGGCACAATCCATCAAGAGGTAAGCATAAACCATCAAGAGAATCACAAAAGTATTCTTTTAAGCACAATGTTTTGACAATCTCTAAATCTATAGCATCAATACACATAGACATGCATCAATAACATAAAATCTAGAGATAAACACATGAACATCTATTCTACCATACATAGACATATGGATAGAATGAAATGACCAATTAGAAGCATTGAACCACATAAATCATTAAATAAACAAGATCTAAATATATCAAAGTGTCAAAACATCAATTACAACACTAATCCCTCAATAATACACAAGATTAAGATATAGAAAGCATGCTTGGGGCTAACTCTAGCCCCAATAGGATGTCTAGCCACTCATGGTGAGGATGCTTTAACCCTAAAGGGCTAACTCCATGGAAGAGGTTTGCACCTTGTTGGTGAAGATCTCCAATGGTGTCTCTAGCCTCCTCTCCTCTAAACTTCCTCTCCAAAAGATGATATCAAAAATAATGTTGGCTTTCCTTTGAAAAAACAATCCTTATCCTTATATAGGTAGGTCAAAATGACACCCAAAATGAGTTGGGGTCATGCACACAATATTCTCCAATGATTGGATAAAGGACAACTTTCAATGAGCTAGAATTTTAACTTTTTCACACCGGAGGAAGTTCGATCGATCGAAAAGGAAGTGAGATCGATCGAAAGTAAGTGAGATCGATCGAACTTAGGCTGGATCGATCCAACTAGTTGAGCTTTTTGGAAAAAGACAAATCCGAGATATTTATGAGAGATATTTATGGGAAAAGGACAAAAGTGGTTGGTGGGTAGTACAGCTGTGGATAGGATCAATCATTTGGATAAGGATAAAGGTGTTCGATCGATCGAAGAATGATGTTGGATCGATTAAACTTTTGGACTTAAGTGCTTTGGGTCAAGGCTTGGATCTATCTTGAAGTGCTGAGATCGATCAATGTTCAATCGATCAAACCTTGGACTTGGATTGATCGAACTTGCTACTTTGCTTCATTTTGCTTCTTTCTTCCTCTACTTTGCTCATTTCTTTGTTCAATCCCAGAATTGCTTCAATTAAGCTCTTATTTGGCTGAGTTAGCTTATTTTCGGGATATGTGCCTGAAAATGGAAATAATACGAAATCAATCTAAAATGGTAAAGTAAGATAGATAAAGGTACTAGAATGCCTAAGCTTAAGGGGTTTAAATACGCACTTTTCAGTGCTCATCACACCCCCAAACTTAGATATTGCTAGTCCTTAGCAATGAACTAGAAAGTAAAGGAATGAAATGAACAACTATACAACTATAACTAGGAAGCAATAAATGGATAATACCACTTTCGTAGGGAACACGATTGCACTTAGCACATGCAACAAGCGTTTTAAACCCCTAGGTTACCCCTAGTGAACGAGTGAAGTCTCGTGAGGGTTTCCAGAAATGGTACCCACAAACATTAAGCTCATTTTTGTCAAAAGAGGTACCAATATTGCAAACAAGCATTGGGAGAAAACTACCTCAAGTATGCAATTTTTCAACCCTTTTCAAGCAATCTCTCAAAATTTCAACATCAAGCAAGCAAGCAAGTATGGTCCTCCACACATCAAGAAAATGATCATGCAAATCAAAACAACTTTAGAATTCTTTTGAGTGGACCGGCATCAATGTGTTGCTATCTAAGCCAACTAAAGAATTAATCACATCCTTACCCTCAAACTAGCACACAAATCTAGTGCCGATCATTAAGATAAAAAGTGGACCTTTTATTAAAGCTTTATTCATCTAGGTGCACTTATTCTTTTCACTCATTTTTTTTTTTTTTTTTTTTTTTTAGGATCAAAGATGGAAGCATAGTGCAATGTGTTGATCTTTTAAGCTTTCTAGTGATTCATGAGGTCGAGCGTTAGGTCAATGACTCCCAAACCAAACAGCTTTAGGGCATTAGGCGTTAAGACACCCCTACGGACTTACAAACTCAAATCAACTAGGCTACAAATCAAGACAACAACCATCTAATCATTTCATACTTCTCACCATTTAGGAGAAGTCCTCACTTTTTATTGCTTTTGCTTTTTTTTTTTTTTTTTTTTTTTTTTTGGAATAAAGTTCAATTATTAACCTAGAGTTTGGGCCCTCTACCTTTCGGCGCAAGAAGTTCAGTGCTTGATGAGGCTAGAATCCCGGCTACTTAGTGAAAAGGGGTTGTTATCCACCTTTATCAAGAATGAAAGCTTTCAATGCACTACTAGCTCAATTGGGATATAACCAATTCAATAATCAATATAGCATGTACCCCACAAATGAATGCTAGTGTGCGCCTGTGCTAGTGTTGAAGACTAGAGTGAATCTCAAAACAATCACAAAATCAAGATGATGTGGACCACAAGTGCAAGCAAGATATCAATTTTTTGAAAAATTTACTCCTAAATGGCATTCATAAGGCATACAAGGAGTATTGGACTCTCAAGTCAAGCAATTTTTAAATTTTAAGCAATATAGTCCTCAAAAGATCAAAATCATAGCTAGGTATGAACCAATCATAGAAATATCCCTCAAATACACGAGTCATGCTAAAAGTTTGAATTTAAAACTATCACTATAGAGCACCATTCCCCCCAAACTTAAATTGCACAATGTCCTCAATGTGCAAAGAGAACAAAGGAAAGAGTATACTAGTCCAACTAAGCAAGAATGATCGGGACTGAAGTATCCGAAGTGGGTGGCATAACCCCCCCCCCCCCCCCCCCCAAACTTAGGATGAACTGTGGTCCTGAAAATTGGCACTTGGATAAACTTATCAGATAACAAAATGGGATAATCAGTGCACAGTGAACATGCAAGTGTAAATAGGATAAACAGAAAATGAAATGAAAGAGGTATAAGGGTGGTCCTGAAAATTAGGTAGCACTCTCTCACTGAAGTCACTGTGATGCACCTGATGGAGTTAAACATACAGATATAAGAATACAATCAGATGACATCCATAGCAAAAATAGATATATAAAATAGAGAAAGTGCAGGTACAACAAAAATATCAAAGCCGACAGACCAGCTGTAAAAATAATACAGTGGCAATAATAAAGTATCAAAAGGAGAGAGGGATTATAAGATTGAAAAGAGTGGGAGCTCAGGAAGATAAGGTAGGACGGGCAGGTCTGGCTCCGCGGATGTCTCTAGATAAATCTCTGAACATGGTCGCAACATCCCTGCGGAAGGTAGTGAACTCCGCTCTGTGGGCCGTCAGGTCAGCTCTGATGGCAACAACAGTGTCCTTAAGCGTCTACAGACGCACTCCGAAGCCGGGGGTCAAGTCTGGTATGAAGGAGTCAAAAGACAGCTCTTAGGTCTGTTCTTGCTCGTGGATAGGTGACCCGAATGGAGAATGCTGAACTGCGTCATCCGCTGAGTGCTCCAAGTCAATGTCTATATCAATGTCATCATGCTCGGCAGCTGGATCGACTGGTGCATCGTCCGCTGCGGGAGCTACTGGTGCTAGCTCTGCTGGTGCCGGGGCTGCCTGTGCTGTTGCCTTCTCCTCTAACTCCAGTTCTGTAGCCGCCAGTATGGCATGGGTTTGCAGTCGAGTGATAATAGGTTTGTAGGTCTTGTCCCAGTCCTTCTTGAGGAAGTGACAGGAACCTTTCTCGGGGTCCTCCTGTGAGTGGATGGGATAACGCTGGTCTATGAGAATCTGGGTGATGAGGTGGCTGAATGGAAGAGACTTGGCCCTTCCGGGCGCCTCCTTGCTGACGTACTCATCGTAGAGCTTCCTCGTCACGCTCCAAATAAGCACAGGAATAGACACCCAGTGGCTAGTATAGAAGGCGTACAGGGCTTCTAGATAGTCGCCCCGCCTTTGAATCTTGTATCCGGCCATGTATATGTTCTGGAAAAGCACGGAATCGATGAACCAAAGGTCGTCTGGAAGATATGTGCGGGTGGCAAAAGTCTCGCCACCGACATGGTAACCTATAAGAAAAACCGCCATATCGGCATAAGAAGGCCTGTGAAGCCTAGGATATGTCTCCTGTAGCTCGGGCGGGCACTGATGTGGACAGCGAGTCGAACGGGCCAGAGTATCCACTGTAATGGTGATCCCATAGCCATCGATAAAGGCGATGAGCTCGGCTGTAGTGCGCGGCGATGGTTGGAGGTTCTGGTAGAACAACCGAACCAGTCGCGGGTAGATCGGCTCTGTGGCTGGGGCAAGAATAGCTGAGAGGCCCTGCTGAATGATGTCCTGGTAGGCAGATTGAGTCAGCACCGATCTGGAGAAGAATGTGGTGTCGAATGCTGACTCGTGGTCAATAATCATGTGTGCATATCGAGGCGCGAGTCTGTCACGCTGTAAAGGAGCTGGCTGAACTAGTGGAGCCGGCTGAGCTGGCTGCTCAGCACCTCTATGCAGTGGAGATGGTGATGGAGTGAATGCTGGACGAACTGGTGACTGGGGTGGAGTAGGGTGTAATGGCTCCTCTGCATGGGAGGGCTGCGTAGTCTCCTCTGTCCGCTGTCGAACTCTCCTCGGTGTGTGCTCGGGGCTAGGATCCCGGATATGAGATGGACTGGCCCCGTCGTCAAGTCTACGTCTGGTGCCGTGATGGTGTCTACGTGCTACAGTCTTGACGCGAGCCATAGTCTGCAAATAGAATTTCAAGAGTTAGTGCCAGCATATATAGAAACATGTATGTCAAATAAGATAGACAAAACAAGATATTGCTTGATTTTATGCAAGTGGCAGAATATGAAACATGCCAAACAATGTGAGTATAAAATGCATCCAATGTGGAATATCACAGGCATTGGGCATATATAAGGTAGCATGCCAAAAGTTGGATCGATCGAAGGTTAAGTTAGATCGATCGCAAATATTCGATCGATCATAAATTTGTTCGATCGATTGAACAGTGCGACAATGAAACCTAACAGTCACAGATCTGTGACTTTTGAAGAACGAGGCCCACACGAACGTGTTCGTGGGCCCTACAACACATCAAATCAATAACTCACATCACCCAAACATGGCCCATACTCCCAAATCAAATAAAAATATCAAAAATATATGCAATGATATACATATATATATACATATTTCAAGCATCAACAATGGAGGTTCAATCATATATAAAGCATGAATCAAACATATAAACCATGTATGCACGAGATTGAAGCATGAAATTGACTAGTGAGGTCTCGGATCTTACCCAAATCGAAGGGAGATGTGGATGCAAAGAGGGAGGGATGAAACCGAGATGAGAGAGAGAGAGAAGCATGGTTCTCGCCGGAGATGGAAGATATGAGTTAGGGGAGATGATTTGCAATAGAAGGGAATGAGAAGCTAGGGTTTGATGGGTTGAGATCGATCCAAATGATCGATCTCAAGACCCTTAGATCTTTTTTTTTAAAAAACATTTCCCGACTAGCTTGATTGATCGAAGATGAGTTGTGATCGATCAAACTTTGATGAACTCCTTTCAAAGTATTTTTGGGTTTTTTTTTTTTTTTTTTTTTTTTTTTTTGAAATTTGTAAAAATAAAATTAAAAATTGGAAAATAAAGTAAAACAAAATATTTTTGATTTGCTTTGAATATATATATATATATATATATATATATATATATATATATATATATTATTTTTTTTATTTTTTTATTTTTTTAAATTAAATAATTAATTAAAAACTAAATAAATTAAAATATTTTTGAATTTTTGAAAACTTGTTGAAAATTGAAACAAAATAAAATGAGAGTGAAAATAGAATAAAATAAAAATGAAAATATTTTTTGGATTTTTGAAAAGTTGAAAAGTCAAACTAAAGTTAAAACAATGAAATAAAGATTTGTGATCAATCAAAACAAGAGTTCGATTGATCATACAGAGAGCAAAAATATGCAAGTTTTTGGTTTAAAATTTTGGCTAAGTGTTGGAACATGAGATCAATGGAACTGGGAAGTTGGATCGATCGAAGAACTTTCAGATCGATCTTGGAATGTTTCAAACGATCAGACAGAGAGCTGAAAATATGCAGGTGGATGCAGGCTCAAAATTTTTCTAAGTGTTGAGGCATGAGATCGATCAAACTTGGAAGTTGGATCGATCGAATGTCTCTTGATTGATCTGAGAATTAATTCGAATGATGGGACAGAGAGATGATTTGGATGCAGGTTCTGCAGGCTCAATAATATTCTAAGTGTCAACACTCAAGATCGATTGAACAGGATAGTTGGATCGATCGAAGGTCCCATGATCGATCCAACTAAGACCTAAGATCCCAGATTTTTCTTGGATCGATGGGACAGAGAGCCTATTTGGATGCAGGCTTGAAAATTTTCTAAGTGTTGGATTCAGATGGAAGTTTGATCGATCGAACTCAAGTATGAGATCGATTGAACTTATGCAGAATGCTCAAAAATGACATGAAAGCTTATGCAATCCTCACCAAAGTTCCTTGAAATGCATATGAACCAAAAACAAGTATCTAGACTTCACAAGAAATGAAATGAAAGATAGAAATGGGGGAGGAATAGGGTTTTGACACCCTACGAATACCTTTTGCTAGTCTTTAACGTCTCTAGCAAGACATTGGGCTCTTTTAGCCCGGATCAAAGATCTTATAATGTATCCCCTCTTTGTTGGGGTGATGGATGCTTTGAACTCTACCCAACAAATGGTCCTTTGAAGAACTTGTTGGATCAAGCTCAAAAGAGGCTTTTGATCCTTTGTCTATGCCATCAAAACTTTTGGGCTTCCATGCCCTTTCAAAGCAAGAATTTGAAACAACACTTTGAGAATGCAAGGTTGAAGATGATCATTTGGAAGTTTTGGTTTTACAAAAAAGTTCATTTCCTTGACATTGAAGATCATAACACTTTTCTACAACATTGACCTCTCCTTTATATTTGTCAAATGAATTAGGTGTGGGATTAAAGATATTCAACTTCACCTTCATGTGGCCAAATGAAATCTTCATTATCCCCGTCCTACAATTTATGTTGGCATTAGCGGTTGCCAAGAAAGGACGGCCAAGGATAACGGGAATTTAGCTCTTAGGATTGAAAACCAGTTCCATGTCTATGATAACGAAATCAACGGGAAAGAAGAATTTATCAATCTTAATCAAAACATCTTTAATGACACCTCTAGGCTTTTTAATGGATCGGTTGGCAAGTTACAAAACTACCGACGTCGGTTTCAATTCACCTAAGCCTAATTTGACATAAACCGAGTAAGGAAGAAGGTTAACACTTGCCCCTAAGTCAAGAAGCGCCCGATTAATGATATATTCACCAATGATGCATGATGTAGTGGGTGAACCGGGGTCCTTAAACTTTGGAAGAGTGTTATGTTGCAAAATTGAGCTTACTTGCTCGGTCAAAACCACTTTTTTTGGTGCTTGGCTTTTGGTCTTTTGCTTTTGGGTGCAAAGATCTTTTAAAAACTTAGCATAAGCCGGAATTTGCTTGATTGCATCCAAAAGTGGGAGATTAACTTTTACTTGCCTAAACATTTCCAAAATCTCATTGGTCTTGACTTTTTGCTTTTCTTTTGAAATGGACCCTTTCAAGGCGTCCGGAAATGGAGCTCTTGGCTCGAAAATATTTTGAGAATTTTCTTTTAAAGCCTCCTCAACACAAGAAGTTTTCAAATTAGGTTTCAATTCACTTTTCAACAAAATTTTCTCAACATCATTTTTCAAAACTTTCTTCAATGGATCATTTTCAAGATCGCTTTTCAAATCACATTTTTTAGCTTTCTCATTTATAAGATCATGCACATGCAATGAAGGAGGAATAGAATGTGAAACGGGACGGGTGATAACTTGTGGTTGCACCGGTTCACTCTCTTCATTGGTCATTTCTACTTGATTATCTACAACTCTACCACTCCACAAGGTGGTCACCGCATTAACATATTCTATGGTACACCCCTCCGATGAGGATTGGGTTTCCACAACACATTGTTGCTTAGGTAGGGCATTAATAGGCATCTTTCCCTTCTCTCTAGCATTAAGAGTGTTAGCTATTTACCTTACTTGGGTTTCTAGCTTTACAATAGATTGAGAGTGAGAATGAAGCAATTGCGTGTTAGCCTCTAAAGTGCCCAAAGCATTTAAAACTTTCTCTTCAAAAGCAGGACTTCGAGAATTACCTTGGGAATATGATTGGTTAGGAAAATGAGAATTAGAGAATTGATTCCTTTATGATTGGTATGGCCTAAAACCTTGGGATCCTTGGTTTTGAAGTGAAAGTGGAATGTATTTCCCTTGGAAATCAACTTGGGAAGGATTTAAGCCTTCTCCTTAGTTTTTTCAAGAGAAATTTGGATGATTCCTCCAACTTGGATTATAATGAGTACCATAAGGATTGTTCCCTTGGTTCACAAAAGTTGCATTGACTTGCTCATTAGGTTAACTTTGCACTTGTCCATGAGGACAATAAGAAGTAGAATGAAGAACATTAGAACAAGTCATACATGTTTCATTTGATGCATGATGAGAATGGTTAGGGAAGGAAGTTACTTGGTTCGCCGAGTTTTGGTTAATTAAAAATTGATCAAACCTTTGAGACAAAGACTTCATTTCGGCGGCTATTTCATTTGAATGTTCGACTTGATGTAAGCCAACACTCTTCCTACCTTGTGTATTTCTACCATTCTTTGATGACAATGTTCTATGCAATGAATTTTCACTCATGCTTTCATAGAGATGCCATAGGTCATCCTCAGGCCTATAAATGTAAGAGTCACCCATAGAAGCATCAACCATGCCCTTATAATTATCCAATAAGCTCTCAAAAAAATATTGAACTAATTGCCATTTGGGCATGTCATGGTGTGGACACTTCCTTAGCAATTCATTGAAGCGTTCCCATGCCTCATGGAATGTCTCCCTATTCCCATGTGTAAATTCTCGAATTGAGGTCCTCATGGCATTGGTCTTAGAAATCGGATAGTACTTCTTCAAAAACTCTTATTGCATTTCTGCCCAAAAAGTGATTGAAAAAGGCCTAAAATTGTTAAACCAATATTTTGCCTTGTCCTTAAGGGTGAATGGAAAAAGTTTAAGCCTTAAGACTTCTTCCGGCATGTCCGTGTATTTTACGGTGGAACATACTTCAAGAAACTCATCCAAATGCTTATAGGGTTCTTCACTTGGAAGTCCATGAAAGTTAGGAAGCATTTGAATGGTTTGTGCTTTAATTTCATAATGGTATGCTCGAAATTATGGCAATTGAATGCATGTGGGTGCATTATATTCATTTGGCACATAATGGTCTCTCAAAGCAAGTGGTGGGTTAGCAACTTGAGGTGCAACATGAACACCTTGATTTTGAATTCCTCGATTAACAATGGGAGGTTGTGGAGCATACATGGGCCTTGGCATTCCGAATGGAACTTGGCCTTGTTGTTGTGGTGGTGGGTGAATGTATGGCCTAGGCATGCTTAATGGTACTTGAATGTTCTCATTGTGCACATTTGGATGAAGGATGCCTTGTTGGTCTATGTGACCAAGGTCCTTAACATGATCATCATTATAATCATCCATTGATAGGTGGGTTCTATTTGAACTTCCTCTTCCCCTAGGATTTCTAACGATGGATTCGAGATGCAAATCAAAAGGGACAAGAGTTAGTCTCAATGAATGACGACCATGCATGCACAATAACAAATAAGCAAGCACAACAAATAAACAAATACTTTGCCTTCACAACAATACAATTAAACTTCCTCCACAAACACAATTCCCATGTTTGAAACAATAATAATGCAATGACAAGAAAAATGCCTCCACGCGGGCTCACGATTTAACTAAAGAGATTGAGTCAAGAAAGTCTCACAAAGGTCCTATAGCACTTCAACTCCAAATTTAGCTTAGCTTAGCAATTTTTTTTTAGAATTTTTAGCTTTTTCCCTTATTTTGCTTTGTTTTGCTTTGCTCCTTACCTTAGATGCTCCTTTGCTTGGCTTCTTTCCAACAATACACCTAGTCAAGTGAAAACAAACACAATAAGTAACCTAAAAGACAAGTGAAATCAAAGTAAAGAAAAGACACGATCAAAAGAGTACTAATTCCTAATGAATTCCACAAATACGACGATGCCTAATCCCCGGCAACGGCGCCAAAAACTATGGTCGTCGCTTACCATAAGCTTACGAGTGTGTATTAAGGCGAGGGCCAAGTTTTACATTTGTAGAAGCCACAACTACCTTTCACTATAAATATAGCTAGGGCGAGAAGGGATCGTCCCAAGGGATTGAAGTTGTACTTGAATGTGGAATCGCTATTAGGGTCAGTAGGTCGAGTGATCAAAGAAGTGATTGGTTGGTTGTTTAAACTAGAGAGCAACTAAATTAAATTAAGTAAGAATGCAATGCTAAAGAGAATAAGTAAAGGAGAGAGAGATCTTGAGGTTTAGAGATCACCACTAAGCAATGCATTTCTATATCATTGACAAGTGATTAATGAGGGAAAATAGTGGGTTGTAATAGTGGTGTGTATATATTTGGTTGATTCAATAAGCAAGGATGACTAGTTAAGTATGTATTGCCTAGAAATCATGTGAAAGGCACAATATATCTAAGCTATGAAGCATTTATTGTCTAAACTACATGTGAAAGGCACAATAAATCAAAACAAGTTATTAATCCTTTCATTAAGCTCACAATCCAAATACAACACAAGGATAAAGACATATGCTAATTGAATTCAAAAGCTTGGATCATCAAACAACAAGTATAGATTGTCCTCCTATTTAACACTACACTACAACTACACTACTAGCATGAAAATAAACTAGGGGAGAGGCACAATCCATCAAGAGGTAAGCATAAACCATCAAGAGAATCACAAAAGCATTCTTTTAAGCACAATGTTTTGATAATCTCTAAATCTATAGCATCAATACACATAGACATGCATCAATAATATAAAATCTAGAGATAAACACATGAACATCTATTCTACCATACATAGACATATGGATAGAATGAAATGACCAATTGGAAGCATTGAACCACATAAATCATTGAATAAACAAGATCTAAATATATCAAAGTGTTAAAACATCAATTACAACACTAATCCCTCAATAATACACAAGATTAAGATATAAAAAGCATGCTTGGGGCTAACTCTAGCCCCAAGAGGATGTCTAGCCACTCATGGTGAGGATGCTCTAACCCTCAAGGGCTAACTACATGGAAGAGGTTTGCACCTTGTTGATGAAGATCTCCAATGGTGTCTCTAGCCTCCTCTCCTCTAAACTTCCTCTCCAAGAGATGATATCAAAAATAATGTTGGCTCCCCTTTGAAAAAACAATCCTTATCCTTATATAGGTAGGTCAAAATGACACCCAAAATGAGCTGGAGTCGTGCACACAATATTCTCCAATGGTTGGATAAAGGACAACTTTCATTGAGCTAGAATTTTAACTTTTTCGCACCGGAGGAAGTTCGATCGATTGAAAAGGAAGTGAGATCGATCGAAAGTAAGTGAGATCGATCGAACTTAGGCTGGATCGATCCAACTAGCTGAGTTTTTTGGAAAAAGACAAATCTGAGATATTTATGGGAGATAACAAAAGTGGTTGGTGGGTGGTACAGCTGTGTCTAGGATCAATCATTTAGATAAGGACAAAGGTGTTCGATCGATCGAAGAATGATGTTGAATCGATCGAACTTTTGGACTTAAGTGCTTTGGGTCAAGGCTTGGATCTATCTTGAAGTACTGAGATCGATCAATGTTCGATCGATCGAACCTTGGACTTGGATCGATCGAACTTGCTGCATTGCTTCATTTTGCTTCTTTCTTCCTCCACTGTGCTCCTTTCTTTGTTCAATCCTAGAATTGCTTCAATTAAGCTCTTATTTGGCTGAGTTAGCTTATTTTCGGGATAAGTGCCTGAAAATGGAAATAATACGAAATCAATCTAAAATGGTAAAGTAAGATAGATAAAGGTACTAGAATGCCTAGGCTTAAGGAGTTTAAATGCGCACTTTTCAGTGCTCATCATGTAGTATCATTAACTTGCCATTTTAGACATGTTACCTTAGGGCATGGTTTGTGTGGTTTCACCCTACTTGTGTTTGGTAGGTAGTGTCATGCATTGCGATTATATAAATGTCATGGACTTGTTGATTTTTGAAAGCTTGTAAGGATATGAAATGTTTGTTGGCTAGGGTTTGACTCTAGTACGGAGGGTAGGAATTCTCCTATGTCATAGTGCGTACTAGGTAGTATCTTGTGGGTCGTAATTACCCAAAATAACTTGTATAGTCTCGTGGCCACATATCCTAGTCTTCCCATTATTTTATTTCGCATTATTTTTTTCCAAGTTGTAAATCATTGATTTCTTGTAGCTTGTGATTTGGTGATTTTAGTTTCAATGTGGTTAGTGTACTTGTTTATGTATACTTGGATGTTATGTGTTTATCATTTCAAACATTTATATAGCTTGAGATGATCCCTTAGAGTACCTTGAAAAACATAGACGTTAGGTGGAATGCACCCTTGTGATGATCTATGTTTGGTTCACATTATACTTGAAACTATAGGGTATGTGCATGCACCACATCCTACGAGTAACTTGATTACTCACCCTAGTTGTTTGGGTTTTTTGCAGGTAAAGAAACTTTATTTTGGGATGCATCACAACCCTAAGTTGCTTTGATACCTTGAAGTATTTTGTTATATTTTTGAAAACATGCAAGTGTTAGCATAGAGTATCATTTTGGTGTAAAAATGCTATTTTTGCCTTGAAATATATAATGTGTACCTAAGTACACTTTTTAATACTTGTTTTGTATGTACAACATGAGGCTAAGGGCCATTAACTTGATGTTCACAAGCATGTTCTAAAAGTTCAAGTATTGCAAAGATAGCCATTTGTGAAAATTAGAGGTTTGACATGTCAAAATTTGTAATTAGGTTGTAATGAAGCCGTAGGCCATTGTAGCGCATCTACTACATCATTTTACGTTTGTGTGCATGCTCACATCTCACAAAATTCTCGAGTTTGGACTTTTGAACCATTTATGGATAAATTATGAATTTTTATAAAAAAATTCATGCAGTGGTGTATGTTTTAGGTTCTCTTTTATTTTAGAATGTTATGGATGCTCTTTTGAGATTAAGGAATGTTCATAAGCGTGTTTGGATCATATGGGATGCATGCACCACCTTAGAATTGGACCAAGGACCTTTTTCTAACATTTTCGCACCTTTTTGAGTCATTTCGGCCGACCAAAATGCCATTTCAGTCGACCAATGGCTTTTAGGAATTCCATCGCACAATAAAACATCAATTCCAGTAGCCATTTTTACTGTTCAAGGGTATTTTGGTTGATCGATGCCTTATTTTGGTCTGCCGAAATGAGCTCCCCTCAAAAACATGTTTTCAGTAAAGTTTCTAGTCATTTCGGTCGACCTAAATAGCTAGCATTCACATAGCCCTTCTGTTATGTTTCAGCACTGATGTTCCAACTTCAAAAGGTCATAACTCCTTCGTTCCTAATCCAAATGGGGTGATTATTGAGCCTAAAATCAAGGATTTTGAGTCATCTTTCTAATGGTACCTATGCCATTCTCAGATTCAAATCACAGTGGGAGTTATTCCTGTTTTAGTGGGATAGTGTCAGTTTTCGGTTAAACTAGGAAAAGGCATTTTGTGGGATTCTTGGCCAATGTTCTTGGAACCTCTTGGAATGTTGTGAAATGATTAAATTAGGTTATATTCACCTTGTTTGACTTGTTTAGAGTCAATTCTCCCCTTTTTAATTGTGAATTAATCATTTTGCCCTTAATTGACGGATTTAGCCCCTTTGACTCTCGTTTGCTCATTCACTTTTCTTGAGTTCCGTGGCTTCATGGAATATCACGTTGGTGTCTTAAAGATGATTTATATCTCAACGGACTTTGGTTTTATCTTTTGCTTCTGCATTTCGAATCCGTTATCGAGTTAAATTTCGGGCCATCATTGACGCACCGGGTTGAAAACCTTGGGTCACGACAGAAAAAGTCATTTCAAACCTCGTTTCGGCTCTCAGTTCTGGCTAGAACTTTTCTTCCCCTAGCATGTCATGGTGCTTGTCAGGGTGCTCGTGGGGTGCTCATCTCGACGTCGTAACGTCGACTTTTGCTTTCACTCGTTCTCCTTCCTCTGACTCCAAATCGAGTGAACTTTTTTTTGAACTTAACTAATTTTTCGTTATCTTTCCAACGGTGTGCATGGTTGCACTCGGATCTTC
This sequence comes from Cornus florida, assembly GCF_030987335.1. Taxonomy (NCBI): domain Eukaryota; kingdom Viridiplantae; phylum Streptophyta; class Magnoliopsida; order Cornales; family Cornaceae; genus Cornus; species Cornus florida. The sequence goes on along the minus strand of NW_026775577.1, from coordinate 81,152,695 downwards.
CTGAATAATTACCAATTTACCCTTTTAGCCTTAAGTGCTCATTTTTCTTCGTCATGCCTTTTTCCTTCGTTTGAACTCCAAATCATGTGATTCTTAAGTCCAACTTGATTAGTTTTTCATTGTCTTTCCAGAGGTGTGCTCGGTGGAACCCGAATCCATAGTTTTTTAAATGACTGTTTTGCCCTTGGGGCTATTTTTGCTCAATTTTTCTTGCTTTCCGCTTCCGCTATTTTTTTTTTTTTTTGAGTTCTGTGACTTCATGGGAAGTCACAGATATGTTTTAGGAATGATAGACATTCTAGGGATGTTATTTCCATGTAAAATGACTATTTTGCCCTGGGGGCTTAATTATTATTTTTACCATCTTTTGCTTTCGTGGCAGTTCTCATTGAGTTCCACGACCTCATGGAAGGTCATCAAAGTGTCTTAGAGGTGTGTTATGCCTTGGGAGACCGTTGTCTTGTTTCTTGCTTCTGCATTCTGGATTCGTTACCAGATCTACGTTTGGTTCATTACAGGACGCGATGGCCTAAAAATCAGGGCCGTCACAGGTGGTATCAGAGCTCCTAGGTTCGAAAACCTTAGGAAGATGGGTTTTGGGTGCAAATCATACTTATGTTGTCATGCTCTATGTGTTTAGTTACTTCTTGATAACATATTTACGTGCTTATGTGGACGTATGTTTAGAAGTTTACTTTAACTGCCTCAGCATGATATATGTACTTGTTACTTTTGTACATTGTATGTACTTGTAGGTCTTAGTATATTATATGTGCTTGTCTGTTTGAGTACATCGTATATGCCTGTTCGCATTAGCATATTGTATATGCTTGTTTGCCTTAGCATACCGTATATGCTTATCGGCTTAGTACACTATATATGTTTGACTATCTTAGCATGTTGATTTACGCTTATCTGCTTAACATGAGGGTTATGCTTATTTGCTTTAGCGTATTGTATGTGCTTGTTATCCTTAGCATGACGGTATATTGCGTGTATCGACATGCCTTATGTGATCCTTTACTACTTGTGTGGGTATGTAGTCCATTGCTGTGTTACGTGTTAACTATTTATTTCTATGTCTTGTTTAGGCATTGTGGGTTGTCTCAGCTTGGTTAGTTGAGATTGATGCTAGGGTATTGAATCTTGGAGTTTCGTGGTGACCTTAATGTGATGACATTATTGGGGTCTTGTTTTTTGCGTCATGGGATGATAGGTCGGATTAACTCGAGTCCTTCCTTGGGGATTGGGAGTTTTATTTTCTTGAGCCTCAATAGTGGGGTTCTTATGTCTTTTCTTCTTAGAGTGATGGTTAGGGATTTAATAGGTGTGTTGACCTAAGATATCTTCTTGTCCTGCCTTGGATAGCTCTTACGAGCTAAGGATGGGGTGTGTGTGTTTTGTGTAATTAATTGCCTTAGTGCAATTAATTACTCTCCGTCATCACAGATGACTTAGGGTTGCGTTTAGGGTTTTGATAGGATCCTGTAGAGTTCTCATTGAACTCACTAGCATCTTAAGTTGAGTTTTCTTGTTGATGTCTCTTAATGGTTAGTGTTGGAATTATCCATTACATCGTTGTTTGTTTTGTGTGGTGTTAGGATTCCACCTTGTGTTTGAGCTAGTCTTGGGAAAGACTTGTAGACTCTTTGTTTTAGGGACCTTAGTGTTCATTCTAGGAGATGATTCACTTCCTTGCGGTGAGGGATTGGACTCATCCGGGTTTTCGGCATTCACATTCGGTGAGTTTGCCCTTCTGAGAGGTATTTCATCCCTTTTTGCTTGTGATTTTATGGGATTGTCATTTGCATAGTGATTCCTATATGTTTATATGCCTTATTGTTTTGAGCATGCCCTAGAAACGTGTTGGGAGATGTGAATATTTGGTAGTTATGTAATGATATAGATGATGTGTTTTCCATTTACTACATCTGCTTGTCGTGCTAGCATTATAGGTGATGTATAGTGTGTCTCTGATACTTAACCCCTATGTGATAGGTAGCATATTTGATTGCCCTTATACACTATGTGTTTAGTTGTATGGTGCGTGAACTTTTATTTACATTTAGTATACTTGTACCTAGTGTGCTTGCACATTGTTTATTTCAGTTCATGTTAGTTTAGTATACCTGAGCCTGTATACTTGTCTACCATGAATTTAGTACTGCTTAGTATGCCTGTGGATGTATACTTGTACACATATATTGTATTTCCATTTCGATATTTCTTAGTATACTTGTGAATGTATACTTGCATATGTATATATATATGTTTCATGACTAATTGCTTTATTAGTTTATTCCTTTTTATCATTCCACACTGTGTTTGGGGTTGTGTGACCTTGGTTATTGGGATTGTGTGTGTAAGCTTAATCCGATGTCTTAATTCCTAGGCGTAGCCTTGTAGTAGGTCAGTTTTAGAATGACGTGGAGGTTTTTAGGTGCATTGTCTTGTTAGGAGTCGTTGTGACTAGGGTGGAGGTGATGTTGTTTGATTTTGTAAAGTTCGATCCATTGGCTTAAGGGCATAGACTTGTCAGGCTTTGGAATCGTGATTGGTGTGGCTGACAACAGTGTTTTAAGACTTAGGATTGTTAGTTTTCCAGTATTGAGGATTTAAGGCCTTAAGCGTAGCGGTGCCTGTGACATTGTTCTCAGAGTTTTGGGATTGGCCAGAATGGTCCGGCCAGACATCTTTAGACCATATCACAACTCTCACAAAATGTCTGGCTTCCGTGGTGCTTTTGGTAATGACTATTTTGACATTGATGTCATTTGTATCGATAGGTTTCACGGGTAAGCTTATTGAGGGCAGGTGACAGATTAGGGCTTTATACTGTCATGCTACCGTACAGGTTGTGTGTGGGCGAGTGCTAGTTGCTGTCGATGCTACCTTGCATTACCTAGCTAGTAATGTGAGTCTGGGCAGGCACTTGATGCTATCGATGCCACCGTACCTTGAGTACGCTGTGGGCGGGTTCTAGTTACTGTTCGTACCGCCATGTTACTTCTAGTTATGTTCCTTGTTTCGATGTGTAGTTGCCTTGATCTCCTTTAGGTGGTTGACATTGGGTTAGTATGTCAATTCGTTGGAGAGGTGTCTCACGGTTCGTAATCTCGTGTCTTTTCGTTAATCTTGAGACCTTTGGAGTTGTCCTTGGGTACTTTATGATCTATTCCTCGGTGTGACCTTATGTACAGTCCTTGTTCGATTCTGCTGGAAATGTTCTAGATTTCAGGGATTTAAGGAGGGTAGGTTATAATGACCCGGTCATTTCCTTCCTTTCCTTTTTCCTTAGAATTTTACGAATGAATTTTTTTTTTGTTGAAATTTTTTTCTGAATTCGGTTTCTTGTTACTTAATGTCATCTCGAGTGTTCAGAAATGGTTTATGAGACTCTTTCTTTTGGATTGACAACTTCCTTTAAGGACCGAGTCATTTCCACATTTTTCGTTTTTCAATACTATTCACTTTTCGTCCTTTTCCCAATTTTATCTTTACCCCGTTCGTCACTTTGTTGGCATAACCTCATTTTTTGTGCTCAGAGTTGATTTTGGCTTTGCATGCATTCATGATATTTATATTTTTACTTTTGTAGAAAAGTATGCTAAATGTTTACTTTTCTTGTAAAGGGTATGGATGTATAGTTTCTTTGGAAATATTCTTAACTTGTGGGGTTTTAGTGTAATTAAATAAACTAATTATTTTTCGTCTTAGGGACCATTTTGTAATTTAATTTAGAAGATATTTTTAAAAAGGACCTTTTTGCAATTTTTGAAAAGTGTGACAAGTGTCACACTCCTATGGAACCACTTGTTGACATTTTGGTGAAACCACTTGGAAGCTTAATCTCTTAACACATGGAGGGTGGAGATTCACCCATTTGTTGGCCTAGGATTGGACCACTTGTTGGCTTGGATGGTTGACAAATGAAGGCTAGGGATTTAGTGTAGGAAGGAACTTTAGATTAATGACAAGTGTAAGGTTCATTTTAGGTCTTGCACTATGTGTGTGTGAAGACCATAGTGTAGACTCACATAGTGAGTGGAGGAATGCTAAATCCTCCACTCACCACATTTTAATTCATCTTCCTCACCACTTTGTTCTCAAACCCTAACCGAGCCTCCATGGAAGGAAAAGCTTGACTTAAGACTTTGACTTCATTTTTGACCTCCTTCCACTCACCTTAAACCATAAAGTTTGGAATACTTTTTGTTCCCTTCCTCCTCCTCTACATAACCCTTGAAGGGTTTGCCATTTTGTGTTGATTTACCTTAGATTCAAGAGGAACAATCCCCTTGTGAGGTAGGGGCTGTTTTAAGTTTATATTAATGTTGTATTGATTGTTTTATAAGTATATACAACTTATGAGCATGCCTTTGTTCAAGATCTAGAATTTAATTTAATTATTTTATATGTTTAAGATTTAATTCTCATGATGGTAGACACTTTTGAATTAAATTGTGGCATGCTAGTAAATTAGGACTTGGTATGTTTATCAACATATATTAAATTGGGAGCATTTGAATAAGAATTGCAAATTTTATTTAATATTATCTTTTATGAAAGTTTAATTTACATAATTGTATCAAGCATGAAATCTACTTGTAATGTGATATTAAAGTAAGCCTTTGTGAGTTCTTTAACATATGTTAAATTGAGGATATTTGGAGTTGTTTAAAAATCTAAAGATTTTTAATTAATTAGCTTAATTAATTTTATTTTAAGTGTTGTAGTTAATTAAATTGATTTTGGGTAGAATATATATGAAAACCATGTTATATCCTTTTACATATATTAATTTGAGCCTAATTAGAATTTATTTGAAATCTAGAGACTTTTCATGTTAAGGTGATAATCTCATGAAATGTAGTGCAATAAATTACCTTGTGAGCATATTACTAATTAGATGTAGATTAGTACTTGGGGCATCTTAAAATAGTAATTGGACTTAGCATGATATGTGATATCATTGTCTTGAATAGCTTATTTAAATATATCTTGTGTAGATATATAGCTTGTTAGAATATTACAATTGTTTACCTTGAAAGTTTGTTGCTAAATTGAAGCTTATTTAGTACTTGTGGCTTAGGAGGGTAACGCGGTTCAATTGTTATAAAATATTCTTGCTTTGTGTATAAATTGCATATTGAGAACATGACATACCATATGCTATTTAGACTTGGATTCTAGGACATGGTTTGTGTGGACTCAACCTTATTTGTGCATGGAATGTGGTAACTTGCATTTGATTTTGTATAAGTTTTGGACTTATTGGTTTTGGAAAGCTTGTGAGGACATAAATTAAGTGATGGCTAGAATTTGGCTCTAGTACGGAGACAAGAGTCTTCTAAGTCATAAGTGCGCACTAGGTGGTACCTTGTGGGTCGTAATTACCCAAAAATACTTGCTTGGTCTAGTGACCGCATGTCCTAGTCTTTCCACTATTTGATTTCGCATTTAATTTCAAATTATTAATTATAGATTACTTGTAGCTTGAGAATTGATACTTACTTTGGGTATTTGAATCCAATTTAGTATACTTGAACTTGTATATTTGCTCCGTGAGTTTAAGTTGCATTTAGTATACTTGTGTCATGTATACTAGTCTTATGCATATTTTGTTTAGCTTAGTATACTTGTGTTTGTATACTTGATTTATGAGTATTCTTTATATATCGAATACTTATGCATGTATGTTTAATATTGCTTATCTTGTTAAACATGATTTAGGGTACTTGAACATGTATGCTTGTATATCGTATATCATGTTTTAATATTGACTTGTATACTTGAACATGTATACTTGTATGCTATGGTTCAATTCAATTACATGACCAGCTTAGGATGATCCTTGAGTCTTACTTATGACATAGACGTTAAGTGACGAGGCCGCTTGTGAACGCCAAAATAATGTAGTGAATGTACGGTTCAAGAAAAAAAATTTAGGTTAAGTTTAAATTTATAAAAACCACTACCACCACTACTACTAACGTAGCAAGAGTGAGTAGGGATCGTCCCAAGAGATTATACGTGTTGGAATTTAACTTCAACTTTAGCGTATCAAAAGATTGCAAAGAGAGATTGGTTAATTAAACTAAGATACAAGGAAATTAAAATGCAAGAAAAGTAAACTAGTGAGAGATAGGGATTTAAGAGATATGAAGAGAGGTCTTAGGGTGTTGGAATCACCACTAAGCTCATGTAATTAACCACTTGCTTTCCATTAGTGGGGAATACATTGTTGTGAACAAAATACGACTACCAATTGCAATATTAAGCATGGACCATCTAATTTAAGAATGAATTGTCTACCTAAACTAAGTGTAGCACAACCTATCAATTTTAAGCATGACTCATCTAACTAGTAACAATTGTAGCACACATCAATCTAGAATATCATGGAATTTGCAATAATAAGCCATGGAATATCTAAGCAAGCATAGATTGTCTACCTACCTACAAGCATGAATTAAATTGTAGAATAACCCATCAAGCATAAGTATAAACCATCAAATTAATTAACAAACCCATTCAATGAAAACCCATGCTTAGCCATCACTAAATCCTTAATTAATCACACATAGACATGCAACCAACATAGAGAATCTAGTGTAGAGATCAATTCTCAAATAATCACACATAAGACAACGTGTAATTAAAATAGAGAATTAATAGAAAGAATTAATACATATGAATCATGTAAGAAATAATTCCTAATTTAATCACACATAGATATGTAAATAAACTAGAGAATTATTAGGAAGAATTAAACCATAGAAACCATAGAAATATACTAAGATTCATTAAATTCATAAGGCTAGAGCACTAATCACAACAATATATATAAATCCCTAAAAATAGAATTACAAGGGTTTAAATTACACAAGACTTAGGGCTCATCCAAGCCCTAAAGGTAAATCTAGCCAATCATGGAGGGGGTAGATGTGGTCATGGAATCAAGCTCCAAATATGGCTCCATCTTCTTCTTTCTCCTCTTCTTCTTCTTCTTCTTTGAAGCTCTAGAGATGGAGAGAGAGAGTGGTCTAGAGACGTGTTCTTGAGATGAGCTTCCACTTCCCTCTTTTTTTCTAACCCTAATCTCTAACTTTCCTAGAGAGAATAATAAAATTACAATGTAAAAATAAAATGATAAAAAGCTTATTTACAAAATGGGTCACTTCCATTTATATAAAAGGTCCTTTTCTTAGTCACTAAGTCTGGAATATAGCCCCAAAAATATCTAATCCTGTACTATGTGGTAGGTGGACTTTTGGGTGTGCATGAGAATAAGACAGCTCGCTGCCAGCAAATGTTCGAACGATCCAACTTTGATTTTCAATCGATCCAACTTTGATTGATCTGAGAAAAGTTCGATCGATCTCACTTTTTTTGCGATCAATCTCAAAAAGTTGGGTGGATCCAACTTGAGAGTTAGATGGATCCAACTTGGCAAATTTTCAACATCAGCCTCTTTTTGCTTCAAATCAACCTCCTTTTGCTCCGGATCATCACTAAGACTTAGTTTGACTCCAAAAAGGCCTTAAGAAACCATTTTTAGCCCATCTTAACATTATTGACCTAAAATAGACAAAAAAACAAATAAGTACTAAATTGGAAAAATAAGATAGATAAAGGTCCTAGAACACTCAAGCTTGAGGGGTTTAAAAGTGCACTTTTCAGCGCTCATCACACCCCCAAACTTAAAGATTGCTAGTCCCTAGCAATGAACTACGAAGTAAAGAAATAAAATGAACAACTAATTAACTATGAACTAGAAAGCAATAAATGGATAACGCCACTTTCGTAGGGAACACGATTGCATTTAGCATATGCAACAAGCCTTTTAAACCCCTAGGTTACCCCTAGTGGACGAGTGAAGTCTCGTGAGGGTTTCCAGAAATCATACCCACAAACATTAAGCTCATTATTTCAAAAAAGGCACCAATATTACAAACAAGCATTGGGAAAAAACTACCTCAAGTATGCAATTTTTCAACCATTTCTAAGCAATCTCCCAAAATCTCAACATCAAGCAAGCAAATATGGTCCTCCACACATCAAGAAAATGATAATGCAAATCAAAACAATTCTAGAATCTTTTTTGAGTGGACCGGCATCAAATGTGTTGCTATCTAAGCCAACTAAAGAATTAATCACATCCTTACCCTCAAACTAGCACACAAATCTAGTACCGATCATCAAGACAAAAAGTGGACCTTTTATTAAAGCTTTATTGTTCTAGGTGCGCTTATTCTTTTCACTAGATTTTTTTTTTTCTTTTTTTATTGAGGATCAAAGACAGAAGTATGGTGCAATGTGTTAATCTCTTAAGCTTTCTAGTGATTCATGAGATCCAGCGTTAGGTCAATGACTCCCAAACCGGACGGCTTTAGGGCATTAGGCTTTCAAACACCCCTACGGACTTACAAGCTCAAATCAATTAGGCTACAAATCAAGACAACCTCCATCTAATCATTTCCCACTTCTCACCTTTTGGGAAAAGTCCTCACTTTTTTATTGCTTTTGCAACCTTTTCTTTTTTTATTTTTTTTTTTATTTTTTTTTTTTTAAATTCAAATTTTTTTTTTTTATATTCAATTATTAACCTAGAGTTTAGGCCTCCACCTTTTAGCGCGAGAAATTCAGTGCTTGATGAGGCTAGAATCCCGGCTACTTAGTGAAAAGGGGTTGTTATCCACCTTTATCAAGAATGAAAGCTTTTAATGCACTACTAACTCAATTAGGATATAACCAATTCAATAATCAACAAAGCATGTACCCCACAAATAAATGCTAGTGTGCACCTGTGCTAGTGTAGAATACTAGAGTGAATCTCAAAACAATCACAAAATCTGGATGATGTGGACCACAAATGCAAGCAAGATATCAATCTTTCAAAAAATTTACTCATAAATGGCTTCCACAAGGCATACAAGGAGTATTGGACTCCCAAGTCAAGCAATTGTTAAATTTTAAGCAATATAGTCCTCAAAAGATCAAAATCATCGCTAATATGGACCAATCATAGAAAATCTCTCAAATACACAAGTCATGCTCAAAATTTTGAATTTAAAAGCAAACATTGTAACATACACCATTACCCCCAAACTTAAACGGCACAATGTCCTCAATGTGCAAAGAGAACAAAAGAAAAGAGTATACCGGTGCAATTAAGGCAAAGAGTGGCTGGGACTGAAGTATCCAAAGTGGGTGGCACGGCCCCCCCAAACTTGGGATTAACTATGGTCCTAAAATTTGGCACTCGGATAAACTCATCACATAACAAAAGGGGACAATCAGTGCATAGTGGACATGTAAGTGTAAATGAAATAAAGCAGTGAGAGAGGTATAAGGGTGGTCTTGAAATTTATGTAGCATTCTCTCTCACTGTAGTCACTGTGATGCACCTGATGAGTCAAACGGATAGATATAAGAACATAATAGATGACATCAATAGCAAAAACATATATAAAGAAAATAAAGTATAGAGTACTTTAAAAGAGCAAAGCCGATATAACCGGCTGTAAATAATATACAGTGACAAAAATGAAGTATAGATCACAGAGGTGTGGTATGAAAAGATAGAAGAAACTGGGAATCTCAGGTGGACGAGGCAGGACGGGCAGGGCGAGCTCCGTGAACATCCCTAGATAACTCTCGGAGTGCAGTCATGACATCCGTGCGGAATGTAGCAAAATCAGCTCAGTGGGCTATAGCATTGGCTCAAATGGCAACAGTATCAGCTCTGATAGTAACCACTGCATCCTTAAAAGCTTGAAGATACTCTCCAAAGCTGGGGATCTGACTAAGAGCCTCAAGTACGGATGAATCAGAACAAAGATCGTGAGTCTGCTCCTCTGCATGAATGGCTGATCCAGCTGGAGAGTGCTGCTCTGCGTCATTTGCAGGTCACTCTAAATCAATATCCATACGCTCGATAGCCGGATCAACTAGTGCGTCGTCCGCTGCCGAGTCTGCTGTTGGCTCCTCAGCCTCTAAATCGTCTAAATCTAAGTCCCCAGCCACCTGAGCTGTAGCCTCTTATAATCTGGTAATAATAGCATTATAGTTCTTATCCCAGTCCTTCTTTAAGAAGTGACAAGAACCTCTCCCAGGGTGCTCCCGTGGATGGAAAGGATAGCGCTGATCAATCAGTATCTGGGTGATGAGGTGGCTAAATGGGAGAGACTTAGCCCTTTTGGGCTTCTCCTTGCTGATATACTCATCGTAGAGCTTCCTCATCATGTTCCAAATGAGCACGGGAATAGATACCCAGTGGCCTGTATAAAATGTGTAGAGGGCTGTCAGATAGTCTCCTCGCCACTGAATCTTATGCCCGGCCATATATATGTTCCGAAAGAGAACGGAATCAAAGAACCATAGGTCATCTGGAAGATAAGTGCGAGTGGCGAAAGTCTTGCCATCGGCATAGTGACTTGTCAAGAAAACTGCCATGTCGGTATAAGAAGGCCTGTATAGCCTGGGATAAAACTCCTGTAGCTCCGGAGGGCATCGATGTGGACAATGGCATGATCTAGCTAGTGTGTCCATAGTAATAGTAATCTGGTGTCCATCTATGGTAGTTACCAGCTCTGTCGTGGTACGCGGGGACGGTTGGAGGTTCTAGAAGAACATCCGTATTAGCCGCGGTAGACTGGCTCAGTAACTAGGGTAAGAATACCTGCAAGGCCCCTCTAGATAATATCATCATAAGCTGATCGGGTCAGTACCGATCAGAAGAAGAAATCTGTGTCGAAAACTGACTCATGAGCCACTGACATCTGTGCATATCTAGGCGCGGGCCTATCACGCTCTCGGGCTGGCTGAGGTGGCTGGTGTAGTAGAGGAGATGGAAATGCTGTAAATGCAGCCTGAGCCTGAGAAGGAGATGGAGAATGCTTAGCCTCAGCTGCATGAGAAGGTGACTGAGGTGGAGTATGCTCTAATGGCTCCTCCTGTGTAGGGTCATGGTCATGAGAAGGACCGGCCTCGACATCGAAAGTGTGCCTGCCCCGGCGGTGATAGTGACCGCGGGCTACAGTCTTACGCTTAGTCATGGCCTGAAAAATAATTTAAAACTTGCAAGGGGAGTCAGTACCAGAATAAAGAATTGAAAGCACAAAATAGAAACATGCATGTCAAATAAGATAGACAAAACAGATATGACATGAATCTATGTAAGTGATAAAAGGTGAACATGCTAAGTAGTATAAGTGTAAAATGCATTCAATGTGGAAAATCACAGGCATTGGGCATGAATAAGATAGCATGGACACAAGATAAGATGCATGGAATGTGTGTATAAAATCTGTGAAGTTCGATCGATCACAAAAAAAATATGAGATTGATCTCAAAACTTCGATCGATCTGAGAAACTGAAAAACTGAGTTCGATCGATCTCTCAAGATCGATCTAAGAAATAAGTTCGATCGATCGAACTGTGCGTATGTGAAAATCGAAAAGTCACAGATCTGTGACGTGGATGGCATGGGGCCTTCACGAACAGTGTCGTGGGCCCATCAACCCAACATTTAATCAATCCTACTCACTTTACAAAGCTCATACTCCCATAAATCAAATCAAAACTCAAAAATATACAAAACATATAAACATATATATACACATATATACACAGTGCTTCAAGCTTCATTAATGGAAGAAATCATCATCAATATATCATGGATTCAACATTTAAAACATGTATTTAACAACTTGAAGCTTGAAATCAAAAATGGGGTTCGGATCTTACCCAAAATCGAGGAGAGAAGATGAGATGCGAAGGGGGTGATGCAAACTTAGATCCGAGAGGAGAGAGAAGAGAGAGAGAGAGAGAGTCGAAGCTCAATGGATCTCGCCGGAGATTTGCCAGAGATGATGATGAAGATGGGTGCACAATGGCGACAGGAATAAGGGACTGAGGGTTTGGAAGAGGGTTGGATTGATCTTGAGACCCTCAGGTTCTATTTTTTAAAAACTTTTCCCGTCCAGTTCAATCGATCGAACTGAGATTTCAGATCGATCAAACTGTGACGATCTCTCTTCAAAGTATTTTTGGAATTTTTCAAATTTTTGAAAAACTAAAAACTAAAATTAAAAATTAAAAGTTAAAATTGAAAAATAGAAAACATTTTTGGATTTTTGAAAAATAAGAATAAAAATAAAATAAAATCTTTTCGGATTTTTGAAATAAATAAAGTAAAATCCTTTTTGTTTTGTTTTGTTTTTTTTTTTTTTTTTTTTTGAAAAATTAAGTAAATAAAAGAAAATAAAAGAAAATCTTTTTGGTATTTTTGGAAAATAAAAATATTTTTGGATTTTTAAAATTAAAAAGTCAAACAAATTCAAAGATGGTGAGATGAAGAACAGAGATCGATCTGAACAGAATGTTCGATCAATCAAACAGAGAGCAAAAATATGCAAGTTTTTGGTTCAAAAATTTGGCTAAGTGTTGGAACTTAAGATCAATCGAACTTTGAAGTTGGATCGATCTAAGGTCTTCTGATCGATCTGAGAATAAGTTCGAACGATGGGACAGAGAGATGATTTGGATGCAGGTGGATGCAGGTTGAAAATTTTTCTAAGTGTTGGATGCAGGTAGAAGTTCGATCGATCGAACTCTCATTTGAGATCAATCAAACTTATGTAAAATGTTCTACTCCAACATGAAAGCTCATGCAATCCTAACCACAGTTCCTAGTAATGCATATGAACCAAAAACAAGTATCTAGACTTTGCAAGAAATGAAATTAAAGATAGAAATAAGGGAGGAATAGGGTTTTGACACCCTACGAAATATCATGCTAGTTTTTAACGTCTCTAGCAAGACATTGGGCTCTTTTAGCCCGGATCAAAGATCTTGTAATGCATCCCCTCCTTGTTGGGGTGATAGATGCTTTGAACTCCACCCAACAAATGGTTCTTTGAATAACTTGTTGAATTCAGCTCAAAAAAAACTTTTGATCCCTTGTCAATGCAATCACAATCTTTGGGCTTCCATGCCCTTTCAAAGCAAGAATTTGAAATAACACTTTAAGAATGCAAGGTTGAAGATGATCCCTTTGAAGTTTTGGTCTTACACAAAAGCTCACTTCCTTGATATTGAAGATCATAACATTTATCTATAACATTAACCTCTCCTTCATATTTGTCAAATGAGTTGGGTGTGGGATTGAAGATATTCAACTTCACCTTCATGTGGCCAAATGAGATCTTCATTATCCCTGTCCTACAATTGATGTTGGCATTAGTGGTTGCCAAGAAAGGACGGCCAAGGATAACGGGAATTTGGCTTCTAAGATTGGGGACCGGTTCCTTGTCAATGACAACAAAATCAACGAGGAAGAAAAATTTATCAATTTTAATTAAAACATCCTCAATGATACCCTTAGGCTTCTTAATGGATCGGTCGGCAAGTTATAAAACTACCGACATCGGTTTCAATTCACTTAGGCCTAATTTGACATAAACCGAGTATAGAAGAAGGTTAACACTTGCTCCTAGGTCAAGAAGTGCCCGGTTAATGATATGATCACCAATGATGCATGATGTGGTAGGTGAACCGGGGTCCTTAAACTTTGGTAAAGTGTTATGTTGCAAAATTGAGCTCACTTGCTCGGTTAAAACCACTTTTCTTGGTGCTTGGCTCTTGTTCTTCCGCTTTTGGGTGCACAAGTCTTTCAAGAATTTAGCATAAGTCGGAATCCGGAATTTGCTTGATTGCATCCAAAAGTGGAAGATTGACTTTCACTTGCCTAAACATTTCCATGATTTCATTGGTTTTTGCCTTTTGCTTGTCTTTTGAAATGGATCATTTTAAGGCATCCGGAAATGGAGCTTTTGGCTCAAAAACTTTTTCAGCATTTTCTTTTGAAAACTCTTCAACACAAGAATTTTTTAAATCACTTTGTTTCAAATCATTTTTCAACAAAACCTTTTCAAATTCATTTTTTGGCAAATCTTTCTTCAAATCATTTTCAAAATCATTCTTCAAATCACATTTTGAAGCTTTCTCATTCACAAGATCATGTATATGTAATGAATGAGGAATGGAATGTGAAACGGGACGGGTGACAACTTGAGGTTGTACCGGTTCACTCTCTTCATTGAACTTTTTAACTTGATTGTCCATAATCCTACCACTCCACAAAGTAGTCACCGCATTAACATACTCAATGGTGTGGCCTTCCGATGAGGAATGGGTTTCCACAACACATTGTTGCTTAGGTGGGGCATTCATAGGCATCTTTCCCTTCTCTCTTGCATTAAGAGTGCTTGCTATTTGTCCTACTTGTGTTTCTAGCTTCGCAATAGATTAAGAGTAAGAATGAAGCAATTGTGTATTTTCCTCAAGAGTGCCTAAAGCATTCAAAACTTTTTCTTCAAAGGCGGGACTTCTAGAATTTCCTTAGGAATAAGATTGGTTGGGAAAATGAGAGTTAGCAAATTGATTCCCTTGTGATTGATAAGGTCTATAACCTTCGGATCCTTGGTTTTGAAGTGGAGGTGGAATGTACTTCCCTTGAAAACAGCCTTGGGAAGGGTTTGAGCCCTCTCCTTGGTTTTTCCAAGAGAAGTTCGGATGATTTCTCCAACTTGGATTATAATGAGTACCATAAGGATTGTTCCCTTTGTTCACAAAAGTTGCATTGACTTGTTCATTAGGTTTATTTTGCACTTGTCCATGAGGACAATGAGAAGTAGAATGAAGAACACTAGAACAAGTCATACATGATTCATTCGATGCACGATGAGAATGGTTAGGGAAGGAAGATACTTGGTTCGCCGAGTTTTGGTTAATCAAAAATTGATCAAACCTTTGAGATAAAGACTTCATTTCGGCGGCTATTTCATTTGAATGGTCGACTTGATGTAAGCCAACACTATTCCAACCATGTGAATTTTTACCATTCTTGGATGATAATGTTCTATGCAAAGAATTTTCGCTCATGCTCTCATAAAGACGCCACACGTCATCCTCATGCTTATCAATGTAAGAGCCACCCATGGAAGCATCAACCATGCCCTTATAATTCTCTGATAAGCTCTCAAAGAAATATTGAACAAATTGCCATTTGGGCATGTCATGATGTGAACACTTCCTAAGCAATTCATTAAAGCATTCCCATGCCTCATGAAATGTTTCTCCATCCCCATGTGTGAATTCTCTAATGGAAGTTCTCATGGCATTGGTCTTAGAAACTGGATAGTACTTCTTCAAGAACTCTTGTCGCATTTCTACCCAATAAGTTATTGAAAAAGGCCTAAGATTGTTAAACCAATACTTTACCTTATCTTTTAAGGTGAATGGAAAAAGTTTCAGTCTTAAGACCTCTTCCGGCATGTCCGTATATTTTACGGTGGAACATACTTCTAGAAACTCATCCAAATGCTTGTAGGGTTCTTCACTTGGAAGTCCTTGATAGTTAGGAAGCATTTGAATGGTTTGTGGCTTAATTTCATAGTGATGTGCTCTAAATGGTGGCAATTGAATGCATGTGGGTGCATTATATTCAATAGGCACATAGTGATCTCTTAAAGCAAGTGGAGGATTAGCAATTTGAGGTGCAACATGGGCACCTTGATTTTGGTTTCCTTGAATGATGGGAGGTTGTGGAGCATACATTGGCCTTGGCATTCCAAATGGAACTTGGCCTTGTTGTTGTAGTGGTTGGTGAATGAATGGCCTAGGCATGTCTAATGGTGCTTGAATATTCTCATGATGCACATTTGGATAGAGGATACCTTGTTGGTCAATGTAACCAAGGTCCTCTACATGCTCTTCATTATGACCTTCCATTGATGTAATGGATTGGGTAGAACTAAAACTTCCTCTTCCCCTAGGATTTCTAACTACGGATTCAAGATGCAAATCAAGAGGAACAAGAGTTGGTCTTAGTGATCTACGACCATGCATGCACAATGTAAAACACACAAACACAATGAATGAACAAACATTTCGACTTCACAACAATTCAATGAAACTTCCTCCACAAACACTTAACCCATACTCTTATACTTTAACAACAATGATGCAAAGAACAATTAAAAATACCTCCACATGGGCTCACGATTTAACTAAGGGATTGAGTAAAGAAAGTCTCACAAAGGTCCTTTAGCACTTCAACTCCAAATTTATAGCTTAGCTTAGCAATTTTTAAAATTTTTAGCATCTTTCCTTGCTTGCTTCGCTCCTTTGCTTGAATGCTCCTTTGCTTGCTTCCTAGCTCAATGCACATTGTCAATCAAAAACAAACACAATAAGTAATCAAAAGAAAAATAAAAATAAAGTAAAGATACGATCAAAAGAACACTAATTCCTAATGAATTCCACAAATACTATAATGACCTGGATTTTTCGGATAAATTTTTTCCGTTGTCTTTTCCCTTCTGAGTTTGGTTTTTTGTCGATTAGTGTCGTCTCGAGTGTTCTGGAGTGATTTCCGAGACTCTTTTCTGTGGATTGACAACTTCCTTTGAGGACCGAGTCATTCCCACATTTTTTGTTTTTCGACACTATTCACTTTTTGTCTTTTTCCCTATTCCGTCTTTTCCTTATTTGTCACTTTGTTTGCATAACCACACTTCTTGTGTTCGGAGTTGGTTTCTAACTTCACGTATCTTTATTCCTAATGATTTCTATGAGATACGTATCTTTACTTTCGTGAGAAAGTACTCTAGTCGCTCCCGGTGTCTATAGGGGCATAAATGCAAAGTTCTTTGGAAACTTTTTCTTTTCTTGGGTTGTTTTTCATAAATATCTTTTGAAGATATTTTATTTCATAGGTATCTAAGAAAATATCTTTTAGAAGATATTTTCATTCTGGGGCAGTTTCGCAGTTTTCACTTTTTTGAAGGGTCATTGTGCAATTAATGAAAGTTATTGCTCAATGCCTTGTTTTGAGCCTGGATCCTCGTATGGGATTCATTTTCACATTTCGTCGAGTCATGGACTCTTAAAATTTCCTCCTAGACAATGTTTTCCAGTTTCAGGGTTTTTGGCCCTAGTTTGCGCCAAACTTGTTTTGGGCATAACTCTCTGCTCGGGACTCAGTTTTTAACGCCGTTTCTTCTGTTGTTCATACTTTCTCATTTGGAATCTTTTTTGTTCACAGAGTTTTGCCGTTTGAGGGCATCTGCTCAGATTTCACTTTTCCGGACCTGGCAAGGCCCGTTCGGGACACTTTTTGAGTTTTTCTATAAATAGGGGGCCTTTAAGTGAAAAATCAGATTTTTGCACTCTTTCTCTTCTCTCTTGGCTGGATCTAGAGGCAGCCATGGCTGCCATCTTCTCTCTCTTCTTTTGAGCTTCTTCCCTTCAATGAAATACCTTAATGCCTTAGTGTTTATTGTTCCCCTCGGTGAGGCCTTCGATTCCAACTGATTGGAATCTCATTTTGACCATTTCTTGAGTTTAGGTTTGAAGTCAAGTTGTTTTTTTGATGGGGATTCCTTGGGATTCATGTTCGTAGTGTTGTCCCCGATAAAACCTATGAGTTTCTTCTGATTCGGAGCCGATTTATTTTGGTGGGGATTCATCTCAAATGGAGGTAAGGAATGTTTTAGGCTTTTGTGTGTATTGTATTGAGTGTTTAGCATGATTATACAACTTATATATGTACCTTGTATCAAATCTAAAAAGTTAGTAATTTTTAATTCTTTGTATAAGATTTAAAATTCATGATGATATATATAACTTTGATTTGAATTATGGCATGGTAGAAAAACTTTTTTTAACATGTTGGTTAACATATATTAAATTTGATTTAATTAAATAAGAATTGCTCTTTTTAATGAATATTTATCTTTTGTGAAAGATTAAAGTGCATTGCCGTACCTTGAATGAAATTGAATTGTATTATGCTTCTAAATTAAGTTTTGGCATGTTTGTTAACATACTTTAATTTGAGAGAATTTGGTTGAGTTTGAAAATTTAGAGACTTTAATTAAGAGAATTAATTAAAATCAAATTTTGTGGTTTCATGGGCCTAATTAAGCTTTTGTGGGAATATATGTAATGACCATGATATGTCTATTAGCATATATTAAATTGGGGCCAATTGAAAATGATTTGAAATCTAGAGAGTTTAATTATTTTGATGTAATTAGATTCTATCTTGTTTATCCATGGATTTAATCATGTTTTAGAAGGTGCTTCTATTTTAAGATCATGGATTTAGACATGTGAAGTATTCACTGGATTGTGTTATATGCATTGAAGGGCATTGTTGTTAAATTTATATTCATGCGAGTATGTTTCTAATATGAATATATTATTGGTTTGTGATTTCGTAGTATTATGGATATGAAATGCTTATTATGCACAATTGAGAGTTATATTACTAACTTGTTACTATATAGTAGTAATATGTATAAGTTATGAATTTATTTGGCTTATTTTGGAATCTTGGAACATTGTTGAGTTGAGATGGCTAGGGTTTGGCTCTACTACAGGGACATGAGTCCTCTAAGTCATTGAAATAGTGCACACTTAAGGTGGTTTTCCCTGCGGGTTAGTGCCCGGAATAACCATTGAGGTCTCGGCAGAATTCCGAGCGTGATGTCCAAGTCTTCCACTATTTGTTTTCACATTCAATTCCAAGTTGATAATCATGTTTACCTTGTTGACTTGTGGTTTTGGCTATTGGCGATTTTGATGTTGTTAAGTACATCCATACTAAATTGATATATTTAGTTGATTTCACACTTTTAGATTTCTCGTTGATAACCTAGAGAATCTATGTCTTGAGGTGTGGTATTAGATATTCTAATTATGCTAAATTGTTATATTTAGTTGATGTTGCATTTTAGACTTCAAGTTGATAACCTTGAGAATCTATATGTTGTTGCTTTGTGTAAGTATGTTCCTATGTTGTTGCTTTGTGTAAGCATGCTCCTATGTTGTTGCTTTGTGTAAGCATGACCCTATGTTGCTAAAATTGCATGAATGAGGTGATTGATGCTAGAAATGATCATAGGTAGCTAGGATGCTCCTTGAGTCTTACCTTTGATATAGACGTTAGGTGGAATGAACCACAATAACTAAATCATGCAAACTTGTAAAACGTAGGTCAATGCATGCTCATTTGCTACGAGTAGCTTTATGTTACTCACCCCTATGATACTGGGGCATATTTCAGGTACAAAAATTAAAGTTGAGACTTCCATTATGCTTGGATGACTTGTGGACTTGAAGACTTCCATTTTTGTGAAGGTTGGCTCGAAATGCCAATTGTAGTCTTAATTGTCAAATGTGTATATTTGATTCAAAACTTGTAATGTGTGCCTAAGCACACTTTTGATTCTCATTTTATGTATATGACATGAGGCCAAGGGCCAAACTTCTTTTAGAATCACATTTATGTCATGGATGTTGATTTTTGCCCTTAATGAGATTATATGAAATTCATGCATTTTAGTATGCTATTTTGCACCGGAGCGTGTATTGCATATGAAATTCGTTATCTAAAATTCATTTAACATGTATGAGGTATGGCCAAAGGCCAAACGGTATTTTGAAGTCATTTCATAGTTTTGAATTCCAAGTTTTCATTCCAAATTACATTTTTGGCATTTTGGCCGTTAGGGGGTCATATTTTGCATCGGCCATATTTTTGGGCCATGGACCATTATAGCACATCTTACTAGGTAAGTTACGTTTGTGTGCATGGTCGTTTCTGTGTAAAACTTCTTCTTTGGTGAAATGAGCCTCCTACGGACTCATTTTACACTTTTGTTACATAATCTGACCTAAGGGTATTTTGGGAATTTCCTTTGGGAAATAAATTCCGTTCTTCATATCACTTAGAAAATGTGGTTTTAGGTGGGGTTTCTTCTTCGTGTTTTTCCAGACAATGTCGTCTTGGCATCGAAAATCGATCCCGAAGTTCTGCTTCTGTTTTTCCATTTAGCAGCTTTTTGGACCCTCTGGACCAGTTTT
Organism: Cornus florida; assembly: GCF_030987335.1. Classification (NCBI taxonomy): domain Eukaryota; kingdom Viridiplantae; phylum Streptophyta; class Magnoliopsida; order Cornales; family Cornaceae; genus Cornus; species Cornus florida. The sequence goes on along the minus strand of NW_026775577.1, from coordinate 81,132,756 downwards.
CTTGGGAGGGCATTTTAGGCATTTCACAGTGCGTATTTTTTTATTTTTCTCATTTTTCATGTAGAAAACTCGATTTTGAGGGGGGTTTCTTCTTTGTGTTTTTCCAGAAAATGTCATCTCGGACCTCAAATTTCCATTTTTTATGGAAAAACCCCTGCTACCAAGTTTTTGGGCTACCCATTCTGCCTCCTTCACATGTAAACGGTTAGAAGGGGCTTCGTAACCGGTTACATGTGCATGGGCAGTGTTTTGGTCAAAATTTTTGGTCTCCTAACTGGTTAGGAAGGCTTGGTAACCGGTTAGATGTTCTTGGTTGTCACCTTTTTTACCGTTTTACCCCTTCTTCTTCCGTTAGCCATATCTTCTTCATCCGGACTCCGAATCAAGTGATTCTTGAGTCTAAATTCATTAATTTTTCATTGTCTTTCCAATGGTGTGCTCAATGGCACCCATTTTTAAGCTAGAAATGACAATTTTTCCCCTAGGTTCATTCTTGTTCGTTTTTAAAACGTTGCTTCCGCATTTGATTCCTTTGGGTTTCGTGACCTCGTTGAGGGTCATAATGGTGTCTTAGAGCCATGTTGTATCTCTAGAGATCGTTGTTTTGTCTTTTGCTTCGGCATTTCGGATCCGTTATCGAGTCATCTTTCGGTTCGTCACTGACACACTGAGTTAAAAAACTTGGGCGGTCACAAGTGGTATCAGAGCTCCTTGGTTTGAAAACTATAGGATGACGGGTTTTGGGTGCATATCATGCTTTTGTTTCCATGCTCTATGTGTTTATATGCTTTATGATAATATATTTATGTGCTTACGTGCTATATGTTGTATGCCGTTTGTTTAGCATTGTTTTATCTAATGTAAAGAGCATGACATGTGACGTATGCTAGATTAGAATTGTATATGCATAATTGTGTTACATATTTGGCATGACACGGGACTAGTCATTGAGGACGAGTTGAGGTTGATGGTGATTGTAGTCACAGTCTCGTTGTGGTATAAGTTGTTGTCAACCTAGCATTGGTTTTGAGGTAGGTGGATGGTCACCTTTTGTTTAGGCTCTTGTGAGATAAGTCATTTGGCGTTACCGTAGTGGTGGATTTTTTGGTTTTGGGCCATAATGAGGCTATGGACCTCTTAGGATCCTTGATTGTTCAGGATAATTCCTCTAGACCTTGCATTTTTTCGTGGGCGGGTACGTTTGTGGGCGGGTGCATGGCACTGTCATACTACCGTACTAGCGAGCTACAAGTACAGTTCGGATGGAATTAATGTTAGTTTTGTTTTGATAGGCGTTGTCCTCTTGATCGATGATGATGATGGTTGTTTTGGAGATCAGTCATAGTGATTGATTTGGTTGTTATTAGTATGGCTGTAGTTGCCATTTTTCTTGAGGAGTTCTTGCGTGATGACACTTCTGGGATCAAGTCGATTGATTGATGTTACAAATAGTGAGAGCACTGCACTGTTAGTGTCACTTGTAGTGTCACCTATAGATTCGGAGATGGATTGTTAGAGTCTTACCGCTGTGGTAAGGGCTCACGTTTGCTTTGAGACAGGTTGTTGTCGTATTGGTTTTGGAGACAGTTTATAACTACGAATTGTCCTTTCTTTTCTTAGACACTCTAGGACACGATGTCCATAGGGTTCATTGTTGCATCATGTTGTCTTATGCAGTTTCCTTTACTATCATGTTAGTAGTATGATTTATGATATTCTGATGCATGAGTAGGTGGAGGTATATCCATATTTTCCTTCTTGTTGTGTGGCATTAGCATGCCTTCTTTATATGCTTAGAGATGCCAAGTTGTTACTGTATTTTACTGACATGATTTTTGTGCTTCCGTGGAGACGTGCCGCATGTATCTTTGGTTTTTACCTATGCGAGTAGATTTTCTTTCTGGTAGTTGCATTCCTTGTCATATGCATGACTTCCAGGTTTGGCATTCCCTTTTGTTTTCGCTCGGTCGTACGTAGTGTGTATGCGAATTTCCACAATGGTTTCGTGTTTGGTTCGAGTAAGGGACTTCACATGGAGTAAGTCTCTTCTCTTCATTGCGTTGTGTACAGTTTTGGGGTTGACTGATCCGTGAGGGTCACCATCGTTGTCTTGAGTCCTTGGTGAGGATTTATTGGATTTTGGTTGACTTACTTCCATGTAGGGGGTGAAGTCTTTGACCTTGTTGTCTTTCATTTCAGAGATAGAGTCGTGGTGTTGTCCTTTTTAGCACTGGTGGTTCCCTTTCTTTTGTGCCTTCCCTTGGGGAGTTTCTGCCGTAGTTGTTGACAGAGTTGTGGTGCTCAGAGTAAGTTGATTGGTGTGAGATCATTTTGTGGGGACTTATGTCCATACCATTGAGGATTCGTTTAATTCAAGAGGTGAGCTCGATGCTCTTTTAAGAACGTCTTTTGGAGACTTGTTTCAGTTTTAGAAATCTTGATGTTGTCGACTCTTAGGAGGAGTTTTGAAGGATCGCTGTTCGATATGACTATTTGTAGAGTTTTCTCGTCCTAGTTATGACTAGGCATAGTTTTGATGAATCGTAGTTCTGATGATTGGTTGTGGATCAAAAATTGAGGAATTTTGATTTAACTTGGTGTTTCCAAGTACAGTTTTGAGAGATTCATTTTGTGACCTTGGTTGTTGGCATTTTGATGTGTGTGCCACTTGGTGGATTTGTATTCTGAGGATTTAGTTATCCGTGATAGGGATGTGGATCTGATGTTTGATCATGGTGATTGGTCTTGTAGTTGATCTGTTTCAGGGAGTAATGTGAAGGACTTTCGATGAAATGTCTTATTGTGAGGTTCGTTCTGATTTCTATAGGCGTTGATTTGCTTGTCAAGTTTTAGATTCCTAATTAATGTTGTTAATAGAGGTATTTTGAGACATTGGAGATGTTGGTTTTGCTGTATTGAGGATTTGGGGCCTTAAGCATAGCGGTACCTATAGCATTGTTGTCAGAGTTTTGGGATTGGCCAGGATGGTCCGGCCGGACATCTTTGGACCATTCTCAACTCTCACAAAATGTTGGTCCCTGTAGTGCTTTTGGTAATGATCATTTTTGACATTGATGTCACTGGTATCGAGAGGTTTCATGGGTAGACCTAGTAGGGGGCAGGTTATGAATTAGTGCCTTATACTATCATGCTACCGTACAAGTTGTGTGTTGTGGGCAAGTACTAGTTGCCGTCGATGCTACCTTACTAACGAGTAAGTGTTGGGCGGGCACTAGATACTGTCATTGCTACCACACATTCGAGTACATCGTGGGCGAGTTCTGGTCACTATTCGTACTGCCACGTTGTATTTGTTCTGTACCCTGATTTGATATGTGGTTATCTTGGAGTTCTTTTGGTGGTTGTTTTTGGTTCCTTATGATGGTTTGTCAGAAGGGACGCTTACAGTTGTTGTTTTCCGTTCTTTTGTCTGACCTTGGGTTCTCTGTGTGAGTTCAGACTTGCCGTGTGGCCATGTGGTCACTTTTCCCTTGAGTGGTTGTCTTGTCATGAACACGCAGGTGCAATTGACAATGGTTTGTGTGTTCCCTTTAGCTTCGAGGTCGCTGGTGTAGCGCATTGTGAGGGATACTCGAAGATGTACTCTATAGTTATCCTGGTTTTGCTTTCTGTTTCGTTGGGCTGGATTTCGGGGACGAAATCCCTTTAAGGTGGGAAGGTTGTAATGACTCGGATTTTTCGGATAAATTTTTTTCGTTGTCTTTTCCCTTCTGAGTTTGGTTTTTTGTCGATTTCTGTAGTCTCGAGTGCTCTAGAGTGATTTCCAAGACTCTTTTCTGTGGATTGACAACTTCCTTTGAGGACCGAGTCATTCCCACATTTTTCATTTTTCGACACTATTCACTTTTTGTCTTTTTCCCTATTCCTTCTTTTCCTCATTTGTCACTCTGTTTGTGTAACCACACTTCTTGTGTTAGGAGTTAGTTTCTGACTTCACGTATCTTCATTCCCATTGATTTCTATGAGATACGTATCTTTACTTTCGTGAGAAAGTACTCTGGTTGCTCCCGGTGTCCATAGGGGCATAAATGCAAAGTTCTTTGGAAACTTTTTCTTTTCTTAAGGTGTTTTTCATAAATATCTTTTGAAGATATTTTATTTCAGGGGTATCTAAGAAAATATCTTTTGGAAGATATTTTCATTCTGGGGCAGTTTCGTAGTTTTCACTTTTTGGAGGGGTCATTGTACAATTAATGAAAGTTATTACTCAATGCCTTGTTTTGAGCTTGGATTCTCGTATGGGATTCATTTTCACATTTTGTCGAGTCATGGACTCTTAGAATTTCCTCCTGGATGATGTTTTCCAGTTTCAGGGTTTCTGGCCCCTTTTTGCGCCAAACTTGTTTTAGGCATAACTCTCTGTTCGGGACTCGGTTTTCGATGTTGTTTCTTTCGTTATTCATATTTTCTCATTTGGAATCTTTTTCGTTCACAGAGTTTTGCCGTTTGAGCGCATCTGCTCAGATTTCACTTTTCCGGACCCGACGAGGCCCGTTCGGGACACTTTTTGAGTTTTTCTATAAATAGGGGGCCTTTAAGTGAAAAATTAGATTTTTGCTCTCTTTCTCCTCTCTCTTGACCGGATCTAGAGGCAGCCATGGCTTCCATCTTCTCTCTCTTCGTTTGAGCTTCTTCCCTTCAATGAAATACCTTAATGCCTTAGTGTTTATTGTTCCCCTCGGCGAGGCCTTCGATTCCAACTGATTGGAATCTCGTTTTGGCCATTTCTTGAGTTTAGGTTTGAAGTCAAGTTGTGTTTTTGATGGGGCTTCCTTGGGATTCATGTTCGTGGTGTTGTCCCCGACAAAACCTAGGAGTTTCGTCTGATTCGGAGCCGATTTATTTTGGTAGGGACTCATCTCAAATGGAGGTAAGGAATGTTTTAGGCCTTTGTGTGTGTTGTATTGAGTGTTTAGCATGATTATACAACTTATATATGTGCCTTGTATCAAATCTCGAAAGTTAGTAATTTTTAATTCTTTGTATAAGATTTAAAATTCATGATGATATATAACTTTGATTTGAATTGTGGCATCGTAGAAAATCTTGTTTTAATATGTTGGCTGACATATATTAAATTTGGATTAATTAAATAAGAATTGCTCTTTTTAATTAATATTTATCTTTTGTGAAAGATTAAAGTTCATGGCCGTACTTTGCATGAAATTAAGTTGTATTATGCTTCTAAATTAAGTTTTGGCATGTTTGTTAACATACTTTAATTTGAGAATATTTGGTTGAGTTTAAAAATTTAGAGACTTTAATTAAGAGAATTAATTAAAATCTAATTTTGTGGTTTCATGGGCCTAATTAAGCTTTTGTGGGAATATATGTAATGACCATGACATGTCTATTAGCATATATTAAATTGGGGCCTATTGAAAATGATTTGAAATCTAGAGAGTTTAATTATTTTGATGTAATTAGATTCTATCTTGTTTATCCATGGATTTAATCATGTTTTAGAAGGTGCTTCTATTTTAAGATCATGGATTTAAACATGTGAAGTATTCACTTGATTGTGTTATATGCATTGAAGGGCATTGTTGTTAAATTTATATTCATGAGAGTATGTTTCTAATATGAATATATTGTTGGTTTGTGATTTCGTAGTATTATGGATATGAAATGCTTATTATACACAATTGAGAGTTATATTGCTAACTTGTTACTATGTAGTAGTAATATGTATAAGTTATGAACTTATTTGGCTTATTTTGGAATCTTGGAACATTGTTGAGTTGAGATGGCTAGGGTTTGGCTCTACTATAGGGACATGAGTCCTCTAAGTCATTGAGATAGTGCACACTTGGGGTAGTCTTCCCTGCGGGTTAGTGCCTGGAATAACCATTGAGGTCTCGGCAAAATTCCGAGCGTGATGTCCAAGTCTTCCACTATTTGTTTTCACATTCAATTCCAAGTTGACAATCGTGCTTACCTTGTTGACTTGTGGTTTTGGCTATTGGTGATTTTGATGTTGTTAAGTACATCCATACTAAATTGATATATTTAGTTCATTTCATACTTTTAGATTTCTAGCTGATAACCTATAGAATCTCTGTCTTGATGTATGGTATTAGATATTCTAATTATGCTAAATTGTTATATTTAGTTGATGTTGCATTTTAGACTTCAAGTTGATAACCTTGAGAATTTATATGTTGTTGTTTTATGTAAGCATGCTCCTATTTTGTTGCTTTGTGTAAGCATGACCCTATGTTGCTAAAATTACATGAATGAGGTGATTGATGCTAGAAATGATCTTAGGTAGCTAAGATGCTCCTTGAGTCTCACCTTTGACATAGACGTTAGGTGGAATGAACCACAATAATTAAATCATGCAAACTTGTAAAACGTAGGTCGATGCATGCTCTTTTCCTATGAGTAGCTTTATGTTACTCACCCCTACGATACTGGGGCATATTTCAGGTACAAGAATTAAAGTTGAGACTTCCATTATGCTTGGATGACTTGTGGACTTGAAGACTTCCATTTTTGTGAAGGTTGGCTCGGAATGCCAATTGTAGTCTTAATTGTCAAATGTGTATATTTGATTTGAAACTTGTAATGTACGCCTAAGCACACTTTTGATTCTCATTTTATGTATATGACATAAGGCCAAGGGCCAAACTTCTTTTAGAATCACATTTATGTCATGGATGTTGATTTTTGCCCTTAATGAGATTATATGAAATTCATGCGTTTTAGTATGCTATTTTGCACCGGAGCATGTATTGCGTATGAAATTCTTTATCTAGAATTCATTTAACATGTATGAGGTGTGGCCAAAGGCCAAACGGTATCTTGAAGTCATTTCATAGTTTTGAATTCTAAGTTTTCATTCCAAATTACATTTTTGGCATTTTGGCCGTTGGGGGAGTCATATTTTGCATCGGCCATATTTTTGGGCCATGGACCATTGTAGCACATCTTACTAGGTAAGTTACATTTGCGTGCATGGTCGTTTCCGGGCAAAGCTTCTTCTTTGGTGAAAAGAGCCTCCTACGGACTCATTTTACACTTTTGTTGCATAATCTGACCTAAGGGTATTTTGGGAATTTTCTTTGGAAAATAAATTCCGTTCTTCATATGGTCACTTAGAAAATGTGGTTTTAGGGGGGGTTCTTTTTCGTGTTTTTCCAGAAAATGTCGTCTTGGTATCGAAAATCGATCCCGAAGTTCAACTTCTGTTTTTCCATTTAGCAACTTTTTGGACCCTCTGTACCAGTTTTCTTGGGAGGGCATTTTAGGCATTTCACAGTGCGTATTTTTTGAATTTTCTCGCGAGTCACATAGAATCTCGATTTTGAGGGGGGTTTTGTCTTTGTGTTTTTCCAGAAAATGTCATCTAGGCCCTCAAATTTCCATTTTTTCCAGAACAACCCCTGCTGCCAGGTTTTTAGGCTGCCTATTCTGCCTCCTTCACATGTAAAGAAAGGGCTTCGTAACCGGTTACATGTGCATGTGTAGTGTTTTGGTCAAAATTTTTGGTCTACTAACCGGTTGGAAGGCTTGGTAACCGGTTAGATGTTCTTGTTTGTCACCTTTTTGACCGTTTTGCCCCTTCTTCTTTCGTTAGCCATATCTTCTTCATCCGGACTCTGAATCAAGTGATTCTTGAGTCTAAATTCATTAATTTTTCATTGTCTTTCCAATGGCGTGCTCGGTGGCACCCAATTTTAAGCTAGAAATGATGATTTTTCCCCTAGGTTCATTCTTGTTTATTTTTGAAACGTTGCTTCCGCATTTGATTCCTTTGGGTTTCGTGACCTCGTTGAGGGTCATAATGGTGTCTTAGAGCCATGTTGTATCTCTAGAGACCGTTGTTTTGTCTTTTGCTTCCACATTTCGGATCCGTTATCGGGTCATCTTTCTGTTCATCACTGACGCACCGGGTTAAAAAACTTGGGCCGTCACAAATACGACGTTACCTAATTAATCAATCCCCGGCAATGGTGCCAAAATTTGACGAGGCCGCTTGTGAATGCCAAAATAATGTAGTGAACGTGCGGTTCAAGAAAAGCTTTTTAGGTCAAGTTTAAATTTATAAAAACCACTACCACCACTACTATTAGCGTTGCAAGAGTGAGTAGGGATCGTCCCAAGAGATTATACGTGTTGGAATTTAACTTCAACTCTAGCATATCAAAAGATTGCAAAGAGAGATTGATTGATTAAACTAAGATACAATGAAATTAAAATGCAAGAAAAGTAAACTAATGAGAGATAGGGATTTAAGAGATATGAAGAGAGGTCTTAGGGTGTTGGAATCACCACTAAGCTCATGTAATTAACCACTTGCTTTCCATTAGTGGGGAATACATTGTTGTGAACAAAATACGACTACCAATTGCAATATTAAGCATGGACCATCTAATTTAAGAATGAATTGTCTACCTAAACTAAGTGTAGCACAACCCATCAATTTTAAGCATGACCCATCTAACTAGTAACAATTGTAGCACACATCAATCTAGAGAATCCTGAAATTTGCAATAATAAGCCATGGAATATCTAAGCAAACATAGATTATCTACCTACCTACAAGCATGAATTAAATTGTAGAACAACCCATCAAGTATAAGTATAAACCATCAAATTAATTGACAAACCAGTCAATGAAAACCATGCTTAGCCATCACTAAATCCTTAATTAATTACACATAGACATGTAACCAACATAGAGAATCTAGTGTAGAGATCAATTCTCAAATAATCACACATAAGACAACATGTAATTGAAATAGAGAATTAATAGAAAGAATTAATCCATATGAATCATGTAAGAAATAATTCCTAATTTAATCACACATAGACATGTAAATAAACTAGAGAATTATTAGGAAGAATTAAACCATAGAAACCATAGAAATATACCAAGATTCATTAAATTCACAAGGCTAGAGCACTAATCACAACAATATATATAAATCCCCAAAAATAGAAATACAAGGGTTTAGATTACACAAGACTTAGGGCTCATCCAAGCCCTAAGTGTAGATCTAGCCAATCATGGAGGGGGTAGATGTGGTCATGGAATCAAGCTCCAAATTTGGCTCCATCTTCTTCTTCCTCTTCTTCTTCTTCTTCTTTGAAGCTCTAGAGATGGAGAGAGAGAGTGGTCTAGAGATGTGTTTTTGAGATGAGCCTCCACTTCCCTCTTTTCTTCTAACCCTAATCTCTAACTTTTCTAGAGAGAATAATAAAATTACAATGTAAAAATAAAATGATAAAAAGCTTCTTTACAAAATGGGTCACTTCCCTTTATATAGAAGGTCCTTTTCTTAGTCACTAAGTCAGGAATATAGCCCCAAAAATATCTAATCTCGTACTATGTGGTAGGTGGACTTTTGGGTGTGCACGGGAATAAGACAGCTCACTGCCAGCAAATATTCGAACGATCCAACTTTGATTTTCGATCGATCCAACTTTGATTGATCTGAGAAAAGTTTGATCGATCTCACTTTTTCTGCGATCGATCTCAGAAAGTTGGGTCAATCCAACTTGAGAGTTGGATGGATCCAACTTGGCATATTTTCAGCATCAGCCTCTTTTTGATCCAAATCAGCCTCATTTTGCTCCAGATTATCACTAAGACTTAGTTTGACTCCAAAAAGGCCTTAAGAAACCATTCTTAGCCCATTTTAACATTAATGAACTGAAATAGACAAAAACACAAATAAGTACTAAAATGGGAAAATAAGATAGATAAAGGTCCTAGAACACTCAAGCTTAAGGGGTTTAAAAGTGCACTTTTCAGCGCTCATCATTAAGTAGCATGATCCTTTGAATTTCTTCATGTCAAAGTAATAACCTTGTAAAAAGTTAGGTCGATGCATGCTTATTCCCTATGAGTAAACTTGTTTACTCACCCCGAAGTTACCAAATTATTTTCAGGTACGGATACCTTGGTTCGAGGTGCACATCATTCCTTGGATAACTTGTTGCTTTTAAGTTTACATTTTATACAAATGTTAGCATGAAATGTCATTTTGTAGCTTTATATATCAAAACTTGTATCCTTAAATCCAAATATGTAATGTGTACCTAAGTACACTTTTTGGATGCTTATTTTGTATGTATGACATGAGGCCAAGGTCCATTAATTCTAAAGTTTACAAATATATTTTTAAAATTTGAGATTTTAGCACATGGAACTATTCATCGACTTTTTTTAAAAAAATGTGTCGACCGATCCGAAACTTCCGAGGGTCTTGTGGGTGTATTTTAAGATTGCATTTTCAATTTAGACAATTTAAAAACCTCCCGAAGCCCCATTTCCTTTCCTTTGGCAGCATCTTGGAAAGATTTTAAATTCGTTGACCTGATTTTCTTGGGGGTATTCTGGGCATTTTACAGTGCATTCTCTTTATTTCTGTCCATATTGTCAGGTAGAAAACTTGATTTTGGGGGGGGGGGGGGGGGGGGGGTTCTTCTTCATATTTTTCCAGAAAAATTCGTTTGATGGCCCGTTTTTGCTTTTAATTGCGGAAAGATCCTGTAGCATCTTTTTTACCCTCTTGACCTCTTCTGATCTAGGGGCATGTTAGGTGTTTCACAGTGACTTTTTTCGTTTCTTTCCACGTTATCGGGTACAAAACTCGATTTTAGAGGGGATTTCTTCTTCGTGTTTTTCCAGAAAAAATCATTTCAGACCTCGTTTCGGCTCTCAGTTCTGGCTGGAACTTTTCTTCCCCAAGCATGTCATGGTGCTTGTCGGGGTGCTCGTCTCGACGTTACGACGTCGACTTTTGTTTTTGCTCGTTCTCCTTCGTCCAAACTCCAAATCGAGTGAACTTTTTTTTGAACTTGACTAATTTTTTGTTATCTTTCCAACGGTGTGCTTGATTACACTCAGATCTTCCTAAATAATTATCAGTTTACCCTTTTAGCCTTAAGTGCTCATTTTTCTTTGTCATGCCATTTCTCCTTCGTTCGAACTCCAAATCATGCGATTCTTAAGTCCATCTTGATTAACTTTTTGTTGTCTTTCCAGGGATGTGCTCGGTGGCACCCAAATCTATAGTTTTTAAAATGACTATTTTGCCCTTGGGGCTATTTTTGCTCAGTTTTTCTTGCTCTCCGCTTCCGCTATTTTTTTTTTGAGTTCCGCGACTTCATGGGAGGTCATGGATATGTTTCGGGAATGATATAAATTCTAGGGATATCATTTCCATGTAAAATGACTATTTTGCCCCTAGGGGCTTAATTATTATTTTTTCGATCTTTTGCTTTCTCGTCAATTCTCATTAAGTTTCACGACATCATGGAAGGTCATCAAAGTGTCTTAGAGGTGTGTTGTGCCTTAGGAGACCGTTGTCTTGTTTCTTGCTTCCGCATTCTGGATTCGTTATCGGATCTACGTTCGGTTCATCACAGGACGCGTTGGCCTAAAAACCAGGGCCGTCACACCAAAAAGGCCTTAATGGACCAAAATTAGCCCATTTGAACCTTATTGACCTAAAAATGGACAAAAACATAAATTAGTACTAAAACGGGAAAATTAGATAGAATAAGGTCCTAGAACATTCAAGATTAAATGCACACTTTTCAGCGTTTATCACACCCTCAAACTTAAATATTGCTAGTCCATAGTAATGAACTACAAAGAAAAACAAGAAAAAAAACAACTATATAAAATGAACTAGAAAGCAATAAATGAATAACACCACTTTCGTAGGGAACACGATTGCATTTAGCACCTCCAACAAGCTTTTTAAACCCCTAGGTTACCTATAGTGAACGAGTGAAGTCTCGTGAGGGTTTCTAGAAATGATACCCACAAATATTAAGCTCTTTCTCACTAAAGAGGCACCAATATTCCAAACAAGCATTGGGAAAAAACTACCTGAAGTATGCAATTTTTCAACCATTTCCAAGCAATCTCCCAAAATTTCAACATCAAGCAAGCAAGTATGGTCCTCCACACATCAAGATAATGATCATGCAAATTTAAACAACTCTAGAATCCTTTTTAAGTGAACCGGCATCAAATATGTTGCTATCTAAGCCAAGTAAAGAAATGATCACATCCAGCCTCAAACTAGCACACAAATCTAGTACCATTCATCAAGACAAAGAATGGACCTTTTATTAAAGCTTTGTTCAACTAGGTGTGCTTATTATTTTCACTCAATTTTTTATTTTTTTTTAACTAACCTAGAGGATCAAATATGGAAGCATGGTGCAATGTGTTAATCTATTAAGCTCTCTAGCGATCCATGAGGTCGAGCGTTAGGTTAATAACTCCTAAACCGAACAGCTTTAGGGCATTAGGTGTTTAAACATCCCTAAGGACTTACAAGCTCAAATCAACTAGGCTACAAATTAAAACAACCTCCATCTAATCATTTCCCACTTCTCACCTTTTGGGAGAACTCCTCACTTTTTTTATTTATTTACTTTTTTTAATTTTTTTTTTTTTTTAACCTAGAGTTTAAACCCTTCACCTTTCGGCACGAGAAATTCAATGCTTGATGAGGCTAGAATCCGGGCTACTTAGTGAAAAGGGTTTGTTATTCACCTTTGTTGAGAATGAAAGCTTTCAATGCACTACTAGCTCAATTGGGATATAACCAAATCAATAATCAACAAAGCATGTACCCCACAAATGAATGATAGTGTGCTCCTGTGCTAGTGTAGAATCTTAGAGTGAATCTCAAAACAATCACAAAATCAAGATGATGTAGACCATAAATGCAAGCAAGATATCAATCTTTCGAAAAATTTACTCCTAAATGGCATTCACAAGGTATACAAGGAGTATTGGACTCTCAAGTCAAGCAATTTTTAAATTCTAAGCAATATAGGCTTCAAAAGATCAAAATCATAGCTAACACGGATCTCCAATCTCAATCATGCATTTAAAACTCAACTTTAAGTAAAATGTATCAAAGACACCTTACCCCCAAACTTTAACCACACATTGTCCTCAATGTGCAATGAGAATAATGGAAAAGATGGAAAGAGTATACCGTGGTGGCAAAAGTATGAAGCCCGGCAATGATCCAATATGAAAAGGGTCTCCACCAAACTTGGAATCAACAACCTATTTAAATAACCACAATAGCAAACTCACATCAAATATCAAATGGGATAAGAATAATCAAATCATGCATTGTAAGGCAATATAACAAAAGATGAAAGAGATAAGAGAGCAAGCCCTATACCAAGCATGAAATCATGAATACACACAAGGGCACAATGGTAAAAAGATTTTATGTTTTTTATTTTTTATTATTAAGGTATGTACAATGAAACAACATGCAAGAAAAATAAAGAAATAAAAATGAAAAATGAACATGTACTATACAAGAGATAAAAGACACAACGTATCATGTGGGTGCCAAGTTTAACGTATCTAGCAAGACGGAATGCTACTTTGAAAAACCGTCTTTTTTTCTTTCTTTTTTTAACATAACATGTATGTACATAAACAAAAATAAAAGGTAAGTAAAATAAAAATGCAAGAAGTAAAAATACAAAGAAATAAAGAATGCAAAGAAATAATTTTTTTATTATAATTTTTTTTCTTTAGAGAAAAGTAACTAAATAAAATAAAAGAAAATGACAAAAGTAAAAGAAAATGAAAAATAAAATAAAATAAAAATAGAAAGAGGAAAAAGTCAAAGGGGCAAAGCTATGATCATCCTGACTTGGATCGATCATACCATGATCGATCTCTATTCTCTCACGATAGGACAGAGGCATGAAATTTGCAGAGCTTCAAAAAAATTTCTAAGTATGGAAGTGAGATCGATCACAGGGACAACTCGATCAATCAAAGTGCACTTGGAACGATCCAATAGAAAGTTCGAACGATGGATAAAGACCTAAAATCTGCAGATAATTGACTAACGATCGGTTCGATCAATCCAGGGTCCACTTGTGATCGACCGAGCTGGCACCAAATGCCTAATTTTGAGCTGAAAGTGTAGAAAATCCTATGCTAATCCCCAATGATGGTAACAAGAATGGAGATTGAAAAATGGATGGAAGAATGTATACAAGAACGAAAAATAAAAAAAAGAAATGAGGGAGGAATAGAGTTTTAAAACTCTACGAATACTAGTATTTAATGTCTCTAGCAAAATGCTGGGTCAACTCACTAGTCGAATGAATCAAAGCTCTTTAACCCGAGCTTCTCCCACCAGTAATTAGACATCAGCCACCCTTGCTACAGCTATGGCTGAATCATCCAAGGTATTAACTACTTCACACCTGTAATTTTGCTAATATTTCAAAAGTTAAGAATCTAACCTTTTTCATATTGACAGGTTGTTCATGAAAGGGTTCAACTTATTCCTTCATTTCCTCCACCAAAAGCTCCTGCTTCCTCCCTTCTAGCCTTAAGCAATTTCTTCAAAGATGTGGTAGCTTCAATAACCGAGGAGAGAGAGAGAATGAATCTTCAAGAACAACTCTAGTTACTTCAACTAGTGTTCCAGTACAATCCATGGAAGAAACTAAAAAAGCTTTGGTTAAAATTTTACAAAGAGATGCTACTGATCTTCCACAATTTGAGAGTGAACTCACGGCTATTCTTACTACTCTCAGCCAATATCCAGACTTCCCAGTCGACCTGTGGGCCACCATTGCTACTTTTAAAGGCCAATTGCCAGCTTTTGCTGATGATTTTTTTCAATCCAATGAATCAATTAGCCAATTTGAAAAGAGTTAACATAGGAGGGAACTTGTTGGTAATCAATTGTTGGAGCAGGCCTCTTCCTTTGATCATATAAAGAATGAATTTATCAGTTTTGAAGAGACAGAAGGAGTCTTCCAATAGGAGATCGACCAGTTGCAAGCCCAGAAGGATATCTTATCTGCTGAAGCTGCCACATTGCAGTTTGAATCTCAAGACCTTGCTACTGAGCATACTCACCTTCATGAAGAATTACCTAAGTTAGAAGAATCAAAGAGACAAGCCATGGTAACTTTAATCGGTCCTTAGTGATTTGGGCCGATTTTAAAAAGAAATTTGCAAACATATGAATCTTATTTCATGAGACTCCCTATCTTTTTATAGCCATTCAAGTGTATGAACTCAATGATGCAATTCTTCTACACTTCAATAAATAAATGGCCTCTTTTATCATTTTAAACAAATATTAATACTTCAGCAAGAATTTTCTTTTTATTGAGATTTAAACAACTAAATCAGCCTATAAATAGGCTGAATTTTATTACATAGAGGTACACATGATCAGCCAAAGGTACTAGCTGACTCTAATTTTCCTTTTCAAAGATTGTAGGCAAATACCTCTTAAGGTACTTACCATTAATGGGGTAATCATGTAATCGGCCATTAAAATACTTCAGCTTGTAAACTCCTCTGCTTAGGACTTGATGGATTAAGTATAGCCCTTCCCATTTATGATACCATTTCCTATATTTTCTATCAATCTTACCAACTGCATAACAACTTTCCAAACTAAATCTTCTTCAGCAAAAGATTTAGGCATTACCCTTTTGTTGTAGATCCTCATTACCTTTTTTCTTATGAGCTATGACGTGATCCAGAGCATCCAGCCTAACTTCATCCAAGTCTTCCAACTCTGTTAACATTGCTTGAGTATAATCAGTTGGAGTTAGATTGTTTTGGAATGCAACTCTGGCAGATTTAACCTTCATTTCTATAGGCAGAACAACATCATATCCATAAGTTAACATATATCATATGATTCCTATGCCTGTTCTTTTTTAATTTCTATAGGCCATTAGAGCCTCAGATAAAGTTTTAGGCCATCCTTTAGGCCTATCTTTGATCATTTTTTTAATAATCTCAATTAAAATTTTGTTTGAAGACTCAGCCTGACCATTTGCCTGGGCATAGTATGGTGAAGAGACTGACATATGGATATTCATCTTTTGGCTGAATTGAAGCATATCAACTGCTCTAAAAAACTGTTCCATTGTCTGAAACAAGTGTTTCTAGAATTCTGAATCTGTGGACAATGTGTTGTTCTATGAAGTTAATTACTGTTTGTTGATCAACTGATTTATAAGCTTTGGCCTCAACCCATTTAGTAAAATAATTCGTGGCAATAATCACCCAGTGATGGCCTTCGCTTGATGGTGGTTTAACTTTACCAATAAGGTCAAGGCCCCATCCTCTGAACGGCCATAATTTGATGATGGGCTGTAATTCTTTTGCTGGAACATTCTGAATCAGCCTATATCTTTGACAGGCCTAATAACCTTTTGTATAATCTATGTAATCCTTTCTCATCCTAGGCTAATAATATCCATACCTTCGAATCAGCCACCTCATTTTGATCCCAGCTTGATGGGCTCCACAGCTTCCTTCATAGATCTCAGTCATAATCTGAAGTGATTCTTTTTTACTTATGCATTGAAGTAAGAGTCCATCTTTAAGGCCTTTTCTATATAGATCCCCATCAAGGAGTAAAAAGTTGATTACTCTTCTCTTAATACTTCTATAAGCCTTGATGTTTGAATTTTGGAGAAACATTATGAATCGTATCTTCCAATCATCATCGGCCAGATCTTCTACCTAAGAATTAGCTAACATAGTATTTCTAAGTTCGGCCGATGGCGAGGATTTTCATGTTATTTTAATCAATTGATCTTCTACATTGGCTGGTACTCTGATTCTGGAGGCTGCTTGGACCATATTATTAGCCTCCTTATTCTGTCCACTCAGTCAGAACTTAAGTTGAACATTATCAAGTTAATTAATCAATGAAGTAGCCAGAGAACGAAACGGCCTTAATTGCCAACTTAAGCATTTGAAATCTTCAGTAATTTGACTAAGTAGCAGGTTTAAATCTCCTAAAATTTTTACATCTCCAATAACCATTTCAATTAAAATTTCCAAGCCGATTATAAGTGCTTCATATTCGGCCTGATTATTTAAACATTTGAAATCTAAGAAAAGTGAAATGAAGTCTTCCTTCCTGTCGGTGAAATGATAACAATTCCTACTCCTGCTCCATCAGTCGTGTTTGATCCATCGAACATTAATATCCCAAGGGGTTAGGAATATGGCTGATGACTCTAATTCGTCGTAAACCTGTGGATCAATATCGGTCAAAAGATTATCAACCAAGAAATCAGCCAGAACCCTTCCTTTAACTAATTTTTGTGGGACAAAGATAAAATTGAATTCCATCAAGCCCAATGCCCACTTACCAATTCGGCCAGTGATCAATGGTCTTGATAACATATATTTAATCACACTAGTTTGACAAAGAATATAAACATCAGCCGGCAGTATATATATTCTCAATTTCATGGCTGAATTGTTAACCTTAAGGATTTCATCCAAGAACAATCTAGATGTTTTGATGATAACAAACCATTAATGGTGTTTAAGGACTAATCTTTACATTGAGTGTTATAGATTATTCATATTCAAAGAATGGCCTCAATGAAGCTATAAAGATCATTCCAAGTATTCCATTATTTAAGATCACATCAAGGAAAGCAATGGATACAAAGAAGAGTTGAAGTTGCAAGGAACCAAATGCAAAGTCCATCCAAAGATAGCTTGGACTACAATGAGCAAGCAAGCAACTTAAAGAAAGGAAGAAAGCAAAAGTACCTCAATGCTTAAACAATCATGGACAAAGCATGAAGAAAGGGGTAGATAGGTTGGTGAGTGTTTAGGATTCAATGTCAAGGTATTTATGAATCAATTTGAAGCTCATCTCTATAGGATCAGACATATCATCATTATCATTCATATATTCCTATATTCATTAGCAATAGACTATGCACTTCATACATATATATTTGCACACGAAGTCATTGCTAAAGAATGAGTTAGTTTAAGCTTGCTTAAGCTTTGAAAGAACTCATCACCTGTGCTAGAAATATTAAGACCATGCACATCAATTATATGATTCATATTGGTCAACTATTAAGGCATGAGAAGCCTTTATTACCATAACATGGTAACAAACTTTAGGACCCTTGAATGCACCTCATGAAAAACTGTCTTTTTGGCTAAGTATGAAATATGGCTAAGTGTGAAAAATGGATTTTTGAAATAATGATTATTTCAAAATAATTTTTCCCGATAATAACTCTTTATACTTCAAATAGCCTAAACTGATTTTATGGGATTTTTTCATCCATTCTACATTAGTCTACATAAGGATTCATTTTTACTAAAACTGTCGGAAATCCAAATTTGTACTAAAACTGAATTTCTACATTTTGATTTAGTTGGATTTTAATTTTCTTATATTTTTTATTTAATCCAGATGGGGGGTACTTCCTTATTTACATTGTAAACTTAAAGTAAATGGACATATAAATACTGTAAAGACATTTACTTAACTATTTTCAATCAAAATAAGGTGTATGTAGAAGTCATGTAGAGAAATTGTCCAGTTGAACTGTCTAAAACACTGTCACCAAAATTTGATGTTCGGTTATAGGAAACTATCACCAAAATCTGATGTCCATGTAACCGGTTACAGGAAACTGTCCTGTTAAACTGTCTGAAACACTGTCACCAAAATTTGATGTCCATGTAACCGGTTAGGAAAATTCCTCTAACCGAGTAGATGAGTGAAATAGAAAGCATGAACTGATCAAACCCATCTGGTAACCGGTTAGGAAACAACATCTAACCGAGTACATGAATGGAGTAGAAAGACACGCCTGATCAATCACATCTTATAACCGGTTAGAAGATTTATTCTAACCTAGTAGATGCATTAAGGACTCCTTCCAACATTGAATGATGTAACCGATTAGGAAGAAGCTTGTAACCGATTAGTTGAACTAAGCCAGAATAATGTCTTCAATCATTTTCATTCAAGTAACAGGTTAGACAACAACTTGTAACCAGTTAGATGAGATCTAGATCTCATGTACTCGAGTAGTTTAAGCCTTGTAACCAGTTAGATGAATGGGTAGAAGCTTCCCAATGGCTATTTCGACCATCTCACCTTCTAGGAACTTACCATAATGCCCCCAAACTGCTATACTCTTCCAAAGGCCTATAAATACACAATGTAAGGACATTGTGGGCATGTAAGAGAGCCAATACTTAAGAGACCTCATTAGGCATCAAAGAGAGCTTTTGTTCTCACATTTTCTCATCATCTTTCTCATTCTTTCATATACTAATCTTGAGAGATTCTAGTAAGGATTCAGAGGGCTTTTGCTCTTGTTTGAATCTTCATAGAATTTTTGCTCTATTATACACTTGAGAGATTCTATTGAATTTATAAGAGCTTATATTCTTCACAAATTTCATCTTCTCTCATTCATATCATTTATAGAGTTTGAGCTTCATTGATATTCAAATATACTCTAGTTGAGAGCTAAATTTGTACATTAATCTTTGAGAGATATTTCTTGTACTTCATTATTGTTATTACTATCAATTGTACGGGGTTGGTTTAACCCACCGGGTTGGTGTGACCCAAAGGAAGACTAAGGGAAGGTTGTTCTCTTAGCAAGGTGTTGCTTCATGTAAATGTTTGCTCTCCACCTGTAAGGAGAAGCCATAGTGGATTATAAAGTCTAGAGAGGGGTCTTAAGTCGAGGAGTAGGAGTTTTCAAACCTCGCTAAAATCTCTGAGTCATTGTTTGTAATTTCTCTTCCCTTATCTCTTTTACAATTGTGTTATTAATTGTTTACTTTCATATCTTGAATATTGCATAATTGCTTAAGTGGTTGATTAGAAACTGTAAATCTATAAATTGCAAAAATTGGCCATTGACTTTATTCATCCCCCCCCCCCTCCCCCTCCAGAGTCAATCCTTAGGCAACATGAATAATACGAAGATAAACAAAGTTTCTCAATTGTAGAATATATGCATTCAACATCAGTTAGTACTCTGCTTAAATAGTAAACAGCATGTTCCTTTCCAAGTTCATTATTCTGAGCAAGTATGCTACCAATTGATTCTTCTACGGCCGATAAATAAAGCTTCAATGACCGTTTCTCCCTTGGAGGCATCACCACCGGGGGGTTTACCAAACACTCTTTTATTTTGTTAAAGGCCTTCTGATAAGATTCATCCTGATAAAATTTTTCATGTGACTTTAATTTCAATAAAGGAGAAAAAGCATGTACTCAGCCAGTATGGTTAGCAATAAATCTTCTAAGAAAACCTACCTAGCCGAGAAACCTTTGCACTTGTTTTTTGGTAGTTGGAGCCATGGTATTCATGATAGCCTCGGCCTTATCCTAATCAACTTCCATGCCTCGTTGCTGTACCAAAAATCCTAAGAAATTCCCAGATGAGATCCCAAAAGCACACTTCAATGGGTTCATCTTTAATTACTGGATTCTCATCCTTTCAAAGGCCTTTTTCAAATGTTCCAAATGCTATTTTTTGGCCGATGATTTCACAAGCACATCATCTATGTAGACC
This sequence comes from Cornus florida, assembly GCF_030987335.1. Taxonomy (NCBI): domain Eukaryota; kingdom Viridiplantae; phylum Streptophyta; class Magnoliopsida; order Cornales; family Cornaceae; genus Cornus; species Cornus florida. The sequence continues at coordinate 81,112,374 of NW_026775577.1, read as the reverse complement.
TCCATAAATCGGCTAATTATATTGTGGAAGATTGAATTCATTGCCCTTTGATAAGTGGCCCCAGCATTCTTTAGGCCGAATGACATTACAGCCCATTCAAAAGTATCAATTAATCTAGGACATCTAAAAGTCATTTTGGGAATATCCTCCTTGGCTATATAGATTTAATTATAACCTGAACGGCCATCTATAAAAGACATGATTTCATGGTTAGTGGCCAAATCAATAAGTTGATCGGTCACTGGCATTGGATATTCGTCTTTTGGAGTGGCAGTATTTAAATTACGGAAATCCACACAAATCCTAAGTTTGCCATTTTTCTTTATTACTGGAACAATATTAAATAACCATTCAACATACCTAACTGTTGGGATAAATCCTGCTTTGAGAAGTCTTTCAAGACATCCTCCTTGGTGGTTCTTATATGGCTGAAAATCTTTCTTGATAGGCAATCCATGTTCTACCAACTCCCGTGCTAGGCCAGACATTTCTTCATAACTCAAAGCAAAACAATCTTTATATTCCTATAATAATTTGATCAAAATGGCTTAGAAATTAGGTTCAAGCAAAGCACTACCAAATAATGGCCGATGATTTTTTTTAGTACCAACATTAATTTCAAATAAAGGATCCTGAACCTCTGCCTTATTATCTTCCATCCTGGAAAGGGATAACTCCAGATCTTCAAGTTGGATTGCGTCTAACTTTTCAAAACCTTCTTTAACTATATTGACCGTGTTGGCCGATACTTCTTCATATAATTGCTCTTCTTTAGCCAATCTCTTTTTAGCCAGATATGCTTTCAATCTTATGCAAACGGCCCTGAAAGCTTGCCGCTTCTTTTCTTCTTTATTGGTGTGGTCCATCAGAAATGTTTTTAATTTCTTTGATGGTTGACTTGAAAATATTAATTTTTGGCCGAACTACTTCTGTCAATAGCTCTTCAATATCAGTACTAACCAGTTTTTTCTTCATTGTTGTTGTTGCTGGTCGTCCCATCCTGTTAATGCCTACAAATTTGATAAATACAGTAGTTTCATCATAAAGTGCAGCTTCGGCCGAATACACCTTGCCTATAAAGTGTTTATTATTGGCCTCAATAATTTTTACCTCATTTACATCCCAAAAAATCAACATTTGATGCAATGTCAATGGGATACACATATTAGGGTGAATCCAATCTCGGCCTAAAAGAAAATTATAGGACGCGGTCGAATCAATGATGAAGAAAGCCGTGAAGGAGGTTTTGCCACCAATTAATAGTAATTTTCAAAGGTAGAATACCTTTAGTATTACTAGATCATCCATTAAAGCACTGATAGCCACGTCGGTTGGAACCACATTATCCATGGTCTTACCAAATTTCTTCAAAGTAGTTACTGGAATAACATTTTCCACCGAGCCATTGTCGACTAAGACCCTATTGATTGGCTGACCTTCAACCCATACTTTAACATACAACAGCCTCAATTGTTGTGTTATGGCCAGAGGTGGTTTTTCAAATATGATTTTATCAGCCTCAATTGGTTAGTTTTGAGATACCAATCCTACCCCGGCCGATGAACCCTTTGAATTATTCTTGATTTTTGATGAAACAGCCACGTCCTTATGCTCGACTGATGTGACATCCCTGTTTATCATTGGCTCCGTCCTTACTTCGAACATAGAAGGTAAAACAAATACCATATTAAAATTTTACCTAATCCAGAAGGGAACCAAAACAAATTCTATACTTGGTCGCATGCTTTGGATCTTGATCTGGCTGATCATCTTTCTCCTTATGAGAGGATGCCTCATTCCCAAAAGATATAACAACCTCTATATCTTCAGCCTCCCCTGGTTCATCTTCCTTAGACGGTTGAACCTGGTCGATTTTAACCTCTTTTCTTCTAAGTTCTGCATTCTTCCTTTGCATCCTCCTTTTTTGAGTACATGTAGGAGGCTGCTTAGGAAACTTCAGATGATTTACTCGAGTCTATCTGCCATGGTCAACCAAAGGAGGTCTGACCGTTCTTACACGGCTAGATTCTCTTCCCTTTTGAACACACACTTCTGATTGGATTACTAGTTTTCTTTTGAAATTTGGATAAGAATCTTACTCGGGAAGATTTCTATAGGCCACAGATCTTTCTGACTGAATGATTCTCACTTCCCTTGGCTCGTTCTCTCTGAATATTGGTCGATTGACTTCTTCAGGATTCTGGTTAGGCTGATAGCCCAACCTTTCACGTACATTACGCCTCCTGGTGATTGAAAATAGCTTCTCTTATCTTGACTATTCCTACGGCCTTTGCAATTTGGGCAACGGCCATGGTTGATGAGGGCAATTTGAGCCTCCATTAATTGATTTCCCAAGTCCTTTACCCTCTGCTCATCTCTACGATGATGAACTATCAAGAACTTTTGGTAGCTTTCCTTGTTCACATTGTCAGCGGCCTTTTTCAAGGGCTAAGCTGATTACATTGGTATTTACAATATTAGGAAATGGATCACCATCGACCCCTATCACTTCTAGCTTCTTTTCAGAAAATTTCAAAATGCCTTCATCAATTACTTTCTATAATACATTTCTAAATACAAAACAATTTTTAGTTAAATGATTCCATGAATTATGATATTTGCAGAACTCTTTCCTTTTAGAATCAATGGCTGATGGTATGTTATGTCTTTTTGGAAGAACAATTTGTTTGTCGGCCAACAAATGATCAAAGATTTGTTTTGTCTTGGCCAAGTCAAACGTATAAACCTTACCAGTATCGGTCGTACCGTTCTTAGCCGATGAAGTTGATGGCTGAGTACTACTTGTAGATGATTTTGGTTTCATTAAAGCCTGACATACGTAAGGGTTCTTAATAATAATTTTAGCAAAATTAGCATCAAGATCTTCCTCTTTAACCACATTAGTTGAAAAGACTTCATAATTAGGGTCCCCATAGTACGTACCTTTAGAGGAATTTTTTTGTTCTTTCTTCTCCTTAAGGACCAACTCATACCTGGTAGCCTTTTCAGATAAGTTATACATGTCACGAAATGGGACTCCTTCAAACCTCTTCCAGAGTTCAAAATCAAGACTGTTCAAAGCTAGACGAATGTACTCCTGTTTTGGAAGAGGTACACGGCATCTAAGTTTTGCCCTTCTAAATCTTGTAATGAATGTCTCGACCAATTCACTAGGCAATTGGCTCAGCCTGGATAAATCGGCCAGAGTTAGTTCTGTCTTAATACAGTAGAATTGATTATGAAATAACTCATCCATCTGTGGCCAATTAAAAATAAAGTTAAGTGGTAAACGAATATACCATGAAAAAACTGCCACTGTCAAAGAGTGAGGAAAAAGCCTTAATTTTAACCATGGGCTCACACTGGCCTCTCCACATTGAACTGTGAAATGGCCAACGTGTTCTATGGTCGATTGATTCCCTTCTCCACTAAAGGTCACAAAGTCAGGGACTATATCCTCTAGGGAACTCAACTTGGTCTACCACTTTTGGATATGGAGTTCTATAGATTGGTCGGCCAGCACCTCTAAGTTCCAAGCCGTACTCTTGAGTAAGTAATTCAACTAATTATCCTCGGTCTAGCATGACCTGTGCTGGCTCATTTACTACTAGTGGTACCTAATTAAAAGCTGGGGGCTGGTTAGCCGCTGGTTGATAGTAATTCAGCCAATCATGTGGTTGATTAGCCATATTCTGCCCCCTGAGCCTAACCTATGGCTGCACATGATTATACAGTGGGTTTGGGGTCTCCACCTGATTGATTGCCCCCTAAGTTCAAAGGTACCCGAGGAGGGTTTGATGGAATTACCTGTGGCCGCGGGGTTGCTACTAGGGGCTGATTAAAACCAAACGCAGTAGGCCACGGATGGTTCTCTGCCCAAGTTGGTGGTGAATTCATCGGTTGACTTAATGTTGCACCTAGTTAGAGTACAATTATTGGCAGTAAGGGCTGTGATGTTTCAACAGTCCTCACTAGCTTAATAGGTTGCAATGGATTCGACTGAAGAGCCAATTCTTGATTGTTGGAGCTGCTAGCTTGAGTCAGCCTGTTCAAAATGGCAGCTGAGAGTTGGGGCATAGTTTCATGCATGTCATTGTGATGTGCACTCATCCTTTCCATTGTGTCCACCAAAGAGCTCACCTGTTCTTAAATTATTGCTAATTCATCAGTAGGGCCCAATGCAGAGTTCTCAGCCTGAAATGGCTGATGTCCTTCCTCCAAATCTTCATTAGTAACCACGACCTTAGAATTTTTCATAAGTTGTGGAGGCATTTTTGCTTCTTCTAACACCTACTAGTGGTCCCGCCGGGCATGCCAAAATATGTTCACGTGGATTTTGCTCAAACCGGTCAATGGACTTTTACGGGCATGCCAGAGTATTTGTAAAAACACTCAAACTATAATTAAACACCAACTATCCCTTTTCCATTGGTGTCTGACTTTAGGCGATTGTGTGGGAGAGAGAATAGAAAGAACTCCCAGCAAGGTTCTTTTTCTGCCTTATTTGCAAGGACTTTCTATAAAAGTGTTAAAAGAATAAAAATGTAATTTAAAGTAAATGAACTGGCTGAATTGAAATAGACAATAAATGAAATTAGTCGAACTAAAATAGACTGAAAAGTAATGTGTGCAATGGAATGAACTGGCCGAATTGAAATGACTACAATCTGATCAAAGATTTGTCATTGAATTTGTTTGCATATAACAATGATTAAATTTGTAAATAGCAAAATTAAGCATTGCAAAACAAGAGTAAGTTATTAGAACTTAGTTTCTTTGAATGATATTTGCCATTTGGACAAAAGATTTGAAAATAAGATGACGTTGAGTCATTTGATGAATTTTGGATTCATGCTGCTTTGTGGTTGGTGCTGGACAAATTGAAATGAAATTACAATGCTTCTATTTATAGAAGTCTTTATCTAACTAATTTATCTTTATTCCTTGCTAAAATATCTCCTCTTGCCTTTATTCTTTCTCTTCATAATTCAAACTGGTCAAAACCCTACGAATATCTTACTTCTTTTTTCGCCTTTGAATTTCTCTTTTTATTTCTTGCTTCGGTTGAAACCCTTTGCAAAAAACCTTCATTGATTTAATCAACTCCAACGGTTAGAACATTACTGAAAAGTTGCTAAATTTTAGCAACTTCCTTCCTTATAGTTGGCCACCATATCTTTCCTTAAATGGCCCAAAAGCCATTTATCACTTTTATATTTATTCATGACGCAGCTGCCCATTGTATCTTTCCTTATCTTCTCTAACTAAATCCCTATTTCATAGGGATTTAGTTATTTTACCTTAGTCGTATCTTATAGTCTTTCTTCTCCTGTGAACAACTCATTTGAATTTAGTTAAGTGTTACTTGCTATATTTTAGGAACAACCTTATTGATTTGGTGGCTAAGTATCTTTTCCTAGATTCTCTCCTTTTGTTTCTCAACTGGCCAACTTCTTTCAAAAACCAAATCGCACATTTGTTGGCTCCTCACTGGTCCACGTCATCGCTGAGGTGGTACCAAGTTTTGGTGCCAACAAAAATATATACTTGAAAATTAGGTCATCACTCACAGGAAAATGATTTGTTTTCTTGAATGTTAAGACAAATTTGTACATCTCTTATGGCCAACGCAACCTAATTTTTTACGAATGATTTTCATGTAGTCGATCAATATTGTAAGCCATCCAAAGCATTATGAACCAGAATCTACATACTGCCTGCTTTTTAAGTGAAACAACGTAGTCTTGTTTTTTATCTTGTTAGAATAGATCTCAACTCCTTACAAAGCTCAGATAACCTAATTTACCAACGATTGAGAATATTAATCCGTACAAGGTTTGAATCAATTTCATACTCGTATTCCTAACTACGACTCTATGTCATTTAGATTTGAACCATGTTTCTCATCTGATTCCAATATTACAATTGTAACAACACTCACCCTACCCAGACACAATATTGTCCGCTTTTGACTCTCCGAGACCAGAGACTTCCAGGAAGTCACCCATGCTAGTACTACTCTAGGTTAAGCACGTTTAACTCCAGGTTTACATCATGTTCCCACATATGACATTCAAATTTGAAACATGTTTCTCATCTGATTCCAAGATTGCAATTGTAATAGCACTCACCCTACCCAAATACAGTATTGTCTACTTTTAGCTCTCCCAAACCAGAGACTTCTAGGGGATCACCCGTACTACTCCAGGTTAAGCACAGTTAACTCTAAGTTCATGACCATCATGGCTTTAAACGCATGGTGTCATAGAATGGTGTCTTACTCAGAAGATGTGGGATCATGATACCCTATAACTTGTCAGTGCTTGCCTACATCACACTCGCCCACAGAGGTCGTCACAATCACCTCCTCATAGGGCCCAACGTACTCCTCATCCAACCCAGATATAACATTATCTTCTTTTGACTCCCCCAAACCAAAGACTTCCCAAGGAGTCACTCATCCTAATATTACTCCAATTAAGCACGCTTAACTCTAGAATTCTAACGGGTTCACAACCATTACGGCTTTAAAATGCATTGTATCATAGAAGGGTGTAAACCCTACATACTATACAACACTTCACCTTTTCTAGATGATGTGAAATCATAACACCCTATAACTTGCCATATCACACCTGCCCACAGAGGTTCCTTGAAACCGTTACTAATGATTTGGTTCATTTCAATGAGAAGCCCAACCACCATTCCAAGTTTTAGTTTTTAATCTAATTTTGTTAATAGAAAAATCAATTCTACAATCATGGTTCATCGAACTGGCCGGTTTGATTTGGAATGATTTTGACAGTTTCCGATTCCGTTACACACTGGTGAATCGATGTGTGTACTGATTCACATAAGAATTGTCAGGTTTGTTGCCGATTTGGCCAATTTTTAAAAAATTGGTCCAGTACTCCATGGAAATCAACTATTTTTTGGTGAATGGTACGTTCAGTTTATTGGGGGAAAATTTTCACATAGAGAAAGAAGACGCAACCAAAAAGGAATTGCAAACAAAGGGATTTCTAAGAGAGAGAAACTGAAACTGAAAAATGAAATAAATAGAAGAAATTAGTACTTCTTAGAGACAGGAGTAAGAATGAAAGAAAAAAATTGAGAAAATTAGGGGTTTTAATAAAAGATAATGATGAAAAAAATTAAACATATTTGTGAATGATTTGTCTAATTTAAAGTTTGGACAATCTCATTGACATAGTTAGCCACGGCCCAGAAACCACGGTGTCCTTTCATTTTCCTTAATCTGAGAGTTTGGGACTCTCTCTCTTTCCTTTCAAGATTATTCTTCCTTCTGTTTTCTATTTTCTTTTTATTTTTCTTTTTTAACGCTCCTTGTAATGTTTTGGTGTTTTTAATGTTCCTTGTAATGTTTTATAATTTTTTTTTTAATGCTCCTTGTAATATTTTCATAATCTGTTTATTATTTCACTTTGCCAATCCATTTTACTGTGGAGTATAGGTGCAAGAAGTTTGATGTCGGATTCCATGGGCCCAAGAAAACACTTAAAATCTTATCCACAAACTCTTTACCATTGTCAGATTAAAGTGTGCGAATCTGCCTTTGGTATTGAGTTTTCACCATATTATGAAATTCCTAAAATGTTGTACCTACATCACTCTTACTTCAAAGAAGAGATATCCAGGTCATTTGAGTACATTCATCAATAAACGTAACAAAATAACGAGCATTTGTGACGACCCTGGTTTTTAGGCCAGCGTGTCCTGTGATGAACCGTAAGAATGATCCGATAACGGATCCGAATGCAGAAGCGAAAACAGAAAAAAAGACTCTAAGAAGTCAAAGTGACCTTCCATGAGGTCGTGGAACTCAACAAGAACTGATGTGGAAGCAAAAGATCAAAAATATGACAAATAAGCCCCCAGGGGCAAAATAGTCATTTCTGAAAACTATAGATTCGGGTGCCACCAAGCACACCACTAGAAGGACTACGAAAAAATAATCAAGATGGACTCAAGAATCGCATGATTTAGAGTCCGGACGAAGGAGAAACGGCATAACGACGAAAAACGGACACTTAAAGCTTTAAGGGCAAACTGATAATTATCCAGAAATATCCGGGTGTAACCGAGCATACCGTTGGATAGACGACGAAAAATTAATCAAGTTCAAAAAAAAATTCACTTGAATCGGAGTCCGGACGAAGGAGAAAATCCCAAAAGAAGATTTGACGTCGCGGCGGCCTGACGAGGGGCCATGACAGCCCCCCATGCGCGCCCATGCACGCCGCGCTCGCGCTGGGCGCACACACGGTTGCCAGCAGCCCAAAAGCTGCTATGTGCTTTTTTTTAATAGAAAACCAGAACAGAGGCTGAATTTGGAGGCCTCGATGAATTTTTTTGCAAAAACACAAAGAAGAAACCCCCCTCAAAATTGAGTTTTCTAAATGACTCGCGAGAGAATTAAAAAAAAATGCAATGTAAAATGCCCAAAATGCCCTCCCAAGAAATCTGGTCCAAAGGGTCGAAAAAGTTGCTAAATAGTAAACTGAAAGCTGAACTTCGTAAGTGATTTCCGATGCCAAGACGACATTTTCTGGAAAAACACGAAAAAGAAACCCCTCCTAAAATCATGTTTTCTATTCAAACATGTTGAAAGAAGAAAATAAAACCACCCTAAAAAGTCTAGAATACCCCTAAATCAGAATATGCAACAAAAACGCAAAATGAAATCGTAGGAGGCTCAAAACACAAACGATGAGGTTTTGCCCGGAAACGACTATGCACGCAAACGTAACTTACCTATTTAAACGCGCTACAATGGTCCATGGTTTAAAAATATAGCCGATGCAAAATCCGACCCCCCAACGGGAAAAAAAGGCAAAAATGGACTTGGAATGGAAAACATGGAATCCAAAAATGTAAAATGGAGTCAAATGACCGTTTGGCCCTTGGCCACACTTCACACAAGATTAATAAGACCCTATGAAAGAATGAAAATGGAATTCCCACACCCGATGCAACCATGGTGAAGCAATGACTTGTGATTTTTCAAGGTTTTCATAATATTTCATGAAGTTAAAAAGTTGTATAGAATACAATGCACATGTCATTGGCCTCCGGCCTTATCTCATACATGTCAAATACATTGAAAGGAGTGCACTTATGTACACATTACATACATGAAATCAAATATACATATTTTGACATATAAGTCTACAAAATGACATTTCATGCTAACATTTGCATGAAATGGAAACTTGAAAGCTACACGACATCCAAGGAATGCTAGTCTTCACGAACCAAGTCTTCGTACCTGAAATATGCCCAGTATCGTAGGGGTGAGTAACATAAAGCTACTCGTAGGAGATGAGCATGCATCGACCTACCATTTTACAAATTTATCACCTTAAGGTAAAACATGTTAAAGGGGTTCATGCCACCTAACGTCTATATCGAAATGAGACTCAGGGAGCATCCTGAGCTACCTTAGAGTGTTTATAGTATAAATCACATCATCTATGCCATTTAAACAATATGGAAGTACGTTATACAAAGCAACAAGATATAGGTTCTTAAAGGTATTAACTTGTAATCTCGAATACAGAAACAACTAAAGTGATCGTGTCACCTAACGTATATGTTCTAAATAAGTCTAAGGAATCATCCTAGGCCATGCTGAACAATCAAAATGCAATTTACAACTTCAATGCAATCTAACCATATAAAAGCATATTATACAAGGCAACAAAATACAATTTCTTAAAGTTATCAGCTTGAAATCTAAAGCACGAAAACAACAGAAGTGGGTCATGCCACCTAACGTCTAAGTTATAAATGAATCAATAAGATCAATCCTAAGCTTTATTAGAACGTCAAAACACGATTTTCAAAATCGATGCAATTTAACCAACATTGAAACTTCTAATACAACGCATAAAGCACAATTTCGCAAAGTTAACATCATGTAACTTAAAATGGAATGACAATTAAGAAACAACAAGTTACAACATCATCTAGTTATCAACTTGAAAATGAAATGCGAAATCAAACAAAGTGGATACTCGGACGTTACGCCGGATCAGACCGACAACATAGTTACTTTAGGGTTACTAGCCCATGGGTAACCACCCTATGTGCGCACTAGACCATATAGAGGGACTATCCCCCGTACTAGAACTATATCCTAACCATAGCCAAACAACGACATCCCCAAGTTTCCAAAATCAAAAAATTGTGCAACAACGCATATATCAACAGGAATATGCAAGATAATCAACTATCTACCAAGCACAACCAAATTTGGAAACCTATACAATACATGCTCTAAGTCCACAACTAATATGATGTGATGAATGTCGAATCTCCAGTGTGCGATTCGTTACACGCTATGCATGAATGATGTTAAATACGAAGTGTGCAAATCATTACACAAGGCAACAATATATTCAATAAGAAAAACATATTCTCATGAGTACAAACATAGCAACTATGTTATCTAATGTTCAAAACATAACCAAATGAATATACAACAAGTCTAAGTCCATGATTTGAATATAGAAACCACTTCTAAAACACGACTAGATCATGGAGCAAATTGATAGAATTTAAATAGATAAACACAATTAAATTCTATAGATTTCCGATTCAATTTCAATTAACCTCAATTTAATACATGTTAAAGGGCATGGAAAGGTCATCACCTATATCCATTCTAAAACTCAATTAGGTTGTTAGAACAACAAAGTAGAACTTTAATTAAATCATGCTAATTTAAATCCCAATGTTCTAAAACAATTTCAAATAGTCCCAAATTAATATATACTAGTAAACAAGTCATGGCCAATACAAACATCAAATTAAAACCTTAATTAAGCTAATGGGACCACAAAATAGATTTTAATTAATTCTTTTAATTAAAATCTCTAGATTTTCAAACTTAACCAAATGCTCTCAATTTAACATATCTTAGAGAACATGCCAAGGACTAATGTAATATCACATTACAAGTTTATTTCATTCAATTTAAGACCATGTGAACTAAAATTTCACTAAAGTTAAATATAAATTAAAAGTTGCAATTCTCATGCAATTAATCCCAATTTAATATATGTGAACAATTATACCTAAACTTAATTTTCTAGCATGCCACAATACAATTCCAAGTTGTATATCACCATGAGGATTAAATCTTAAACATGGAATTTAATTAAATAAAAGGTTTCAAAACCTAACCGAATATTCTAAATCAAATATATATGAAGCTATATGGCATGTACATCAAGAATATCAAGTCAGAATTTAAATAGAGTGAATAGTGCACTCGGGGCAAATTAACTAACCAAATTAATTAATAATTACTAATTTTCAAAACACTTCCAATTTCTTTCAAATTCAACTATGTTGGAGAGCATGCTAAGGCCTAATTTAATATGTTAACACATATTGATTTTAAGCTAGTTAAGGCCATGTAAATTAATCTTTCACCTAAGATAAATATTAAATAAAATCTTTAATACTTATTCAAATGTTCCAATTTTAATACACGACAATGAGCATATCAAGGGCCAATATAAAATCATGCTACATGTTTAAACCAAGTCATGAGCAACCGGAAAAATTAGATCCCGTACAAGAAAAATAAATAATAAAATCTCTAAATTTTATATTTAATCATGCAAACAAGTAGTATAAGCATCATAAGCATGCTATATAACAAGAATTTAAACCTAGAACATCCCCTACCTCAATTTGAGATGAAAATCTCAAAAGCCATCAAAATGGAACGGCTTCGAATCCGACGAAACTATTAGGTTTTGTCGGGGACAACGCCGTGAACATAACCCCCATGAAAGCCCCATCAAAATCATAACTTGACCTCAAAACCAAACTCAAGAAATGGTCAAAAATGAATTCTAATAAGGGGAAAGGTAGAGCACGGCGAGGGGAACAACAAACGTTAAGGCCGAAGACTTTCCATCAAGGAAAAGTGAACCAAAAGAGGAGAGAGAAGATGGCAGCACCCCTTGGGCTGCCATGGGAGCTCCAGGTCGTGCATGAAGAGGGGAGAAGATGAAAAATGAAATATCTCACCCCTCTTTTATAGAAATCTCAAAAAGTGCCCCAACGGGCCCCGCCGAGTCCGAAAAAGTAAAATTTAAGCAAACGCGCTCAAATGACAAAACTTTGTGAACAAAAAAGATTCAAAATGATAAAATATGAACAACGGAAGAAACGGCGTCAAAAACTGAGTCCCGAACAGAAAGTTATGCCCAAAACAAATTTGGCGAAAACCGGGGCCAGAAACCCTGAAACTGGAAAACATCGACCAGGAGGAAATTCCAAAAGTACACAACTCGATGAAATGTGAAAATAAATCCCGTACGAGGATCCAGGCTCAAAATAAGACATTTTTCAATAACTTTCATTAATTGCACAATGGTCCCTCCAAAAAGTAAAAACTGCACTTATGGCCCAGAATGAAAATATCTTCCAAAAATATTTTCTTTAAAACCCCTAAAATAAAACATCTTCAAAAGATATTTACGAAAAATACCCCATGAAAAAAAAATAATTTCAAAGAACTTTGCATCCATGCCCCTATGAACACCGGGAGCAACTAGAGTACTTTCTTGCAAAAGTAAAGATACGTATTTCGTGGAAACCACTCAAGATGAAGGCACGTGAAGTCAAAAACCAACTCCGAGCATGAGAAGTGAGGTTGTGCCAAAAACTGACAAAAGGAGATAAGACAGAATAGGGAAAAGGACGAAATAGCGCATAGTGTCGAAAAACGAAAAATGTGAAAATGACTCGGTCCTCAAAGGAAGTTGTCAATCCACGGAAAAGAGTCTCAGGAACCAATTGCAAGCACTCGAGATGACACTAAGCGACATGAAACAGAGCTCAGAAAAGAAAATTAAACGAAAAAAATTCATTCGTAAAATTTCAGGAAAAAGGATAGGAAGGCAAATGACCGGGTCGTTACAGCATTAAAAAGTGAAGAAATTATTTTAGGACCCCAAACATCTGAGTGAATAACCACAAAAGGTTCTGAACTTTTATTCAAACTCAGTAAATAAAAAATACAATGGCTCTTGGCTAGTTCACAAATTTCACAATGAAACTCTAAATCACTTAAACACGAAAACAAATGTGGTTGTAACTTCTTGATATAAACAAAATAAAGATGCCCTAGCCTTCGGTGCCATAACCATACAATTGCTCGAGCTTTATCTTCACTATTTGTTTGATTCACTTGACTAAACTTTGACCCCCCCTTTTCCATCAACTCCAAATAATAAAGTTTGCCCCGTCTAACACCATAACCAAGAATCTTTCAGGTTAGAATGTCTTGAAAAACACAAAAGGAATGCCAAAAAAGTTACAGTGCAAACAAGGGTAGAGGTAATTTGGGTAACATGAAAACAAATGAAAGATGCGGTTGTGACTTCTTGAAATAACCAAAAGAAAGATGCCATAACCTTCGGTGCCATAACTATACGATTACTTGAGCTTTATCTTCATTACTTCTTTAATTCGCTTAACTGAACTCTGACCTCCCTTTTTTTCCATTAACTCCAAACAATAAAGTTTGCCCCATTTAACACCATAACCAAAAATTTTTCGGGTTAGAATATTCTGAAAAACACAAACAGAAGGCCAAAAAGTTACAATGCACGCAAAGGTAGAGGTAGTTTGGCTAACAGAAAGAAGGTTATATTCAAGAGATGGAGCAACAAGAACAGTATCTAAAGTGAGGGAATTGGGCAAAGTAACAGACCCCTCCCCAGTAATAGGAGAGGTATTACCATTTGCTGTGGAAATAACTGACTAAGAATGAGGGTTAAGAGATTTTAACTGACTAGAGTCCCTAGTCAAATGATCGGATGCACTTGTATTAATAATCCAAGCACTATTCTTAAAGTCACAGAGAGTAAAGAAGTTTTACCAAATATACCTAGGTGAACAACATTTGCCGTTGGTTGCACTTGTTCTTCTTTTGAAGAAGTCACCGCGGTTTTTTCTCCAATATTCTTTTGAGGCTTCTTCGTAAAATCCCACTAGTCAGGATAACCAATAATCTCATAGCATCGTTGTTTCAAATGGCTCGATTCACCACAATGAGTACATACTCGCCCTCTAGATTTTCCAGTAGCTTGATACTCTGATTTTTTTAAGGGCCCGATGGTGGTCCTTGTCGAGTTTGGTTGGCTATCATCATTGAGCTCTTAGAGATTGGATGAGATCCTCCCATCGTCTGCTTCTGCTGATACTCGCCCGGACATATGCATACGCACTCTTGAGGTCAAGCTTTAGATCTTTTCGCAAGATTTCTCTTCTCCATGAACATGTTCAAACTCAAAGTCAAGTCTGGTTAGAAAAATATGAACTTGAAGTCTCGCCATGACCGAGTGTAATTGAACCACTCCTTCAACTGTTCCTGCCTATGACATAGTCCTGTGATCAATCTCCTGAAAAATAGCAACAAGTTCATTATAGTATGTTAGCAGAGGGCGATCATTCTGCTTAGTAGAAAAAGACCTCTGATTCTGTAACGACCCGAATTTCTCAACCCGGTGCGTTAGTGATGAACCGGAAGTTGACCCGATAACGAACCCGAAATGCAGAAGCGAAAGAAGTCAAATGACCTCAAGAGATGTATGTCATCCCTAAGGCCCCAAAATGACTCTCCATGAAGCCACGGAACTCAAATGAGCCAAGCAAATGAAGCAAGAATGCCTAACCCGAAAAGAGATGAACTAAGGGCAAAATGGTCATTTCTCACTGAAACGGGTGCCACCGTGCACACCATTGGAAGGACAACGAAAAATGAACAAAATTAGACTCAAGAATCGTCTGATTCTAAGTCCGGGCAGAAAAGATATGAAATTCCAACACCCGATGCGAAAGTTATGAAGCAATGACTTAACATTTTCCAATATTTTCATAATAAACTTTGAAAACAAAAGTGCATAGAAAACGAGATACATGTCATTGGCCTCCGGCCTCATCTTATACATGTTAAATACATTGAAAAGAATGCACTTATGTACACTTTACATATACGAATCAACGAATACAAGTTTAAACAAATAGGGCTACAAAGAGGCATCTTATGCTAACAGTTGCATAAAATAGAAACTTAGAAACTATAAGCCATCCAAGGAGCAATGGAATCTTCAAATCCTGAATCCTGTACCTAAAATATGCCCCAGTATCGTAGGGGTGAGTAACATAAAGCTACTCGTAGGAGATGAGCATGCATCGACCTAGTATTTTACAATTTTATCACCTTATGGTGAAACATGTTAAAAGAGCTCATGCCACCTAACGTCTATGTCAAGATAAGACCCAGGGAGTATCCTAAGCTACCTAGATCATTTATATCATAATCACATTGTTCATGTAATTCAAACAACATGGAAACATGTTATACAAGGCAACAAGATATAGATTCTCAAAGTCTTCAACTTGAAATCCAAAATACGAAAACAACAAGTGTGGGCCATGCCACCTAACATCTATGTTCAAAATGAATCTATAAGATCATTCCTAAACTACATTTGAACATCAAAACACAAATTATGATATCGATGCAATTTAACCAACAATGGAACTTTCAATACAACGCATGAAGCATGCTTTCACAAAGCTACATCTTAAGCTCAAAATAAGAAATCAAATAAGGAACAACAAGTTACGATATCATCTAGTTATCAACTTGAAATGAAATACGAAATCAAACAAAGTTGATACTCGGACGTCACACCGGATCAGACCAACAACATAGTTACTTTAGAGTTACTAGCCCATGGGTAACCTCCCTATGTGCGCACTAGACTATATAGAGGGACAATCCCCCATACTAGAACCAAGTCCTAGCCGTAGCCAAACAACGACATCCCCAAGTTTCCAAAATCAACAAATTGTGCAACAACGTATATATATCAACATGTATATACAAGGTATCAACTGTTTACCAAGCACAATCCAAATTTTGGAAACTTATACAATACATGCTCAAAATTCACAACTACTATGGCATGTAAGATGTCAAATACAAAGTGTGCAATTCCTTACACATAGCAACAATATATTCAATAAGGAAAAACATATTTTCATGAATATAAAAGTAACAATTATGTTATCCAATGCTTAAAAGTAATCAAGTGAACATACATCAAATCCAAATCCATGATTTAAATATAGAAACAACTTCTAAAATGCAATTAAATCCATGGAGTAATAAAGTAGAATTTAATTAAACATAAATAGTTAAATTCTCTAAATTCCAAGTTAATCCAAATAACCTCAATTTAATATATATTGAAAGACATGTCATGGTCATCATATATATAACATCAAATGACAAGTTAAGTGATAAAAACACTTAAAACAAAATTAATCAAGCTAATTAATTAATTTCCTCTAGATTTTTAAACAATTCCAAATGCCCTCAATTTAATCTATGTTAGAGAACATGCCAAGGCCTATTTAAATACCACATTACAACTTGATTTAATGCTTGATACAACCATGTGAATTAAACTTTCACTAAAGATAAATATTAAATAAAAGTTGTAATTCTTAATCAAATGATCCAAATTTAATACATGCTAACCAACATATCTAAGCATAATTTCCTAGCATGTTACAATTCAAATCAAAGTTATACATCATCATAAATTTTAAATCTTATACAAAGAAATAAAAATTACTAACTTTCTAAATTTGATACAAAGCATACATATATATTGTATAATCATGGCAAACACACAATATAAAACACAAATAATCCTAAAACATTCCCTACCTCAATTGGAATGAAAATCCCAATTACCACCGAAATGAAATCGCCCCAAATTTTTGGTCCACATAACAGATTTTTCAGCTTGCTACCTTCAACTTGTAAAATTCATAAAAAATTCAATTCTAACCCAAATTGAATGAATCCAAAGCCCAATGAAAGCTTAAACACTGTAATTTGATAATATCAATTTAGTTTAACAAAATATTTTCCCAATTAAAACAGTTTTGACCAACAACTTTGAAACAAATTCTACCCAGAAAACACATTTTCAGCCTGTAGCTTCCAACTTTGAAAATTCATGAAAAATTCATTTGACATCCAAATTGGGAAAACCTAATTTATTTTGGAAGTAAACATCTGAGAGTATAAAACTGAAAATTTCAGCCATGATCCAATGTCAAAAGGTTAGTGAAATAAATCATCTAAAAATATATTTTCCAGCTGCAATAAAATATGGACAGCAGATAGTTTCAGATTTTTAAAAAAATTTAGAAATGCTCTAAAATAGTGAAAAAATTCTGAGTAGTGTAAAACCCATGGAGAAGGTTCCACTAAAAATTTCAAGGTAATTGAAGCACCATAGCTCCATATAAAAATTTATTTCCAGACTGAAAAGGAAAAGCTTCAAATTTCCAACAACTAGCTTGCAACTTCAAAATTCATAACTAATTCATTTTAAATCCAAATTACATGAAACTAAAACTAAATGAAAGCTAATTGAGTATATTTTCATATTCTATATTTAATTTGACAAGATTAATTTCAAGTTAAAATAGTTTTAGGGCAAAATACAAGTCCTTCTCTTCCATGCATGTAAAACACTCAATAATGACATAAAAATACTTCAAAATAATAGATCAATACATCACTAGAGAATTGAATCTCTAGATACCAAAGCAAAACTAGGAGTTAGGCTAGATCCTTCAAGAGTTTTGAAGAGGAGAATGAGGGGAACAAAAAGTATTCCAAGCTTTATGGTCTAAAGTAAGTGGAAGGGCCTCAAAGATCAAGGTCAATGCCTAAGGCTTCAAGCTCCATCCATGGAGGCTAGGGTTTTCTTGTAAGGAAGAGAATGAAATAATGTGGTTAAGTGTGAGTGGAGGAAATAGAAATCCTCCACTCACTATGTGCTCTTACACCATGGTCAACACACATATCTATGGTCAATTGCACAAAAACCCTCCTTTAAAACCATAATCCCAAAGTGGCCCAAAGATATTTGCAAGACTAAATTGTGAACCTACACTTGTCACCAATCCATGGCTCCTTCCTAGGCTTAATCCCACACCTACACTTGTCAACCATCCAAGCCAACAAGTGCACCAATCCTAGGCCAACAAGTGGATGAATCCTCACCCTCCAAATGTCATCATCCAATGCATTAAAGTGTTTCCACACAAATGTCAATAAGTGGACCAATGAGAATGTGACACTTGTCACACTTTTCAAAAATTACAAAAATGTCCTTTTTGAAAATATTGTCCAAATTTAATTACAAAATGGTCCCCAAGATGAAAAATAATTACTTTATTTAAATACACTAAAACCCCACAAGTTAAGAATAATTACACTAAAGTATGCATTAATGCCCCTTTATGAAAGAAGTAAGTAATCAACATGCTTTTCTAGAAAAGTAAAAATACCACTATCATGGAAATCAAATATCATGAATGCATGCAAAAACAGGAATCAAATTCGAGCACAAAAAGTAGGTTGTGTAAAGAAAAAGGATAAACAAGAAAAAGACAAAATGTGAATAGTGTTCGGAAAAATAAAATATGGACATGATACAATCCCTAAAGGAAGTTGTCAATCCAAGGAAAAGAGTCTCGGAAATCATTCCAGAGCACTCGAGACAACATCAAGTGATGAAAAACCGAACCCAAAAAGGAAAAGATAACGGAAAAAAAATATTCGTTAAAATCTGAGAAAAAGAAAAGGAAGAAAAATGACCGGGTCATTACAGATTCAATTCAAAAATACAAGTTTCATCTAATCCGTCATAGAAGGTTCTAGACACCTCCTCTCATATCTCCCTAGCCATGGGAAGACGAATAAATTGCTGCATCAATGATGGGATCATCGAGTCAATGAGCCAACTCTTGACTCGATGATTTTCGGTTATCCATGCCTCCAATTTCGGATCTCCAGGTGCGGGTTTTTTCGCTTTTCCGGTGAGATACCCAGCCTTATTACAAGCGCCAATCCGCATCTCCATGAGTTGAGACCATAATGAGTAATTAGTCTCATCCCGTATAATTCCAGTTGGTAATGCATAATTGTCTCGGTGAACTATGATCTGTAGTGCCGAAGTCGGGATTGGTACAGTAGTTGCGCCTGAAATAATCACCATTTAGACTAACAACAGGAATAAAATTCAAAATACGATATTCGGAATATGGAATATAAAGAAAAAAAATTCTTAGAGTTGCTTTGATACCATGTTAGAAATAAGAGAGAACAATTGTATATTGTATTGATATATTAGATATGAGATACACATGGGTTTATATAGATGACGAGATGTGTGGAGAGTAAGAAACCTAAACCCTATATGGTAAACCTATACATGGTTAGAATATATTACATAATATAGTAATAATATATTCTACTATCCTAATTAATTACCAAATCAATTTAGGAGAATTTACATAAATACATTAGGAAATACAACTCATGCTGACAAGTAGCATTAATAGTTTATTGCTCCAATTAATGTTTGTGTTTGCAAAATACAGTGATCAAAATAAAGTGAATAGAAAAAGGTATTAGATATAAGTTATGTAATAAAAAGAATTCTAATTGAATTCTTTTATAAAAAAAAAAAAAAATCATATTTACAACATTCATAAATTTTATTTATTTAAATATAGTTATGCTAGTGGGAATATATATATATATATATATATATATATATATATATATATATATATATAGTTATGCAATGCTTTTAAAATTTTGCAAAAATTGTAATACTAAACATTTTTAATAACTTTAGAATTCATTAATTGTTCATTGTTAATGGTAAATATTCTTTAGAAAATTCATTAAACTTCTTCCAAATTCATTAAAAATTCATCATGAATTATGTTGTAAAAAGTTGTGTATCGGTCCATTTTCGTCGTCGTGTGCGAGTTTGAAAAAAATTCATGACTGCGGTAATCGATACATTATGTAATACCGATACTCAGTGGCGGAAGGACCATTTGAACGGGAGCATGTGACCCCCCTGATTATTTTTAATACTATTATATGTATATTTTTTTGAAAGTTCAAATATGCCCCCCTCTAGAAAACATTTAATGATATATTGAGGGTGTTTCAGTCATTTTAGCTATCAAAATATTCAGCAATTTCATATGCACTTTCAATTGTACGTCCCACATCTACTTTTGGTTTTTTAGAAAACTCCCAAGCCCCATGCAGCCACGCTTTTGGTTTTTTGGAAAGCAAAGCTCCTAAGTCTCTTACTCATTAATTTGTGCTCTGATTGAAGGAGAGCGCTGATTTTTTTTTTTTTTAAAGAATTTCACATGATTCACATTTATTTTAGTTTTTATCTTACTTTGATTGTAAATATATATATAAATAAAAAATAAAAATAAAAATACAATTTGTAAGATATTATATGTATTTCGGTTGTTTCATGTATGTGGATTTTTTGTGTTATGTGTGTAAGTGTCAACATTTTGGGTTTGAATAATTTTTTTGTTTGCCTATGTTATTTCCTTTTCAAGCCTGATATTGGAGAACACGAATTTGATTATTTATGCTCAAATTGAACTTTTTTTGTTTGCCTATGTTGTTTCCTTTTCAACCCTGATATTGGAGAATACGAATTTGATTATTTATGCTCTGATTGAACTTTGAAGCACCACATGTTGTATGCTTAATATAATAGATGGACTCAGTAATTGCAATTTACAATTACAATTTACAACCAATTTTCCCCTGAATAATCTATTTCTTTTTTAAACAGTTATGCAAAAATTAATAAAATACTTAAAAGAAAATCACAGTTGACACCCCCTATAGAGAGAAATGATGATAGTTTAAAGCAAAGTTGTATCGACATCAACTTTAACGATCTTCCAGCAGATTCAGGATTACGAGCTCGAATAATAGATTATCATCCTAATATTTGAGATAAGCTACATAGAGTATATTATCTAAAGGGCCCTTGTCAGCCTGTTGGTCGTCGTCGGTGACCAATGCTTAAAAGTGTGCTAAGAAGGTGTGAATGTGTAATGTGGCCAAGTTTTAAATTTATAAAAGCCACTACTACCTCTAACTAAAAATATAGCTAGGGTGAGTAGGGATCATCCCAAGGGATTGTGGTACGTGTTTGGAATGGAAACAAGGAAGGGTTAGTAGGTCGAGTGATCAAAACAAGGATTGTTTGGTTGATTATACTATAATGCAAATGCAATTAAAGCAAGCAAAATACAAATAGGGAAAAGAAATATAGAGGAGAAGACTTGGGGTACTAGAGCTCACCACTAAGCTTGACTTCACTAGACACTAGCAATTGTATATCAATGGGGAAATTGAATTGTAACTTGTGTGTGTGTGTGACATTAATTGAAACTAAGCATGGATGGCAAATAAGTATAGATTGTCTAGCCAATTCATATGGAAGCACAACCTATCAAATGAGACCAAGATTTATTCAATGAAACCACAATTTATGCACACACAACTATCTAGAAATATACACCCTTTGCATTCATAAGTATGGAACACCAAGGAACAAGAATAAATTGTCCACCTATCTATGAATCTAAAGCAACTACACTACATCTACACTAAAGACATGGAAATTAAACTAAGTAAGCTAAAGGTGTGGCACAATCCATCAAGAAACAAGTGTGAATCATCAAATAAATTACAAGAGTATTCAATTAAGCACTACGTTTTGACCATCTCTAAATTAACTTCATCCATACACATAGACATGCATAAATATCACTAAATCTAGATAAAAGCACATGAATCACCCATTCTAGCATACATAGACATATGGTTAGAATAGATAATCAATTGAAAGCATTAATCCATACACATCAAGTAGAAACCACAAGATATATATATAAATCCAAGATCAAAACATTTGTTACAAGTAAATCCCCAAAAATATACAAAGCACTAAGTCTAGGAAGCAAACTTAGGGGCTACTCTAGCCCCAAGTAGATGTCTAGCCACTCATTGAAGTAGTCATCCAACCCTCAAGGGCTATCTCCATGGTAAGAATGACCTCCTTCTTAATGAAGACCCTAGAAGAATGGAAGAACTCCCAAAGGTGTATCTCTCTATATGCTCTAGCCTCCTCTCCAAGATATGAGATAGATGATGAATTTTGATGATATGATGAATGTTTTTCTAAAAATGGCTCCAAATCTTTATATATGTAGGTCAAGTGTCACACCTAATGGTATGGACTCATACACTAGGGCCCTTGCAATGATTGCACCATGAGCTAACTTTTAATAAGCTGGAATTTGTTTTATTTCGGACTTGAGGAGGTTCAATCAATCGAACTGTGGTGATATCGATCGAACTTAGGTGAGATCTATCGAATGCTGCAGAGATCAATCATCCTTGGCGGCGCCTTTTTCGGATACGACAAATCTTCTGAGATATTTTGGGATATTTTGGAAAAGAGACAAAAGTGGTAGGTGAGGTGGTAGGTGTGGATAAGATCGAATCATTTCGATCGATTTAAGAAAGGTTGGATCCATCGAAGATGGTGAGATCTTTTGGATAAGGACAAATACTTGATCCATCTTGATGAGGTCTAGATCGATCTTTCTCTGATCGATCGAAGGAATGTTGAGATCGATCGAACTTGCTGACTTTCCACACTTTGCTTCATTTTGCTTCCACTTTGCTCATTTCTTCCATTCAACTTGAGATAACTTCTTTTAGGCTCTTATTTGGCTGAATTAACTTATTTTTGGGATAAGCACCTGAAAAGGGCAATAACGTGAAATTAGTCTAAGACGGGAAAATAAGATAGATAAAGATTCTAGAATACTCAAGCTTAAGGGGTTTAAAAACGCACTTTTCAACGCTCATCACCTGTGACTTATACATTTTCCTTATAGAAATTTCGGGAAAGGGACATGTGGTTTCAACCTTACTTGGTTTAATGCTTATTCTAATTGGCTAAAATATAGCATAGCCAAAGATGCGGCGTTTTCCCTATGTTATTTCCTTTTCAAGCTTGATATTGGAGAACAATCAGGATGGGACTCCTTTGTGAGTGAGGGGTTTTCAAATTGGAAGAATAATGAAAAACTCAAAATTCATGTTGGAGGCCCCAATAGTCTCCACAACCAAGCTTAGAGATCTTGTGAAGTTTTGATGAACCAAGATCAACATATTCAAACAATTTTCTACAAGCAATCAGACCAAGCTAGAATTGAATACCGAACTCATTTAACTGCATCAGTTGAATGTATTCGATATCTTTTACACCAAGAACTTGCATTTCATGGCCATGATGAATCCGAGGATTCAAACAATCAAGGGAACTTTCTTACACTTTTGAGATTTCATGCTCATCACAATAAGGATGTTAAAGTCGTTATATTGGAAAATGCTCCTACAAATTTGAAATTAACGTCACCTGAGATCCAAAAAGAAATTATTAATTCCATTTCAACAAAGATCATCAATTTTATTATTAGAGATATTGGAGATGCATTTTTCTTTATTTTAATTAATGAGTCTCATGATGTATCAGTAAAGGAGCAAATGGCTATTGTGTTACGTTATGTGAAGAATGGGAGTATCACTGAGCGTTTTATTGATATGGTACATATTAGAGATACAACTGCTCTCTCACTTAAGGCAGAGATTGATAATGTATTTTCTACACATGGATTGAGCATTTCTAGACTGCATGGGCAAGGTTATGATAGGGCTAGCAATATGCAAGACGAGTTCAACGGTCTCAAAACGCTTATTCTGAAAGAGAACGAATTTGTTTTTTTTGTTCATTGCTTTGCTCACTAACTTCAGTTGGCTCTTGTTGTTGTGGCAAAGAATCATAGCCAAATTTTCACTTTTTTCGTATTTGTTTCTAATGTGGTGAATATAGTTGGAGCCTCTTGTAAACGTCGTGATATGCTTAAAGAGAAACAAATTGTTAAAGTTATTGAAAGATTTAACAATGGCGAGCTTTCAAGTGGGCAAGGCCTAAATTAGAGTACTTCTCTTATACGAGCGGGAGACACTCGTTGGGGGTCACATTATGGTACTTTAATGAGTTTAATTACAATGTTCTCATCTGTAATTGATGTTCGTGATATTATCGAAGAGGATGGATTTAGATCAGACCAAAGAGGTAAAGCAACTATTCTACTTGAGACAATACAATTCTTCAATTTTGTATTCAATCTCCATTTGATGATGACGGTGTTGGAAATGAATTATCAAAAGCATTACAAAGGAAAGATCAAGATATCTTGAATGCTATGTCTTTAGTCAAAGTATGTAAGCAGCGACTACAAATAACGAAGGAGGATGGATGGGATTCTTTACTCGAAAAAGTTGTTTCATTTTGTGAGAGGCATAGGATTGATGTTCCTAACATGGATGATAAGTTCTTTGCTCAAGGACAACGACGACGTAATATGGAAGAAATGACAAACTTCAAGAAATAAATAGTCGTTTTAATGAGGCTAATACAGAGTTACTTCTTTGTATGCCATGTTTATGTCTAGATGATTCATTCTGTGCCTTTGACATGCAAAAGCTAATTCGTTTTGCTAAATATAATCCAAAAGAATTTTCTACAGTCAAGCTCAGAGAACTTGAGAGTCAACTTACGAATTATATTATTGATGTGCGCTTTACTAGTAACTTTGAATGATTAAAAGGGATTTCTACTCTTGCAAAGAAAATGGTGGAGGCAAAAAAGGACAAGGTGTATTTGATTGTGACATTGGCATTGATCTTACCAGTTGTAACTGCCACGGTGAAAAGGACATTTTTTGCTATGAATATTGTAAAGAATGAATTGCGTACTCACATGGGAAATCAATTTATGAATGATAGCTTGGTTGTATATGTAGAAAGAGAGATATTTAGGAGTATAGATAATAAAGCTATCATGCACACTTTCAAAAATTGAAATCCAATCGAGGACAATTGTAACATATTGAATGAAAATATTATCAAAATCTATATTTTGCTTTCTATATTTGCCAAACATTTTAACTTTGTCCTTTTTCATTTGAACAACAAATTATTTTATTTGAATTTTAATTCACATTATCCAAAAATATATTGTTAATTTGCTTGTTAATTTAAGATAAACAAAATCTTGTTTTCTTTGGTTGTCAAGATTCTCAAAGTGCTTGGAGTTGGAGATGAAGTATGATTGCTTTCCGATGGCTCAAAATTCAACCGGTATGTCAGTAGATAATTCTTTGTTGCACCTTAAAACAATATTCATATTTAATTAAATCACTACTTAAATTTTGTGCTTTCGCTATAATTTTTTTTGTTTTTTTGTTAGTCTTTTGATGCGACCCCTGTCGATACTTGTCTGAGTTCGTTACATCGCGACTGCAAACCATGATCAAGATACCTTTTCCAAGCTACCAAGATAATGTTGACAAGCTAAGCATTAAACTTCATAATAATCAAACAAATTCCGGCAAGATAATTGTCACATTCAAAATGAGAAGTCTGGCAAGCTTCCACAACGTAGAAGGGACTTAGCACTACACACATAAATATACATACATACATACATATATATACATACATACATACATATATATATATATATATATATAGAGAGAGAGAGAGAGAGAGAGAGAGAGAGAGAGAGAGGAGAGAAGTCAAGATGAACATGCCATTTCATAGAAAGACAATGCTAAAGCTTTTATCCAGCCTACCAGAAAACGGCCAAAATATTAGTGTCTACTTAGGCCCATGGAGCATCATAAAGAAAAAATAACCATTTTGTCCAGTGTACCAGAAAATAGCCAAAATATTAGCGTCTACTTATGCCCATGGAGCATCATACTGAGAAAAAATAACCAAAAGCAACACTTCTGCATAATTTATAGCATGTCTCCCCTTATCTATGTAGAGAAATAAATATTGGAAGTCGTCCTCGATACCATTCCTTCAAAATACACTAGGTATGAAAATCCAAGAGCAACTGCAACACTTCAAAAGCTCATTTTATCTGTATAGATCCAACCAATTATAAGTTGAGCAGCAAAACAAATTGGAAACACAACTTGACCAAGCCTCAACAATATTTCTACATCTAATTAATTATTTAGATTCAAGAGCCTCAATCAAACACTAGAAATGACTACTAAAACTAAATAATTCGTTGAACAAGAAGATGATATTATTAGTTGAACGACTTACAAAGCTTAAAAATAAAACTAATAATTAAAAAATTACTATTTTTATACAGAATTATTAACCTTTAGCGAAAATTAATTGTATATGAATTTGTATATTATATATATGATTAAACTTACTGCAAGTATTCTTGCAAATGATCTAGAAAGCTAACATATCACAAACTACAGATAGTCTGAATTGGCAGAAGCCGAAATTGACTTGTAAGGAAGAAAGTGAAAGCCTAGAAGTAATCACAGACTTGACAAGAGCAAAATCTTGCCCATGATTCAAGTGTAGAGGTGTAAAGGCTAGAGGGGATCCCGGGGGGGGGGGGGGGGGGGGGGGGAGAGGGAGAGATGATTTCAGTGGTGCTCTCTCTTTTTGGCCTCTTACAGCGTATGTAGAAGCCTATTTATGGTCGAGGGTGAGATTGGTTCCGCTGATGTGTAGTACACAACAATAACATAATGTGCTGGTGAGGCGATCATTCAGAAATGTTACGATGGAAATATTTAATGTATGAGACAACGCCATATTGGTCAATTTCAAAGATTAAGGATCACAAAGGATGAAACACGAGTAACAACCCAAGAAAGGATCACCTCGATTATAGTTGACTTTAGTCATTGAATCAAATACCCCCTTAGACCCCAGAGATTATTATACATGACCCCATGAAGGGCAACAGTAGTTAGCAAGTATCGATGCACTTGTCATTTATCAATGTACACCCCCCAGATCAAACACACAATAACTAACATTGTTTCCCTATTACAAACCCAAAAGATATTTCCAAACCAACAGACTCTTGAAAACAACCAAATGTATATGAATAAAAAGCAAAATCAAATGCCTAATTGACTCGCCCATCCTGTAATAAGGAGCAGAAGACTTGCACAACAGATTGAAGACAGAAGTCACCTTTGTTCTCAAAAAGAATAGAAAAAAGAGGAACAGAAACTTCTTAAAAAGGAAGGGAGAACTTCTTACCTTCGAAAATGGTGCTTAGGCAAATCATATGCGTGTTAACCCTCTCTTGATTGCTAATGCCAAGGTGTTGAAATCTTTTCTCATTAGAAAAAATGCAGCTGGTATTTTCATCGCTCTGTGCTTCCTCTTCGGTATTGGCAACCGATATGTAGGTGATCCTGATGGATCACACTTCTCCAACTGGAATGTATGGAAAGATCGTCCTTCAAACGATAAAGCAGGCACCCCCCATGGAAGAAATGAACGTGTTGACAAACTTAGCTCATTTATTTTGTCAGCAACTGGATTCTGCTGAAAACAAGTCAGGACTTGGTTACTTTTTGCAACCAAATACGGTTTCTTATATCCTTGAAGAAACCTAAAATCAAGATTCTACAACAAGATGAAAAGGGATTCAATGTGAACATAACATAAGCAGTCTAATGCAAACCAAATGCTCCTTTTTTTTTCTTTTCTTTTTTTTAATGAAAGTCTTCACAAACATAATTAGGACCCCTTTAGTTGCTTATAGAACAGCACTCACACTGCACGAGAGATTCCCTTACAGTAGTAAATTAGCTGTATAAATTTTTTATGCTAAAGAACCAACTTTAAAATCAAAGAGCTTTATTACATAAGTTGCTGGCATATACATTTATAATTAATAATTATAATGTCGCCACAAGTACAGGCATCCAACACGCCACCCTCAAAAGTCAAGAAACAAAAATAGAACTGTATATGTGTACTCATACAAACACAAAGTACCTTGCATATGTTCTATTTAAATGCTTCAAGTAATTTAACAAAAGTAAGTTATTCTCAGGGGCAAGCTGCATTTATAAAGCATAACAATATCAAGGATCAGATAGAAATTAACAGATAACATAGGATTACTTCAAGAATCAAGAATTTGTCTTAAGTATGAGAAGTCCTATTGCTATGAAACGCATCACCCCCAGAAGTGCTAGGGCTCAAAAAGATATGAGAAACCCTGGGAAAGCCCCTTCTCTCAACGAAAGCCCTTCCCCCTCCCCTCTTCAATTTATCCTAAAGTGGATAGGTAAACTGCACCCATATGCATCACGATCACCGAAGAAAAGCTCAGGCTCATATAAGATAGCAAGCCACTCCCTCCCAAACAGATCAACCGCCATGTGGCATTTCTACTTCATTGTTAGTGTCTCTATGGTATGGTTCTAACTGAATTTGGAGGGCCACAAATTCTTCTTTCTTTCTTTTCTGTTACAACTTTAAGTCACATTATATCTAGTTTCTCAAAGACTTCTCTTATTTTTTGATCCCATGTTGGTTTCAGTCTACCTCTAAGTCGCTTACCTTCTACTTTAATATCTTATTTTTAGTAAAGCCAAGGAGATCACACGATGTTTTACAAACATAAAGAAGGAGGGAAGGTAACTGTGCTAATTGTGTATGTTGATGACATCATTGTGACTGGTAATGATGACACCAAGGTGGATGACCTAAAGAAGTCTCTTGCAAAAGAATTTGAGACTAAGGAGTTGGGAAATCTGAGGTATTTCTACCATTCAAAAAAAAATAAAAATAAAAATAAAAATCTGAGGTATTTCTTAGGAATAGAAGTTTGTAAAAAAAAAAAAAAAGGAATATTTCTATCACAAAGGAAGTATATCCTTGATTTGCTTAAGCAAACTGGTCTATTGGGATGCAAATCAGAAGATATTCCTATTGACTTCAACCACAAACTTGATGGTATAACCACAAGCCCAATGGTGGAAAAGGAGAGGTACCAACGAGTAGTTGGAAAGCTCATTCACTTATCCTATACTAGGCCTGATATTGCCTATGCCGTGGGAATTGTCAGCAGGTTCATGCACGCTCCTCATCAAGATCATCTGCATTCAGGATTGTAAGATATCTCAAGGGCACTCCAGGAAAAGAAATTTTACTATCCAAAAATGGGAATATGGAGATTGAAGCCTACACCGATGCAGACTGGGGAGAACCA